>NW_016690186.1:11491345-11792476 GCF_001604755.1 Lepidothrix coronata
GACTGAATTCAGTCTAAGAGAAATTCCTATTAAATATATTGAAGGAAATATTCCATTTATTCTCTATCAGCCATGAGATTAATAATTTACACCTTAATGTTTGCAATGAGATATGTTGAATAGAGACTGACATTAGTTTTCCGAGGGGCTCTAGCTGGCAATAATACTGACACACTCTGCGTTTGTGAACTTCTGCTCATCAGCCATAGCAGCAAGGTATAAAGAATTATAAATGATGGTGGGCATTTGATAAATGGGTATAGATATATTGCAGCTATCACTGAATAAAAATAAAAATAGAAAAAAGCAGAGGAGGGCGTTACATTATTTATGTTTGAACTTCTCTTTAGGTAGCTATTGTAGGCACTTCTCTTCTGCCAACAGAAAGATTAGTGCTTGGTCATACTCACCAAAGGGACTGGGACCCAGTATATGGGTTTTTATAACGTGGGAAGATCCTAGCTCTGACTGCTAGCATAGCAGGCTCTGAGCAGGCTGCAGGTATTGGCTGACAAGTAAGTACACATGCAGAGAGTTTCCCTGTCACCTTGCATGGATATGGATGCCTATGAAAATTTCTGACAGCAAGGTAGTAGCAATATTGTATTTGTAGGTTGAATTCAGTAGACCAGTAAGGTCAGATCTTCAGGTCTTGTGACTTGTGTCCCTATTTCCTTTTACCAGGAATATGAGAGTAAAGCTCAATGTGACGCCTGGCCATGACTCCATCCCAGAGAGAAAAGATCGAGATGAAAACTTTTTTAGAAGGATGATGGTGGGTGCTGAGTGCCAAGGGTCCTGTAATGCATACAGTGAGAAACACTGCAGAATATCTGGGAGGGATACAGAAAGCAGAAATAGAACAAGGAGAGGCCGGTTTCTCCCCCTGCTGCAGTTCTAGATTACTTAAAGTGTAACTGGGCAGGGAAGGCTGGTGAGGAAATTGATGCAAACCAGGTAGAAAAGACACTAACAGATCAAATGCTCTCAAATATCATATCTTCTGAGGACAACGGCTTGCCCTGTCAGAAGCAAAACCTGCATGGGATTAATGACTTCTATCCATCAGTATATTCCCAAAAGAATCAAGAGAGAAACCCTACTGTCTGCTATTTTTTCTTCCCCTGTGAAAAAAAATGGATGCAGAAGATGAGGCATCTATATTAAAAAGTCTTAGATACAAATGCTGTCTCAAAAGATCATTATTTCTTTCCTTGGCAGGGAAACAGTGCCGGAGGAGAGACCGATATTGGGGAGTTTTAATTGTTGGTGCCAACACAGTAGACATTAGTTTTGACAAACAATGTTTGCTTTACCAACTGACATATAACAAATCTACTTGCCAGTGTAGTTGAGCTAGCAGAGGTCTTCTTGGACCAAGTAGAGAATTTAAGGTGGATCATTATCAAAGTATGTATAGCCAAAATCAGATCACTTGGGAGTCTCAGCAATAGCTGCTTTGCATAATTTCATGTAGATATTACTGGTTTAGTGTTGAAATACTTCAATCTTGCTCACAGAATTTATAGTTTCATGTGCGTAGTTTCATCCTCTGTTTATGAATGGGAAAATACATATGCAAATACTGCTGCATCATGAAACCCCTTGACATTTGTGCTCATGAATGAGCCATCACCAGCTGTAAAATTCACAGGAATTGGAGGTCTGCAGGCATTGGATTTAGACCATCTTCCCCCTAGTTTCTCACTGGTATACATTAAAAATTATAAGAGAGTTTTTGGTATCAAAAGACATGATTAGAATTATGGTTTAGTATACACACTGAAGGCATCTGTGGAACCTAGCAACATTATGGGGATGGCCTTTTCTATTCCTATTTCTATTCATACATACTAACAGAAGAGATATGTTGTATTGCATATATGATAATTTTGTTACTCCTGCAGTACAACATTTTGTCTGATCTATTATTTTACCAAGTGACACTTAGACAAAGAGGTTGTGTTCTCTCTACAGAAGTCCTGGATTAGCATTGCCCCCCTACCTAATTTTCCTTAAAAAAAAAAAAAAAAGGTTTTTACAAAACCCACATAGCTATTGGTTGTTCTGTATCACTTCATGCTACAACACTACTCCATTATTTTACCTGGATGTGTTTGGAGGTTTTCTTTTTTCTATGTAATAGTTCTTGTATGAACAGCCACAAGATTTTTCTAACCCTCTGTCACCCTTGCTTTTGCCTTAAAGAAGCACAGAATTAGTTCTGTAGACACAGCACAGAGTTGATGGTGCAGTCTTTTTACTGAGACTCAGTCATAAGAAGTAGCTTTCTTGGTGCTGAACTATTACCAACTACCTTATATCTCAGTCACATCATCACCCCCAGGCTCAAAAATAAGTTCCATCATACACAGTGAAGGAATTGATTTCTCCACCATAACATGTGAATAATACTGCTGCTGTTAGAGGAATTTTGTTAAGGCTGTGGGTAGGGTTTTTTCCACCCATCACTGGTAGGTTTTAGCTTTGGCCAAATTAGTTTTCCTGTGACTAAATACTTTATTCCAAATCAATAGAGCAATGGGTTTTGGCTTGCCACAGTACCAGGTGTCTTTCCTGACGCTGTAGGGTTAGTGGTCAACAGGAAATTAACATACTTCACTGGAGAAACTGGAATCAAGTCCCCACACTGTACATATATTTCTGGTCAAACAAGGACATATAATGATAAAAATTTGGGTAGGGACCCAACTGGTGCTACTGTTGTCCCAACATTCATTAGCTTTTATTGCTGAAATGATTGATGTACTTGACAACACAGGTGGAACATGCCGGGTGTCAGCCAAGGTTTCTGTCACCCACAAGGCTATGGCAGAGCTTTTGCTCTGCCTGACTCTCTTTTTCTATCTCATCCCCTTCCTACATCATTAAATGCACTGAAGGAGAGCTTAGTGGCATGACTGAATAAATAGTGCTGATGCACCATTTTAGTACAAATGTGCCGACGCATGTAATCAGTGAGTTGATACCTGACTTGGCCAACATGTGTCATAGCAGCCTGACTCACATGGATCAGAAGATTTCTTTGCATTCCTAGGCTTTAAGTAAGGGCCATAAGTATTACAATGGGAGGAAACAGTCCCATTCCTCAGCCCTTGCTCTGAGCAAATCAGGCAGAAACCAGCTCCAGTTCAGAGATCGTGCAATGTTGAGCCCTACTGAAGACAACTATTTGGTCCTGGGGCAACTTTATAGGTGGAAATAAAACTGGCTGTTATGCCAAAACAGTTTTGCCATCAATATAGCAATGATGTTACCTCTTTATTCTCACACACTAACAAATATCTCATTGCCTGGGGGTGTCTCCATTTTGCCTTCACACAGAAGTCATAATGTGGTTACGCAAATAGCAGAGCTGTTTCTACTAAACAGTGCTGCAGCTGTAAATACACACAAATTGATTGAACAGAAGTAATACTTATCTTCTTTTTATTAAGCTGGACAGAAATATGGGCTGAATCCACATTCCTGGAGAATCACAGCAAGGCGGTGTAAAGGGAGATAGGATGCACGCCATAAGCTCCAAAGACACCCTGTTGCTAAAAGAGGGTCAAAAGGACTTAACTGAACATGGAGAAGAGAGGATTAAGATAGAAAAGTGGGGTATGTGTCTATAGAGAGGACAAGTCATGGAGAATAACAGAAATGTACTGGTCCTGAGCCTGGAGAAGAGCTGCTGTGGCGGAAAACATGCTGGCCTCCAGAATGGAAGAGAGTAGCTCTAGATAATGCTGACAACATGATACTGGATGTGAAATTGAGAGTTGCTGGAGACCAGAGCAGACATTTTTACAGTGAGAGGAACTAAAAATTTAGGAAATAAAGCTGATATTTTTGAGGAGAAAGATGCCTTGGGATGCAATCATGAGGATGTATTGAGGCTTTCAGAAGTTGAAGTAGACAAAAAACTTCTATGTCTGTGAAAAGGGTAAGTGGAAATTGAGAATTAAGAGGAATTAGAGAGGATGGTAATAGTCATTCTGCTTGTTAATTATGCTCTCCTTGGAAAGCATGGGCAAGAGCTCATGCAGAAAGAAGTATACGCAACAGGCATCATGTATATTGTCTACTTGGGGGAAGGATTTATTTAAATACAAGAGTGTGGTTTAACATTGTTAGAGAAAATAAATGTTTTTGCACTTAAGGAAAACTATCTGCAGGATTTCCATCGTGCATGCTTTTCAGTGACAGGTCAGAAAGAGGTGCGGGAAAGTCAGGATGGGGTTTAAAAGGTCTGAAAGCAGATGACAATCCATTAAAGCTAATGGATCAGAAAACATGAAAGGTCCAAGTGTCAATGCGAGAGAAAATTGGCAAATACTGAAAGAGATCAGATGAAGGCTGAAGAGGGAGAAAGTGTCTACAAAAAAAAAAAAATCAAAGGGAGTACTGTAAAATCATTTATGGGAAAGACACCAGTGATGAAAAGAATGAAACAAGACTGAAATTTGGAGAGATATGAAAGCAAAGAAATACACACTTAAGGGTTGGATGTACCGTCATTGTAGGAGCTGAGGTGGTTAGGGATGACTGGGGAACACTGCAGGACAGAGAGAACTAGCTTTAAAGACTTTAAAGAAGGTTGATAGGTGGGATAAGATGTAATAGGAGAATGAATGCAAAGAGAAGCAGCAGATGCAGTTTGCTTAAAAGCCATGAAGTTGGAAGGGAGAGAGGATGCACAAGAGAGGAGCCTGATAGATCAAAGACAGATGGGTTACATTGGAGAATATGAAAGAAAGCAAGAAGGGACAAAAAGAATTTAAAATAACTGGGAAGTGGTACGATAACTAACTATTACAGGCTGTATTCCGAGAGTCTGCAGAAGCTTCCTCATCACAGAACCACATTGCACAGATACTAAAGACAGTCTTTTATTTCTGTATTATCGGGCCACACGTTGCAGTGTTTTCATGCTACATTTTCACTTTTATAGATCAATATGACAAAAGGTATCTGTACTGACATGTCATCTGATTACAGGAAAAAAAATCTTCTTACATGTCAATAACCAGATGGCATTTTGAATGGAAAAAAACAAACCAAAACAAAGATCCTTTGCTTAATCCATATTCAAAGATGATTTCATCAAAATACTATTAGAACAAATAATGTTCTGTGGAAATGTGTTTGTTTTAGTCCATCTTAGGATTTACGTGTTTTAGAGATGAGCCGTTAAACTGTCAACACCTCTGTGACTATATAAAAAGATTGATGGGTATGTAAGTTGCATATAGATTGGAGATTGGACTAAAGGAATATAAATGCCTTTAGAAACCTTTGTATGCCAAATCCATCAACTGTTTGGCCAGAAAACCGATGTCTGAGAAACAGCCTCCTAAATCCACTGAGGAAGGACATCTGTACTGGTAACACTGTTGATTTAATTAAACAGTATCATCATACTAGCTATACTCTTCCTACTGGAAGAGGCTTTGAAGGTTTCTTAATGATTTGCTTTTGTACACTCAGATATATTGCTTTCATTTTTTTTTTTTGCTCTGTTGTACAATTTATGACACACCCTTCTGTGAGCCCCATCATGTGCTGTGTATAATCTTGTCTTTTTTACACTATAGTCACACAGGATTATTCATCAAATAACACATGCTCAGTACTTAACATGTGCACTGTAAAGCAGGGCTTGTGTGGAAACATGGTGCTCTGAGTTGTAATTCAGGCAGCCCCAAAGCTCCATTCGTTCTGGGATCTGTGTTTTGCAGTTCCAATTAGTTGACATTGCCCGAGCTTTGCTTGTGCACAGAAGTTGAGAGTCATGGTACAACACAACACAGCAGACAGCAAAGTTACTTCTAGAAAATGGAAAAGAAATGCCTAGTAAACTCTGGAGAAACCCAGTTCACCTCCCATCCCTTGACCCCCTCGGTCAAGAATAAAAGGTTCTTCTTTAAGTTTTGCACTGGAGAAAACAGAGCTAGTAGACTGTCGAGATAAAAGTCTAATGTGTTTAAAAATGAAAACAATTTCCAGTGTCAGTACTCTTTCTCATTTTTCTTTTCCACTTTATGTCACTGTAGTCATTCTCAAAGAACAGGCCATTAATCCTGCTTACAATGACTGATGGTCATTTCAGCTGCAAGAGTGAGGTCACTGGTTTATGGAGGTTATAGCTGCCTTTGGGAACACAAGATGATGAAAGAGAGTTGACTGACTTTTTTGTGTAATTTGAGCATACTGGTTTTCATTTAAAACAGAATTTTTGAAATTCTGTTCCAACTGTCTTTACAGGAGCCATTAGTTCTAATTGAGAAGCAGCACTGATGTTGAATGGGAAACAGAAAAAAGGGTGGAGGTGGAATCAAGTGGCATAAACCAGAGTAATGTACAGTATGAACAAGGGCTAACAGTACTTCCAAGACAATGGAATAATCTGCTTTCAGTTAATGAATACAGAAACTTGTGGAAAATATTTTTATATGAAAACTAATAGCAATGCGCCCCATTGTTTATTTAAATGTAAATCCTTGAAATGGAACTAAAAGATGCGTAACTACAAAGGGTCTTTTTAAGTTGTCATGGGTTAAGACTGACCCCTTCCTGAGAGTTGGGGGCTCAGAGGTGATTGGGTGCCAGGGCAGTGTTCCCTGGAGAGCCAATCACCCCTCGTCTTGTTCGCTTCTGCTAAAAAATCACATATACACAGCCACTGGGAGCTGTTGGCAATTTCTGTTGGTGTCTGCTGTGTGTAGGCGTAGAAGGCCAGGGGGTGGCTGGACTCCTTCTTCCCCCCCTCCAGGTGGGAAGGGGAGCCCTGTGGCCCCCAACTCTGCCTAGGCCAGAGTTGGAGGCAGCACTGAAATGAGTGTGTTTTGTGAAAGAAGAGACTCACAGTACCTGAGGTAAGAGGGAGAGGCAGGCCCCTTGCGAGGAGGCCAGGCCCTCTTCCTCCCCCCCGCAGCTGTGGGACGCTTGGGACAGTGTATAACCTGACCAAGCTGCCTGTGGCCAAGGCTAGGGGGCTTTTTCCCCCCACACTGCATTGAGGCTGGTGGGGGGTGGATTTTAAGGCTTGGTATTGAAGCTAAGCCAAGAGATGGACCGGAGGAGGAGGCTCGGTTGCCAGGAGAAACAGTTGTGATTCATTGCAACAGTTGGAAGAACTTCAGGCAAGAATTGGAGACAGGCCAAAGGGCTCGGGAGTTGCCCTACAGATGTTTGACTGGGGGCAGCTGAAAACTAACTCAGGGGACGTTGATAAACTGACTGAACTACAGCAGCCTACGAACCAAGATATGAGAGGACGGACTTAAAGCTACCTTCTTGGACTTCGTGAGGAGAAAAGACTGCAGCAAACAGCTGGAGGTTGGTAGGGAGTGTTCAGGGGCCCCAGACATCCCCATGAGAGAGAGACTGGTTACTTATCAGCCTGAAAAGGCTTTTCCTGGACTAAAGTTAAAAGGAGAAGCTTCAAAGGGACTGATAGAAGTGTAATTATATATATATATATATATATATATATATAGTTGCTTTTAGTTTGTACAGTATATTTATTTGTGTAAATAAATGTAAATACTTCCCCCTCTTGCCTGAAAGTTTTCTCTTCAGCGTTGAGATAAATTGTGGGAAGGGGTGGAGAAGCCTGGAAATTGGATTTTGGATTTCTAACGTGGCTCAAACTGCCACATAAGTGTATGACCAAGGTTTTGCTAGGAAGACTGGTATTTTGTGTTGCTCTGAGGGACCAGAGCAACCATGGGCAGACTCTTTCCTGATGTGGCATAACACTAGCGACAAAAGACACAGCAAACCACTATTTGCAGTGTAAGACTGATATAGCCTTTGGAATCTATAGATTTAAGAAAAGTGCTTAATTTCTTCTCTCTTTAAAAATAGTATAAACAATGGGGATAGCGTTTCTCATAGTTGTGCATTAGTCCACCCATAGTCCATCCATAGTACCTCAAACCAGCACTATATCTTGGGATCTATACAGGACTGTAGGAGGTCCAGCTCAGCTCCTGTTATCATATGTAGCCTTTCTTGCTGTCCATCCAGCCCCAGATCTTTTGAGAGGATGGATGTTTGAGAGGACTTTGGTCTTATTCCACTCAGTGGAGAGTTTTGTGTCATTTGATAAGCACATGGCCACAGAAAACATCAACCCTGAAAGCCTGTTACTAGAGACAGGGAGTTTCAGGATCAAAAGAAAATTACAAAGACATCTCAGGAGACTAGATCAGTAAAGTGAACTGAAGGAAGTTCAGTACCAACAGAAAATATTTAAAAACAAGTGTCTGCTTCATTACATCATGGAATAGGAAAAAAAGAGAATTCAACAATTGTTTTTAACTTCTTCTCATTAGTCAATTTTTACTCTTCCATGTACTTCAGGAAAAAGTGGATCTAAGACCAGGGAATGAGATATTGCCCAATTAAAGATTTTCCTTAAAGTTAACAATAGGGAAGAGCTAAGATCAAATTTCAAAACAGTGAGCTAAAGTTTGCGATATATGTACCTTGAAAAAATTTTCTTCTTAATGCTTTATAATAGTTAAAGTCAAATGAAAATAGCCTTTCCTTTGGTTTAAGTTTGAACTTTGTTTATTTGAGACAGTTTTTTGTGTAGCATCTCAGACTGTATGGTAACTAACAATATAAAACAACAATAACAATAAAATAACAATATAAAAATGGTGCTGGCCAGTTTGAGCATGTGGTTGATTTTGTGGGATTTTTTTTGGGCAATACAGTATATAGTATGTGCTTCTGGTGTGTTCAACAAACATTAAAAAATATAATCGTGCAACATATCTCACCATTGCCTCAGGCATGTCACAAACTTTAAATAACTAGGAAAAATAATGAAAAATAAAGGTTTGATTTCTAGCTCTGCAGAATTTAGACCATTGTTGTTCCAGTACAAAAAAGGGGAATGCATTTCGTTATCTCACCATTATTACCTGTGAAGAGGGAATGTGTAAAGGTGAAGCTTCTAAATGGCCTTATGATCTTAAACGACAGAACTATTTTGGTTTAAGGCAAGAAACCTGCAGCAAGACTTGCCAGTGTGATTACCGAACTGAAGCCTGGACTCAATGTACAATTTATATGTCATGAAGAACTATTTATAAGGAGCTGTAATTTTAGTAGATACGAATTGTTGTACAGGTTAACCACATCATCTCACCAGCTGTCTAAATCTGCTCTGGGAAGAAACAGGACCAAGCTGTTAAATCCTTGCTCTGATCTACTATATGGATTTAGAAGCTTATTAATTTTTTTTATGTGTGCTTGAGCACAGAAATACCATTACTTGTCATTTGTGATGAGACAGCCTTAGAAAAACTTCAGAGGGATAACTGTTAAGGGATTTCAAAAAACCTTAAAAAATGCCAAGGCGATGTATTCACTCTTTCTGTATCTGTAATGGTCACAATTGCTGTGATCACTTGTGATGCCCACTCTTGCCTGGTGCGCAAAGCCCTGCCCGGACATCTGGGTCCCTTACTACAATGGTGCAGAGTGTGGGGCTGAAGCTGTGACTCCAGTTGTAGCAAGTGAGTCTGTCTCCTGTACTGCTGTCTGTGTTGGCAGTGGTGTTTTCAAGTAACACAATATTTGATGGTTTGTTTTCTAAGCTGTTTATGTTGAGAGGCCAGACAAAGACCAACAATAAATGAGAAGAGACGGAGACAAAAGATGGTTGGTAGAAACAGGCAGGTGCTCTTTATTTCATGTGGCACAGCATTAGGTAGACAACCCAAGAAACAGTTTCTAACAAAAACCAAAGCCATCACTTCCAGGAACCATCCCCCAAACAAGGGTCTACTACCAACAGTGGCACTGAGATGTCCTTGCCTGTCCACTCTCATCTCCTCATAGTTTGTATGTGCTTAGGCTGTGTCTTAGCGGTGAGCGTCCTTTCCAAGGAGACTAACTTCTTATGACACAATATCTTTAGACAGCATACATACTGTGCAGGATCACCAGAGTACAACCTCCTCAAGCCATGCTAAAATATAATGCTAACTCTGGAGAGAAGGCTGTGTGATCGCCTCGTGTCTCTCTGAGGTAATACAATGCTGTTCCTTAGCTGACAACATGAGGGGCACCTGAGGGAGGATCGATATGGCTTCAGAGTCTATTTTTAAACTCCCCATGCAGTAGGGAGGACCTGGCATGCTGTCTGCCGAGACAAGGTGAGGACCTCCTCCACCCCTGGCCGCCAGCAGCACCAGAGAGCTGAGCCTACTGTCACCCAGAGGGATGAGAACAGAGATGCTCTTGGACTAGGAGAGGGCCATCAAAATTCACAACTAACCGGTGGTTAGTAGGTGAAAAGTGAGCAATGATGGGAGTTTGGGGGGTGTGTGTTACATCATTAGCACTCTGGATTTAAAGGCATGAAGAATGGCTGGTGGAAGGAAGATGTTTTAGAGACTAAGGGCAAAGCTTTAAAAGCCTCAGGATATTACTTTTAATTATTATCTACAGGTTATTCTCTCTATATATACTATTTTTTTTTCTAAATTATGAAAATAAACATTTATTAACAAGTCACTGGGTCAAATCCTGCTCTCCAATGAAGCCAAATCCATTGACTTCAATGAGAGGGAGCCCTGTGTAAACAACGAAGGGCAAATTTGGCCCTTTATGTCCTGAAAAGTCTGCTTGTACCCATTTTCTTTCAATACTGCAAGGAAATACAGATTGAAGGGTATATGTAATTGTTACATATATCTCTTAAACTACCAGGGGAGTGTCAATGAGATGTGGCAAAGGAGCAGAAAGAGAGAACCATAAGTAAGTACTGATTTAAAGACAATTTTATCCATATTTCAGAACAAATGTACTAAAAGAGAGTGGATCTGGATCAAGCCCTACTGTCCTTTACTTTCTAAGCAATGACAAAATCCTTCATTTAGCTTCAGTGAAATGTTTACACAACCAGAGAAAACAGAAGGAACCAAACAGTCCTTTTCCTTTGCAAACATCATATGCACAAAGGTGAACACCGTCATCCCTTCGGATGCTTTGCTAACTCCCACTGTCTGCACAGTGCAGCGTCAGCCGCTGAAGACAAAACACATCTACTGTGCACACGAGTAAAACCTGTGGTGTCCTACAAATGTAACATTTTGATGTTTTGAATATTAAAAAACTCTAGGTGCTTTTAGACACAGAACAATACGATTTTGGATGCATTTACCACTTTTATTTCACTATGCAGAAACATACATTCACCATGTGTTGTGATGCAGCTGACAGTGTAATGGACGCTATCCCTTCTGTGGGTATTAGAGCTGGACACTAATGAGTTTTTGGTGGATGTTCTGTACAGGTTAAGGCTTGACTCTGAACTAGATAGTAAATGCTGACCAGATTCTCAAACAGATTTTCTTTTTCCTCTGAGAACAAAAGGGAAATCAATAGAAAACCATCACGGTTATTTCAGATTAATAATTTTCTAAAGCTGCAAACTAAGTAAAATACAGATATTCTTTTTTTTTTCTCCAAAATAACTACATATAATTTACAAGGTTAGGATCTGTGAAGGGTGACTGGAAGCTGACTCTGAACAATGTTGACAAAAATCGGTAAAGTTAATATACTAAAATCATTACTACCTCATAGGGTATTCATTCAGGTATACAAAGCACACTTTGTAAGCATTTAAATGTTTTGATAAGAGTAGAGATTCATCATTGTTTATCGGGCAGTAATAAAACCAGATGAAACAAATATAAGATTCAAGTTGTTTACCGAATAAACTGTGTTATTGGCACATCTAATGTGTGGTAAAACATTATACACAGTACCTATACAGCTTCTAGCATTCTGGGGGTAATCTTCATTTACAATATCCATAAACAAAAGGCTTGCCACCTAACAAATTTTAATTTGTTTAGACTTTCAGAAACTGTGAAAGGCATGAACTGTTTATGTGTTACATGAGATCACTGTTTATATTGTTTATGAACGTGCAGGTATAGCTGAAAACTTAGACATTTTAAGAAAATTAAAAATGCTGCTTTTCTGTAATTTTATTGTTGCTTCATGCAATATTGTTTAACTGCTGCTGATTCAGATTGCTTTCTATGGGAAGGTATCTCTGCCAGTTTCTTTATTAACGGTCAAGATCAATTCTTCTGTACTGAAATTTTCCATAGACAGATACAAGTCAGTCATGTTGGAACTGAGACTCCGTATAGGCTCTCGTATTCCTACTGGTATGCATGTCTGGATTCATATGCAATCTAGGTTATTCCTGCAGAAAAGAGAATTGAGTTAATTATTTGAAGCAACTACTCTCTTACAAAAGATATTTTGTAACTTTGTTCATGTAAGAAAAGCTATTTGAAAATGGCATCATCCCAGTATAAGCAACTTGGACCAAATCCAAAGTCCACTGATGCCAATGGAAAGAATTAGCGACATCAATAGACTTTTAAGCCAGCCACACTGAGCTGTCTTTGAAACAATTAGCAGAATACCACAAGAATCACAGCTACTCACTCCTTAGTGACTGGTTCCATCTTCCAAATAAATAACTGACACTGAAATTCAGTTTTCTTTAGGGTCTGTATATCCAAAAGCAGAAGAGCCAAAGAGCTTCAAAAGGTGCTGTGCATTATACTCTGTTACTTACACCAAGTGCTAAGGAATACATATTGTTTTAAGAATAAAATGCTGCTATTGATTCCAACAAATCTGACAAGAAGCGTTTTCTTCCCCTTCTGCATACAGCATTCAAAGCAATTTGTGCAGTGGTGCTGGCATTAACAGCTTTTGCATAGCAGGTTAGTATGCATGGCATGTTTCTGCACACAGAAGAAATATAGGAATATTAAGATGTCTGTTTATCCAGCCACTATTGGAGAGCATGCCTTTACTGAAAAAAAGCTTGACACGAGAAAAGCTGCATTATCATCTCATCCTGATAAACAATGCTGCTTTAAAACATAAAATGTTCTTTCAAATACAAGAAAGCCAAGACACCCAAATACTGACAAACTAATTCACTGCGTTTAACAGCAAGTTGGACCATATCTTTGCAAGTTGGGAATTAAAACATAACTTGTAACATATCTGCAAGGGACATTTAAAAAGCAGCTGTAAGTTTTTTCCTTTGCATTTTTAAACCAAAATGCACACCTTTAAGAACAAATTATTTTTTGTTCTTAAATGATACGAAAGCAGATGATTTTTTATTACTTCAGAATTAGAAAATTAGACTATAACAAAGCATGGACAATGAGGACTTTTCAGAGAGCCAACGAAAGCAAATGAGTAGTTCTCTTTCTCCAGCTGGCACCGTTAAATGAAGACAGATGATTAGAGCTGAATGTGGTTTACTTTCAAATACCAGAACTGATAACCAACGCAAATGCAAGTGGAAAACGCCACTGAGAGAAAGCGAAGAGTTAGAGGTGAAATATGGTAGGAGAACAACATTTGCAACATGCCAGCCCAGTAAATGCCTAGGAAAATCATCTAATCTTCTTACCTCTGGTCAATCCTCCCCATCTTCTGGTGTGATTTCTGTCTCTTTATGTACCACTACTTTGGTCACTGACATGTCAGGGTGCTGCTCTTTGGCTTCTTTAATTGCCTGAGCCAGCGCCTATCCCAAGGAAACCACAGAAGGGCAAAAACAAAAAGGAGGTGGAACATGCATGATCAGTAGCAAGGTGGAGAGATTCATGAGATATTACACAATTTACAAATGGGGAAAATGATTAAAATATGAAATATACCATCAATGATTTAACTACTAATCCAGTTTAATTTAAGACATGCCAGTATGAACAGTATCTGCCAAAGCAGTATTTAGAAATGTTCTCTTTGGCAGTCTTCATGGTAGCTTTTTTAGCAGTTTATAGATTTTACCTGATCATGATCAATATCTGCATCTCCTGTGATGACTATTCTTTTTTCAATTCTTGTCTCTGAGATGCCTCCTTTCACAGTCTAGATGGGAGGGACAAATGCATGTCAGTAACTTTGGAGTGCTGCTACTCATCCAGAGAATGATCACGGCAGGAACCCAGACATGACTGGACTGAACTGGCTCAAACAGCACATGCAGAAAGGGCAACCCAGAGCTGCACCCTAAGCGGCTCTGAAGTCAGCTTGCTCTCAATGGATTAATGACCTCCCAAGGTCCTTCCGACACAGATTATTTTATGATTCTAGTCAATCTGCACATATATCAGGAGAGATGTTTGTATGTCAAAAATGGTAGGTATTTATAGTAAATTTGTCCCATGAAGAACAGAATGGGAATACAGACACTCCATACAATACAGGGTGGTATGGCCTCTGTATAGCTCGTCTACTAAAAGGTTAGTAGCATTAGAAACTTCACTGTAGAAAGATGAAATCCTGTCCCCAATGAATACTGGTAGGAGAGCTATCAGAGCACTAAGAGAGTTTCTGCTTAGGGAGGAACTGTTATTTAGATGCTGTCTTGGAACTTGGAAGAGCCAACATCTTTTGTCTTTGCAGCTACGAGCTTTCAGTCTGGCTGTTGGAGAGTTCCCCATGGTACTACCCAGAAACACAGCCATGGTGTCTGAGCTGACTGAATGTCCTGTTATGATTACATGGTACAGATTTACTATGTGCTTTCAACACCGTGCACAGGCAACAGCTCAGGAATGAAAGGCAGTATAGTCATGTCAGTGGAGCCTCATGTTCAGGTAAATTATTCCTTCCAGATTACCAAATGATGCCAATGTGATTATCCTGCTTCCAGTTCCAGATAGTATTTGCAGGTAAATCAAGTGTCTCTGCACAACAAGGTTTTGTGTTTGTAAAGACATATGCTAAATGTTCATGACTTTCAGGACTCTGGTCAAGTTTTTGGGTGATGAGTTAATCAAGTCAGTATAGCCAAAGACAGGTAAACGAAGACAGGTACCCAAAGCATACAAGATTTTGCCTAGAGAGCATACGCATGCGTCCACAATTTGAAATAAATCATGGAACTGAGCTTAAGAAAGCATGCACCTTGGTGAAAAAAGAGCTCCCTGTTTTCTGAGGACTTACTTTGGTGATATGTGTAGTAGTTGTAGTGCTGGTGGTTTCAGATGTGATAGTCTGTGCACTCATCAATACACCTGGTTCGGAGTCAGCACCGGAATCCACCTAGGAACCAGAAGAGAAAACCAGTCATCAAAAAAAGTGCTTCTGAGCACAGGGAGACAAGAACTGGACTGTTAAACTTCCCTGTTTCTACAGTTCTTCATAAAGTGAGCATCTAATGGTAGGGAGATAACTGCTATTAGGGTGATCATGTGTCAGTATTTCTCTCTCTGCATCTGGAGGCTCCCCTTCACTTCTGGAAGGACAGATGAGAAGCTGGCATTTTTAAATCTGTAGTTTTATCTAGAAAGGCCCTACACCAGAACATGAGAGTCACCCTCAGGTAAGTTATTCTGATGTACATCCTCCTCATGCCAATATTTAATACTTGAACAATTTAGAACAATTTACACTAAGGCATACACTTAAAAATGGGTAAAGAAACATGAGTTCCTTAAGGGCATATTAAATTAGACAGTGTCTTTTGCAGAATTTCTTACCTGAGAAGACTCATAAGTAATGGTTTTTGTTTCTGTATGGACTACTGGCACTTCTTTTGTTGAAATTTCAAGGTTTTCCCCACCAGGAACACTGCTGAAACTGATAGTCTCAGTCTTCACAACTGGTGACTGTGTGAACAAAAAACAAGGAATTGGAATATGGATTTCTCAGAAGGATTTTTTTTTTTTTGCTTGGGGAAAAGAAAGAACAACTAAAAAGTGCTCTGCATTTAACAAAAAAAAAAAAGGAGAAAATTATCTTCATTACAGTGGTACATACATGTATATAATGCTGGCAACACTTCACACTTCCCTGGACTTCATGAAAACAAAGTTCAAAAACATTCTAAAAACTACAAGAGGCAATGTTCACAACCCGAAAAATAGGAGATTCCCTCTGAACATCAGGAGACACCTTTTCACTGTGAGGGTGGCCGAGCACTGCCACAGGTTGCCCAGGGAGGTTGTGGAGACTCCCTTCTTGGAGATGTCCAGAAGAAGCTTTCTGGACATGGTCCTGGGCAGCAACTGACTCTGGGTGTCCCTGCTTGAGCAGCAGGGTTGGAGCAGATGAGCTCGAGGGCCCTGCCAGCCTCAACTGTTCTGGGATTCTGTGATTCTGTGCTTTCTTAACATGACGAGAGAATGAACCCTGTTCAGGGTTAGTCTTCTGCCTTCTGTGGAAAAAAACCCTCTGCAAACCAGCTCTTGAAATTCTGCTAATGGGTCTAAGGTAAGGAACCTGGGTTAAGACACTGTACACTTGTTCATAATTGTACCAAGCGTGGAAAAAAAAAATCTATTTCCTGTCTTTGAGGACATATGAACTTTGCCAATCTGGACAGACTTTCCCAAAGACAATGCCAGCTGATCTGGTTATCTGTTGCATAAAATACCACGAAATTCAGTATTTCTCTGTAGCATGAAAAGCACTTTTACATAAAACATGCATGGCGTTTTGCTAATGATGGAAAGCAGCAACAAGCCTTGCACATGCCATGCAAGGAGGAAATAAGAGGAGAAACAAACATGCTTCAAAGATGCAATCATACAAACTTGGCACACTTTACTTTCCATGACAGGAATTAACTTAGTCCACCATTGCCTATGTTCGCAATTCAGCACAGGCGTGAGTGATTTAATAACAAGTTACCTCAAAATGAGATTTTCTTTCCAAAGACTCTGAAAGTTGGACTGTTGTTCTGTGCTCCTCTGCTTGCTCACATGAAGCAGTGGCAGTGACTCCTTCCTGTTTGGTTCGGGCTTTCTCAGCCTCCTCCCTTTTTTCCTCCTTCGCCCCCTCAGTCCCAGAAGAGCCCTCCTTCCCTTTCACGCCAGCAGCCACTGCGGATGCTGCCTCAGCCTGGGCATCCAGCACAAGTCCAACCACTTTAGCAGGATCCCCGCCTGCATGCACCTCCATCCCATGTCTCTCCTTGACAACTACAGTCTCCTGTACAGCCTTCTTCACTGTATCCTGATGTGGCTGAACTGCTTGCTTCATGTCACTGGAAGTTATCTCCTGAGATGTCGTTGTGTCTATTCTCTGCAGGGAAGGAGGAAAAGAACACTCAGCATCAGAAGGAGACAACACTATTTGCCGTAGCTCCTCAGCTTAATGTACTGTGAACATAAACTAAAAAATGGGTATTATATTTTGCCAATTTATTTCTCTCATGTTGCACGGATTTGTTCTCAGGATGTTATCAGTACAGTAGAAATGCAAAACAAAGCAAGAATCACAACTTTTAAAAGTGAAGAGAAATGTCAATGTCAGTGTTTTTCTCATTGGTATTTCTGTGGGAGTTTTATAAAGGCAAAATACAATACCCTGCACAATGACCAAAATAAAGTGAAATGAAAGGAAACCTGGTTTGTTTTTTTTTCCTTTTTCAGTGAAGTTTCTGTTGTGATCTCTTGTAACAAAGGAAAAGGCACATGAATACATGCATTACTTATATAGTTCCAAATTGTGCAAAAAACCAGGAAACAACAGAAAAGCAAAAGTAATTGTTCTGTAGTTATAACACTGATGGAGGGAATCAAACGGCCACCTGAGCCCAGCTATGGGAAGTTGAAGTAACCCCTCCTATGAACTCAGTCGGTTTTCTGGCAGACTCTATTAGAGTGAAGATATCTGAACCATCCAAGGTTTTTTCACTGGTGGACTGTTTAGTCTAAATAGACAAAGAAATGTAGAGTCATACACAGAAGAAAGGCAGACCCACATGAACAGACATATTAATTGCCAAAACTGAAGGCAGAGACAGAGGAAAAGGAGAGAAGGTTGCAGGGGCACAGAGAAGTTGGAAACGGGAAAAGAATGGGAAAATAAATCAGAGCAAATTCATAATGGCTGTAGTAAGCAACAGTTTAAAAGCATAGTTGTTAGCATTGGCATTTTGCTGGTTCAAGCAAATCTTTTTTTTTTTCCTTTTATTAACAAGCCACAGCAGCAATAGTACATTTCAGTAACACGGATCTTTAAATAAACCAGAAAGGTTGAAAGCCTTATATAATGTCTGTTTCAGACTGTGGAACAGATTCAAAGTATGAGAGAAAAAAAATAAGCTGGGTTGGCTGCTGTCAACACAAAGCCAGGCAGCAAGAGAACCAAAAGGTAGGGCGGTGTGAGGGGATTGCCTAAAAGAAGTCATGCTTTTATCTTTAAATCGTGGCATGAAGTCAAAGCCACTTGTTACCACCACTCTTGATGCAGACGACTCAGTAACATAGTGAGCAGTAGCAATGGTAAATGGCTGTTCTCTGGAATATCTCCACTCAGACAGGCTCTTATCTGTCCAGGCAAACGCCCCTGCTTTTACAGCTTCACTGCCAAGATGCTCCTCTGCTTTGCCAAGCTGTAAGCTTCCCAGTGTACCATGTAATTGCAAATCCTGGTCCATCTTTAGTGTCTTTTTCAAACTCTCCTCTTCAGGACTTTGCAACTGAGATTCTGCTTCCTTTATGGGTGTCAGAGAGTCGGACAGCTTTCTTTTTGTGCTCTGCATGTCGGATCCCCGCCTGGCTTTCTCATCAGTGACGGGCTTGAGAATTTCATACTTGGCCACTATTGGAATGATTTTCACAGATTCTTGCACTTCCCTTTCCATTTTTTGTGAAGTTTCTACTGAAGTCTGTACTGCTTTCTCGCCCTCTTTAGCTTTACTTGTCATGGTTACAATTTTCCCAGACATGGTATCATAGGACTTTCCTAGAGTGAACATTTTCTGCTTATTCTCCTCATTGGATTGTATTTCGCTTTCCAAGTCCTCAAAGCTCTGCATTAGAACGGTACTGGATTTTAACATCTCAGGTGGAAAGGTAGTTTTACCGCTCACAGTCACTACCTTGTATGCCAGATTTTTTTCCGATTCACCATCAACTACCTCAGAGGGTATTTTGTCTATAATAACCCAATCCTCAGTGCCCTATATTTGAGATATAAAAGCTAAATTAGAATATCTGAAGGTTTATCTGTACTTCAGGAATACTAAAGTATGAAGACTTCTAAGAAATCAATGCTGCCTCTTCTGAAACCATATAACAACTTTTACCATTGTAGTTCTTAAAGCAGTTATCAAACAGACAAGCAGAATCACCTTAGGCATATGATTTCTTTGCCTATTGTCTCCCCTCAGAGGCCCATATAACGTGGACACAAAAAATATTTTTTCCACACTATGTTTGTATTCGTTTTAAGTGGTATAGCATTTCAGGGCATGTTTTAAAATGATGATTGGACTCATCCTGGGGTTAAAAATCACATATCACAGAGGTTCATAATGCTACCGTAAAAGAAAAAAAATATTACAAAAATAGGGCAAATAAACCCATTCAACTGTTCCCCGGTTGTCACAAACACACTGCTGATGAGGTTTTATAATAGTATGCATTTGTACGTAGCTGTAGCCTGCACTGAATTTCCTTGTTTACATTAGAATAACTTCAACCCTCTTCAGAATTGTCTAAATGGAGCAGTACAACACAGTTAACTGTGTAAACTAAACATACTACTAAAGATTCTGAATGGAACTTAATTGCAGCATCTTTTTCCCTCCTCATGCAAATATGCTATGTGATTTTCTTTGATTATGCAATCAGCACCCAGCTATTTGACCTTAAGACCATAATTTCTGTATTTAACTAAACAAATGAGGTAGTTTAAAATCGAATGAATTAAAAATAACCTCTAGGGATGATGGGATACTTTTCTGGATAATGATTTGATGAGAAGTAACCAAAGTGCCAGCAGATTCTCCTTCCTGCAGCTTCTTCTCTATCACACTTGGCTAATAGAAAAACCAATAAAAATACAAAGTTCACCATCACTCGGCATAATCTAGATTCACTTGATAATAAAAAGGAAATTCATTCTAGTGACAGAAGTGCCCCATTCACCATAACGTTCTCAGTGAGGTTTATGCTGGAAATGCATGCACAACCACAAACAACATCCACAAACAGCACCGTGCAAGTAGATTTCTAACTAGCAGAGAAATCAGTCTCCATTAGGAAGACATAAGCTCTGGAGGGGACTCATTCCTCAGAATTTTGTCCCCAGATTACATCTCCATCTGAAACTTATGAAATAATAATAATAATAAAACATATTAAAAAGGGAGGGCTTGGAACGGAAAAAAAATAATAAAATAATAAATAATTGCCATCCTATTTGACTGCATTTCAAGAAAGTATTGTTTGTTTTTACCTGCATTTCAAGGAATGTAGTACCTCCCTTCTGCAAAAATATGAGTTTTTCTGATTTTTCTCTTTCTTCTTTGGTCTAATGTCAGGGGAATAAATTATTTTAGTAAGCGGAGGGTATAAAGTCCACTATACAGTAGCTCATCATATTTCTCTACACTAAATATTATTAACTGAATGGTAAATTAGGAAACAGAATTAAAGAGAATCATTTTACAGTAAAGAGGTTTCCAATAAGAAGTGAAATCAGTGCCTCTCTGTGGTGAATGCGAAGTTGTCACAAGCAAACCACTTGTGTAGTACAAAACCCACTAAAACGAGTAATACCTCGGTGTGGATGCACTGTGTTCCTTTCATCTCGTGTTGTTCATTTAACAGTGACTGATGCTGAGAACAGGCCCCTCCACCTTCACCCTGGATGAGGCTCTCTTCTGAGTTTGCAGCCCTTCCTGCTGAAGCAGGCACAAGGTGTGCCCTGCAAAGATTTCAGCACTCCCTGCTGGTATAAGAGGCCTCAAGAGTCCTCCTCCTACACAGGAAGCTAACCATTGCTCTATTATCACTATAATGAGACACTGAACTCCTCCTCAGTTTTTTATCCCATCAGTGCCTTCTCAGTGCTGTAAGAATAGTATCTCTGCAACTTGACCAACTGGGAAAATTTTAAATGTTGGTAAGACTCCACTTCCTAAGCCTTTTGGTAAGACTCCACTTCCTAAGCCTTTTGAGCCACCTTCTCAGCCAGCCACTGTTGCCATTTGGCCAGAGAAAGCAAGTCTCTACAGAACAAAATAGGTTTCTTGCTAAACCCTTTCTAGCCACTTCAGTGGCTATGTGATTTTCTTCGACTATGCAATCAGCACCCAGCTATTTGACCTTGCACTTAGCCACTTCAGTGGCTAGTGCACTTAATAGACATGCCAGTGGAAGTGTTATGACTGGCATGACAAAAGCCTATACTCAAGAAGAAAGGCAGAAATTTAAAGAGGAAGGGGTAAAAGCTCATCTCCCTGACTGCGATGAGATGCATAAAAGTGTTGGCTTGATCCAATCCAGGTCAGATTAAACATTGTCAAGGAGTTTGTTAATATGTTTGCTTTCATATTCTGCAGCTATCGGCCACCATCATGGCAGATATTTAAAACTGTATTTTTCATAAATAAAGAAGAACGAAGTATTTCCCCTACTATTGTAACAAACCAAGTGGGTTTGCACATTTTGAAAAGGCATATTTTCCCTTCTGTTCTTGGTTTTTTTTAAAATGAAAGAGCTACAGGTAACAATGCACTGAATACAATTTTAAAGTGGATATGCTAAATTAAATGTGTAACTTCTTTGACTAGCAGAAGGCACTACCTAATGAAGTTCTATATGCTCTCTGCCCTGACTGCCTCTGCATTTCTTGGTAAATATCAAGGTGCTAAATTTGACCTATGGATGACTTCAGTTTTCTCCTGAAAAATTCCTCTTTCAGCAGGACATGTGAATTGAAACCACCCTGCTAAGTGGGACCAAAAAGGATGGCCAAATGTTACCTACAGCAGGGGCCCCTTTTTGCCAGAAGTCACCTCAGAGTTAGTCTCTGATAGCTCAAATCCTCTCTCAGTTTTCCACAGAAATGCCTTCATTTGGGTGAGGTTCTGTGAAATAGCTGTAGATTAGTTAGATACATTGCTTTTGAGCAAGTCATTTTCTACTAGTAAGATAAGAGATACCAGATAAGGATAATTCTTGCCCTTTTCCTTTCCAAAAGAATGGTTAAATTAGGATGTGTTTCCTCAGGGTGAAGCCTACATAACTGTGTAAGCCTTTGCTATTGCTTGTGTGTTTTAATTAAAAATTGTTATTACATTTCTAAAGTAATAAAGACATTAAACAAACAGGGTGGTGCTATTTTAAGTTTGCTTCCTCTGCAATCTGATTCAGGCTCAGCTAGCTACCTGCTCCCTTTTCATCCAGTCCTTACATCTTTAATATGTTAAATGCATCCTGTCCATTACATTTATAA
Source organism: Lepidothrix coronata (assembly GCF_001604755.1). Classification (NCBI taxonomy): domain Eukaryota; kingdom Metazoa; phylum Chordata; class Aves; order Passeriformes; family Pipridae; genus Lepidothrix; species Lepidothrix coronata. The sequence goes on from NW_016690186.1 coordinate 11,513,630, forward strand.
TTTTATTTTACAGTTTTCTTTCATGAAAGAAAACCCGTATTTTCAACTACAAGCAAACTAATCTGTTCTAGGGTCTATTATGATTCATGAACAAGACGGTAGGAACAACACTACGACTCCTCTGTGCTCCCCACAAAAGGGAAGCTCGGGGTTTTGAGTCCGCTTTTTTAGGTATTTTAATTCAACTTGATGGCCACACCAGTGGATGTCTGATGCCTGTATCAGCCACTGGTTAGATGGGTATAATGTGGGAGAGGAGGAGGTGACAGCCTTTTTCTTGGCAATATCCCTTTCCCTAAGCGGAGAAGCTGACACATGCTACCTGTGTGCCTCCACAGATTCCCTTCTCCAGAGAGCTGTGGGACTGCAACACCAACCTCTGAGGCTGAAAAGCAGAACAGCCTTTCCAGCCAATTTTTGCTGAGTTCCTTACAACATTACATCAGTGCTGTGGGCACAGAAGCAAATTGCACATCTTTGCAAAATGCTAAGACCACTTGCATTATTGGTCTGTAATGCTAAAACCAAGAGGTAACCATAAAGATGATTTCTGTAAGGTAAAAACCAGATATCCATCCACAATAAAATAAAAAAAAATGAACTTTCATGCAAACCACATGAGCTTATTTCTTTTTGCTCCACTGGATTTTAACCAAGATGCTGTCTTTTTTTTGAAGATCTATGTATTTTACTGCAACATGAATGTTGCTACCCCTACATGTCATTATCTACCCACAAATTAAGTAAATTCCAGCTTTTAAATTCACAAGTTTCTTACAAACACTTCAAAGACCACACAGTAATCAGGATTTTTTCACACATGCACACTGCATAGAAATGCAGACACTGAGCAATCTGCATTGGGTCTTCAATGGAACAGTATCCAGCAGACTGCAGCGACCCTTATGGAACTGGCCAAAGTGGTCTAATTATCATCATTATTTCTTCCCTGTCTTCAAAGACTGAGAGAGTTCTGCCCTTTGCTCTGTATTTTCTTGTCAAGCCTGGCACCATACCCCCATCTGTCTCACTACACTGCTTCTCCCAGTCAGTCACCATTATTTAAATTTTCTCTCCATCACTTTCACAGTTTCTTTCATGCATGGTTGGACTTCCTCAAGCTCACCGAAACTGTAACGACAGCTCAGAGAGACCCAATTCTGCCACACAGCTTATAGTGAATTTCATTCTCTAAATACATATATATTCTTATATATATACTATATATACTTATATATATGTTGATAGTATCTGCTCTTCCTTGCATCTAGAGCTTCAGTCCTGAGGAAAGGGGATGCCTGCAAGCAGGGAATAGCTTCTAACTATGGCCTCTAATCTACTGAGGGCTGCTATAAGTAAAAATGAATAGACAAATACACAATGAATCCTTTCAGCTCACGCTGACCTCTTCAGGCACTAGTGGTTCAATCATAGGAGCATCCTCCTGCCTTGCTGCAAGCCGAACGGGAGATGTGGAAAGCCTCTTCTCCCACTCATTAGACACAGTCGTTTCTGTGGAGGTTTCCAAGAAGGTGCGTTTCAACTCGCTTATATTGGTCTGATGTTTCATCAGATCTTCCTGGGTTTTGTCTAGGTCCTGGACAGTTTTAAAAGAATAGAGCAGTTTGTGATACATCCTAAGCCAACCAAATTTTAGAGCCAAAACACACAACTTGGTTAGTATAGAGGGAAGTAACAGCTCAGGGAGCCAGGGAGCACAGCACTAACACAACACTCTGTGAAAATGTGGCATTTTGAAAGATAACAGCATAGCATATCTCGTACAAGTGAGTATAAATACACTCTTAAGCTCTTATCCAGAGCTTATCCATATTGCTATAATTTGCACCTGATCAGGAGGCTTCAAACAAACATACATATGCGCGTGGAGGCACACACATATACGCACACGCATATATCTGTATTTATAGTACAAGTTAGAGGAGTCATCATAATCTGAGAAAAAAAATAATCTATTAGGAGGTGGGAGTACACAGTTCATGCATCATAGTGCAGATCCACAGTTTACCACTAAAACTAACACACATGTACGTACATGCACTGGTATATACCAATACCAACCTCTAACATAAGATTACTATGTTTGACATACACATTTTCACCCTGTATTTGCTTAATCAGACTATTCTGAAAGAAGTGAAAAAGAAAGGGAAAGGTAAGGGACACAGTATTGAAAGGATACAAAATGCTGTTTCTACACATTTCTTCACAGAGAACCGACAGTAACATGCTGAAAGAGGTGAACACCTCCACATTGATACCTGAGCAACATCTAGGCCTTTCGTTTCTGTACCTGTGCCTTTAGATCTCCGTCCTCCTCTTGATCCGACTGCCAGCATGAGAAAGATTGGAAAACAACACCTTACCCACTCATATCAATTAAGGCTTTATGGACATTGGTGAGAGGTACATACTGGGTTAAAATCCCATTTTCTCTACAATAAGGGCTTAAGGAGGAGTAGACGCACTGGCTTTGCACAGTTTTTCTAACTCAGAGGAAACCTCCTCTTCTCAAATTTGTTATTTGTTAACAAAGCGGTATAAAACCCTTTCCTTTTATAAAAATTGCTACACTCCACATCCATAGATCTCTGTTTATGGAGCAGCGGTTGCACCTTCTCACCAAGGTCATGGCTGGACTAGTACTGAAAGGGAACAGCAGATTCTTTGGAATTCCGTAAACCCAGAGTTTACACATATGGTATCATCTGGGCAACAAGCAAAGCTTTGCATAAACTCGCCATGGGCAAACAACCCGCAACACTTTCTACAGAAGGAAGCACATTTTATTTGCTTGAAATGCTATTTTCCTAAGCTCAGCCCCTTCCTGTATTTCTTTAATTTTATTTCATATTTAGCCTGTATATAATCTTTCAGGAGATAGGTCTGCAGTGGTGGTCATCTGGAATGACACAGACATCCCATCCCCTTCAGTGCATGTTTTCTAAAGTAATGCCATAAGGACTGCCCCAGCAACCCGGTTTCTGAGGGTGCAATTTTCAGGTGGCAAATATACCACACATTTTGAAAATCAGGTATCCGTAAGGAAAACTGAGGTTTGTTATATATTCTCCTCTAAAATAAAGAGGGCAGCTACAGAGATGAACATACATTTTTAAGTAATAAAACGAACATTTTAAATGTCACAATTTTATGATTACGTTTTACTTTCTGGAGGGTTCAAGGCCTGAAGCTATGGGAGTGCAAGAGGCACTTCAAAGGATTTTGTACTCCTGACTCGTCTCAACAGAGTTTATGTTGTTGCCCTGTTTGAATTCTTTTAATGTCTGTGCTGATATTTTATCGTCAATTTTTCATATTGTCCTAATTAGTCAAATGACTCACGGGAAAATCTGTTGATTACTTTATAACTCAGTTCAAATCTATTCTATTTACAGCCAAGGCTGAATTGTCCTGATATGTCATACAAAAAATTCTTCCTTGACAATAATTTTAACAGTCTCAAATATTAATGAGATCCTTCTGAAAACCTACGGTAGTGTTTGTGGTAAGACTCTGTCTTCTAGCAGATGTCAGACCAAATTCAGCTCATGTTTGCAACTGCAACCATATTAATTATGAAAGCATTATATGCACTTCAGTGAAGTCACATAGGGTTGAATTTGTCTGCGCAGTCTATGTACTATGTTGTGGATATGAGGCTTCCCAGTGCAAGGAAAATATAAACATTTTACGTTCCTCCTCTGAAGACACTACCTAGACTAGTGGTGTCAATATGTGAAGATGCCATGTGAAATTAAATTCAAGGAAAAACTTAGGTATTTATAATGTGGAAATACCCTTATTCAGTAAATTTGAAAATTGCTTTTAACTGTTTTTTCCCCACTCTCTCACTCAGGCGGCAGAGTGTAAGCGCAAACAAACAAACAAAAAACCCCAGGGAACGATCTGACCAGCACGACCATCCCGGTGGGGCGCACCAGTGTGTGTGGCACTGCCACTGCCCCACTATCTGCACAACGTGGAGGCCTTGCAGTTTCCAAACTAAACTCAGAAATAAGAGGAACCCGTAGGGAGCACTGAAAACTCAACTCCCCCAGCAAAGCTGTCCCACTCGCAGGCACACACATGCACACACGCGCAGAAAGGGATCCTGAGCTGCCGGAACAGACATGCGGTTTAGCCCCGATGCCCAGGGTTGGGAAGAGACAAGGAAAAACGCTCTCCCCTGCCATAGCTGGGTGCCGGCGACTGTACAAACCTCAGTGGCAGTGGTCTCACCATCAGCCGCAGTATCCGTCTGCTCACTGTCAGTCTATTTGGTTAGACAAGTAACCGGGTCCCAAGAGGAAGGCAGGAATAAAGAATAAACCCAGCTCATCAGTACACGCGGCTCACACGGGGAACTGTTAAACTCAACATCCCTGTGAACTGCATTAGCATTGCTTTTCAAACAACGCACAAGTCAAAGAAGCAAAATAAAAATGCTATATTAGTAAACAGAACAGACTCAGAGGAAGACTCGAGGCGTACTGTACACAGTATATGGCTTTACTGGAACAAATTTATAAGCCATACAAAACATTACTGGAAAAGTGTTACTTGAATAGCAGATTTTTTTTTTCCTTAAGAAAGCCAGGTAGCTTTAAAAAAAAAAATGGGGGAAAAAAGCAGCTAATATTTTCTAAACAAACTTTTCCTCCCAATAACTTTTTAAAATAAAATTATTTAACAAATTTTTGTTCTAGCCAATATAAAGTGGTGGTTAAATTTTTATCCAGAGGGGGAAAAGATAATTTAAAAAAAATGGCTACTTTAACAGTCACCTGACTTTCAGCCCCTCATTTGTACAGAAGATTTTCTTGTCTCCACATTTATACACCATGAGGCTGTCTGCATTACCAAGGAGTTCAAATAACTACACCCCCAGCCCATCTACTGTCTGTCTGTGGAGTAGTGGTAAAGCTCAGATCCCACTCGGTTCCAATAAAGAGCAGCTGATAATTGTCAATAATAGTAAAAAGAAAGAAAACTGCCACTAAAAGAATAAAAAATACTTCTCATTTCATTTAAGAATATGGATGAAAGCAGGAGAAAAACAAAAATAACTCCCCCCATCCCCCAAAACAATTACTAGGTATGAGTGATAAAGATGAAACAAAGCACAGCATTGCACAGACTGATCTATCCCTGCTTTGCTTGACACCATAAAGAACATTTTAGCGGAGAACGTAAGTGTCAGGATTTAATAGAGAGTGGAGTGCAGGTTATTACAGGCTGAGAAGAGAGTTCAAAAGATACTTTGCTGTTATCTAAGCATATGGAAAACTAGTAAGTAAAGTCCTCCCTGCTGCTCCAGACTGGCACATCCAAGTTGTTTCGATACCAGCGAGATCTCTGGGTTTGATAAGTGATTTTCTGTGGTCCTTAGATAATCTAAAGTAACCCAGGCAGGTAATTTAAAGCCAGGACAACACATCTCATGCTCAAATCTCATCAGTACGGACAAGAAAAAACCCATAACCTACTGGTGGATGGAGTATCAGTCTTAGCTTTGAATTTCCTCCAATCTTCTGTCATTTTCTGACAACTCCAATGTTTCATAAAACTGTTATTTTGATATTTTTTTCATTGCTTTCTTTTCTATTATTCTTTCTTTTGAGTAGTTTGTATTGTTTGTCTGACAGGAAGAAGAATAAAGAAGCATTTTGCACTATTTGATAAGTGCATGAATGCAAGTTACATGCAATTTTTCAAGCAATAACCACTCGTGAGACAGACCGCATCCATTTTTAAATGAAACTGTACTGTCAAAATAGTCTATTAGGCTAGTCCAATTGCTTTCACTAAAGTTAGAAAATTGTTTCTTTATTAGTGAAGGATCTCATAACTTTATAACACTATAAGCAATTGTAAAGGTACGGCAATAGAAAAGAAAATCTATGCATTGTCACTGCTATTTACAAAGAAAAAAAGAAAGAGGAATTAATGAATCTAGACATTTAAAAAGAATTAAAATATTTGTGTCAAGACACAGTAACACAAGGCTGGCACATAAGGTTCATTTAAGAACTTGAAGTCAATAGAAATATTGGCTGCTAAGGTACAAACATGGAAGCTAATGAATTCTAAGGGGTGAGATTTTGTCTTTGATTGCACAGACTGAATCCAGATGCATTGCTCAAGGGATAACAAGCTCAACAATGTATGAGACTGGCTCAGGATACTGCCCTTAGCCTTCTGCATCTCTGTGTCCAGTCATTTGTGAACTGAAGGGGAAAAAAGAGGTTCCTATTTCTTTTACCATAAGAACAATGAAATCCTAAATAAAGCATAAAATTTGCTTTATTGCAACATATATGTCTGCTAATAAGCCAATCAACAGCCATGGAGTTGAAGTCAGCATTGCTGAGTTACTTGAAATAAAGATTTGGGGTTATCAAAAAGCAGGGAATGGTGAATTAAGGCTGAGCAAGGCAGGCCTCCAGAGCGGAGAATAAGAAAGGTCAGGCTCAGCTCCAAGATGGGCTGTAGTACAGCTGCTGGTGGGGCTGGCGGACAGGCAAGGGATGGAATAGGACAGAAGGCAGCTATCTCCTGAGATGCTGCGCCTGCACCTCCCCTAACTTGCGATCAGAATTGCTGTGATTTGTTTTGCCAATGTAATGCAGACATGCCTGAGTTTAAAACATATTCACTTTCATGCAATATTTTGAACAAGAAATACCCCGTGGATTAGGCACAAGTCTGTGTTGTCTGCCAGGAAGCACTGCCAGAGTAATCACCCTCAGAAAAGAGTGACACTAAAAAAGCCTATTTTATATTTTTTTATGCTCAATACTTCCTAACTTTACTAACAAAAAGAAGCGCTCATTTCTGAAAGAGGAACAGACCAATGTATTACATAAATACTGCCTCATTACTGCCTCTGGAGCTGGCACTATATTAATGCTGTTACTGCTATTAGATTAATCCAAGTGCAGAACTAATGTAAATTGAGACCTAAATGCTGTCTCAAAATGAGGACACAAAATGAGACAGCAGTGTTTTGGATGCCTTTTATCAGAAATTGCACATTATTTTTTAATTGTCAGGCATCACGGAGCCAAAAGCATCCAAACCCAATGTTTTCACAAGACAAATTGATGCAACTTTTGGCTTTCTATAAAAAGGAAATTAAATCCTGCACCCAATCTTACAAAACCAATAGTGGCAGATGACACAAATGTTTAGATGTGCAAGCTGATTTATTGGAGACAACTACTGCAATGGCATCGACAAGTGGCCAAGGCGGTTTTTTACAAGCGGCCAACTGGTCTATCGTTATCTGATCTGGGGCTTTTTTCTTTACATACAAAGCAAAACTGTACTTTTGTACTTGAAGACAAAGAGGAAAAAAGAAAATTGAGTAAAAAATGAACTCATTATTTTATTCTGTCAACAAAGAATAACCAGGCACCAGCAAAAACTGAGATGCCATCTACTTTGTTATTTAAGCAGATTCTTTTCCTACTTCTGGATATATCATCGCATTCACTGTTCCCAGAACTACTGCAGACTCCTACTGCAATTGGTTTATCTGCCCGTGATGACCCTGGTGGCTTGAGGCATCGGTTTTGGCAGTGCTAATCTAACATTGCAAATGTCAAGACAGCCCACATGGCACGCTCCCCAAACAGCTGCAGAACAGCTGTCCCAATCTGACCTCTCACTGATATACTGGATTTAACCATGGGAAAACAATTTAATATGCAGCAGAGATGGGATCAAGGCTGAAAATCGAGATCCAGGTTTTGCTGGACCAGAAAGCCTTTTCTGCAGTTGGGCTACAGCTGATAGCCTTTTGCAAAAGGCTGAATCCATCTGGATTTTGAATATGCTGAAGTTGGTGAGGGTGCTCTTTATTGCTGGGTAGCTAGTTATATAAATAACTGTAGATAAATATGCATATATATGCATGCTTCAGTAATTACACAGAAAATTATACTTAATATGCACTATTTAGGTAACTATTCTAACCCTAGGATAAATTGATAGAGGGAAGAAAAAGGTCTGGGTTGGTTCAGATACAAAACTCCAGAGCTGATCTGTGACAATTTATTTAGTGCAAGTCACTTTACACCAGCTCACACAGTTCAAACCAAGCCACTTCCACACAGTGTTGTGCCTAACCCTGGGCCCCAAGCTGCACTCCCAGCATGAGAAAAAAAATAAAAAAAAAGAAGAAAAAATAAACAACAACCCCCAAACCAAAAAAAAACCCTTCTAACATATCAGCACAGACAGAAATGAGGCTCTGAAAGTAGGACCACTATTGCAGCAATCTAACACTGGTTAGGACTGAAGCACTGAACACGAAAAAGAGTGTGTTCGATGCCGAGGTACACACCTCTTCCTCTGAACTGTCACTCAGGTCATTGGCAAGTGAGGCACTCAAGGAGGCCGCCTTGGGCTCCAGGTAGCAGAGGCACATAGCCAGAGGAAAGGAGAGAGTGAGGGCGTATGGCACTGAGAAAGAGGCAGAGAGCAGAAAGAAAAAAATGAAGAGGAAACAAGGCACGAGGGAGGGGGAGCGGATGGGGAGGTAATGCTGCACGCTGGCAGGCAGGAAGTTGGTTTCGGAGAGGTTAGGGAGTGACAGGTAGCCATCATCATCCAGGAGGGAAGGAAATGACTCTGGAAGTTGCAAGGAGAAGGAAAACAGCGTTCTGCCCTTGCCAGCTTTTTGCTTGTAGCCGAAAGCCATGTCTTGCTCGGCGGAGCAAACTCGCCCCTTTCTGTCAGAGTCTGGCTCCGACTCGCTGTGTTCTGGAGCGCTCTCTTTGGGCGCCTCACAGCCTAAGGACTTTGTCCGAGCTCTCTCCTTGCATCTCCTGCGAAGCTTTGCTGAAGATACATGGGGGCCAGGTTGAGAGGATGGCGAGGGGTGGTGGGAGTCAGTGCCAAGCACAGATGTCTGGTGACAGAGAAAGAGCAGCAAACAAGGCGCAAAAGCAAAAGGACAAAAAGAAAACTGTAATTAGTTAATTTTCTTCCGTGATGATAAATAATATATATTATATATATAAAATTATAAACAGTATTTTAATACCACAGCTTTCCACTGAATTAAACGGTGCATGTTCCTATGCCACACACTACAGGTATTAGTGATTTGAGATTCCAGCTTACAAAAGGCAACTTCTTGATTCAACGTTTGCCTAGTCCTCTCTGCAGCACAGGGTTTACTTAAAGGCCTCCACGGCCACGTGTGGAGTTCTGGGTTCTGCCAGTTTCCACTTACTGTAAGACTGGCTTCTGATCATAAGGAGTTTTCAACATGAAGTACATGGAGAGCAACAAAGAAAGAAGGGAATGTATTTCTAACACCAACACTGCTTGTGACAGCATTCCTGCAGTCAGGAAGAGACCCAGTGGGGGTCAAAAGTTTCCCATCTATGTCTTGGACAACCTCAACAGTAATAATTAAAACTCCAAGAATTTGAAACTCTACATGCCCAAAATCCTCCACTGCAATATTAAAAAAAAAAAACAAAACCAAAACCATCTAGGTCCTAAACCTAACTAAAACACATTCTGGTTTGGGAAGGGGGCATAAAAATCCATATGTTAACTGCTACTGATGGAAGAAAAAGTCACTCGATACCCACCCTAGCAGCCAGGTCCTCAGCACAGCCCCCACCACCACTCAGGCTGCCCTCTCCTGGGCATCCCCACAGCCCTGCCCTCAACCCCTGCCCACGGTGAGCGGGAGCAGGCACAGCTGGGAACTCACCCCCTCCCAGCCATGCACCCTGTCATCCCTCCATGCTGCACGCCACCGGTGGCACATCGAAAGAAGGGAGCTGAGGTGTGTGGCTAGGCAGGCCCCATGTTCTCTCACTGGGGATCTGAAGGGGGGCTGACCAGAGAGAGGTCTGTGCCCCACACAGCCACATCTCCTCATAGTCAAAATGTGACCCTCTACCTACAGGGAAGAGATAAAAATGCACCCAATGCTTTTGCTACAAATTTTATCCCAATGCAAAGAATACTGGCTACCAACAAGCAGGAGTTACTTTGGTATGCCACTTGTAGGGTATTCAAATGGTCTTTCAGGTCATTTGAGGACAAAAAATTGGTAGGAGAAGGGAGGTGATTCAGCAGGAATGGTGACTGTCATTTCACAAGCTCCCTGTGGGCAGCCACAACTGTTTTTTAGAAGGACAACAACCACTATTATCACCAAAATGCATATCCCAGTACAACACATCTGACACAATGCTGATGGATTTGAGATGTTTTGGCCAAAGTCCACCAGGTGCACTTAGCTGAAGTGGCACATTGGTTCCATGACCAAACCCTAAGTGCCTGAGCTGCTCCATCCATAGTGCATCTCCCCAAGGAGCTATAAAAGCCATTTCAACTGCACTGCCACTCCAGACTCCCAAAAGCAAAATGTCTTCAAAGCCAAAACAGCATTTGCCTCTTTAAGATGGTGTCAAATTGGAGGCAACAAAGAGGGATCCAAGTTTTAGACAGAGGCTGTATCAATGCTAGCTACTAAGCCCAATCTTTACCAGGTATATTAATGGTAGAAATGGGATTTAAGCCAAGTAATTACACGGTAGAACTCCCTTCCCTCCTCTTAATATTTTGCATCTCTCTCTTCTCTAATAATCCATCAGTTCAGGCAATCTGTATGCTCAAATTAAGCAATCAAAACCAAGTCTAGCTTCAAACTGCTTACAGGTGTCTTTATGTGTTTAATGCGGTAAGCTCAAGTCAAAATTTAATGCCTTATGTGAGCTAAATACACAGAACTTCTCTTTATATTCTGAAGGCAAAAAAAGCCAAAGTAAATGTATTCTTTGCTAATACAGACTATTCACTTACTGACATCTTCGCAGTGTTAATATTTAGAATAACTTCTGGTACTTAAACACACATGGATAAAACAAAGGCAAAATGTCTTAATGGAAAAGCTGAAAACCTAACTATACAATTCATATGCCCTTACACAGGAATTTGATTTCAAGCTTGTTTTGTGTTTCTTGAAGCCCTATTCTCTTTACGATGAACGACAAAGCTGTTGGCAGGTCGGTGTGGAAGCAGGACTAAGATCTCTATAGGCTTACAGAACTGAAGCTCTATTAATGGCTGGTTTAAACAGAACCCACCTCTTGAGTGGGGTGTAAAAATTAATAATTTCTGCATAATTAAGTTCCATCAAAATAGTCTCTTAAAATACCTTTGACTATTTCTAGCTATATAAGGATTGACAGAAATTTACAAACGTTTGGAACAGAACTAGCTTCTATTGGATGTTTTCTGCGTATTTGATTTTCATCAATCTTTCCCCATGCAGAAACTAATAGAGTTCCAAGGAGACCCCAGCTAAATTTTGTAGAGATTATCTTTTTAATGCTACAATTACAGCATACACTTTCAAAAGAAAATCTTTTCTCATTTGCAATTTTCAGTAATTCAATTTGTTTCTGATTTTTGGTACCACAATTGCAACTCTTTTTGAGAACTTGATCCTTTACTTATGTAACTCATTGTGGCCTTATATGATAAAGCTAGAAATTCAGATTTTAACATTTGCATGCGTGGGTATAAAGGTTTTTCTTTCTAAATGATGAGGGTAAAGCTTATTTGTTTAGCAAGTGCATTACACAGTACACTTTTTGAACGCGATTGTACTGTATTTCTCTTCACTGTCAATCTCTAGTGACTGTTTTCTCTGTCCTCCTGTTTGATGTACGCCATATTAAAAACTGATTAGATATTATGCACAACCATGTGCGTATGTGTATGTGGTGGTGGTGGGATTGGAGATGATGAGCTGTGACTCAAGTTTAACAACTAAGAAAAGAACCATCAATGAAAACTGCTTTCTTCAATACAAAACTTCAAACGAGGGAAGCAAATGCTTTTGTAAGCCAGGAAAAGAAAGCTTATATTAAAGCAGATTAATACCCAGAACTTAATAGAGAAAAAAATGCCCATTGAAATTCATGCAAGGAAACAGAGTGCTATGGCAAGTATAAGAGAAAAATACAATAGTTTAAAGCACAGAGCTACATACAAGAATGCAGAACTGTTTTGTTGCCTTGTCAAAATATAAAAAACATTATGGCCATACTAAAGTCAAAATACAATGGAAGACCAAAGGAGCAAACATGCACTGCCAGGCTTCTTTTGGGAGCTCTTGAATACTATGTAAAAAACACCGGGTTGACTGTTAAACAGATTTAAAAAAGCAGTCCAAGGCAGGAACTAATTTTTACAACATCCTATGAAAACTGAAACGACTACAGAAACACTGATTTAAGACATATATACATAGTATATTTCTTTTCACGGAACTTGTTTTATCTCCTCCCTCCCTCCCTAAAAATTCTGTGTTTCTCCAAGCACTCTCCAGGCAGCTCTGTTGAATACAAAACCCTGAAAACTCTACCTTGGTGTCATGACGTATTGCTGAAATTGGGGTGACTTCCTCTGCTCTCTTCTTTTTGCCCTCTTCATCATCTTTCTCCTCTTCTGTCTTTTTCTCTGGAGTCACAGTGGTTATCAAGTTGGTCTGAGAGATGCCCTTTGTTGTGGCGTACTGGCCAGTACCAACCTCTGCAGCAGACACAGAATCCTTCATGTACATTTCATGGTTTTCATTCACAGATGCTAAAAGCAAATATTTAAAGAGGGAAAGTCTGAAATAGCTTTAGCTGAGAAGCTGCATAAAATTAAAAAAGCTGGTTTAGAAAAACATTTGAGATAATGCTGAAAACACAAATATGTCATGTTTCAGAAAACCAGAAGCATTTAAATAAATGATTTACTTGAAATAAAGCTCGTAGCTTTTATATGCATAAACAGATTTTATGGATGTGTATACACACATTACTGTAGCTAATGTGTGCATTACACAGTTGTTAAATGTTAGCAAGCCATTTAAAGTACTACTGTAGTAAAACACTAGAAAAAAAATTCAATGCATTGCCACAGTTATCAGGCAGGAAACATAAGGAGAACCGGCTATGACATCAGCCATGGGGGTGGAAGAGATGTTTTTTTTAAATCTGTCAGAATATAACAATGCGGATCAAATGCACAGTTAGTAAGGTGCTGCATTATAGAAAATGACAATATTCATGTAACACAGGCATAATACCTGAGAAAAAATGAAATGTGATCCTTGTATTACTGAGTACTAAAGTCTGCCAGTTAGGTGAGCTCATTATCCTAAAAAATTCTGAGAAGCGATATCATTCAATTCAGTGGACCAGTCTTCAATAATTCAGCAAACTTAGAAATATATAAATAATTTTGAAATAAATGTACATTTATACATAGAATGTAATAAAAACTTCAACAGACCCTGCTCCTGAATATTGTGTAACTAATTTCTAAGCCAATAAGATTATTCAAATTTATGAAGTTCCTTGCATCTGTAACAAATGACAGCCTGGATCACAGTATAATCACAGTGCAGAATGTTACAGTCACATCTGCATCATAGTAACGATGCTGGTAAAGAAACTGTAAGCACTGATTAAAAAAACACCTCTTTCCCCCATTTGCACGTAGGCCAATTAACATCACAAAATCCCTGCAGAGTCTAACAAATGCTGGGAAAAGCATTTCAGGTATCTTGTCTCTTGGGAATGCGCTTAGGAGGTGGGAGAAAGCAAAGGGAGTAGAGGGAGACATCTTGCTTAGATGTTACAAACAAAATAACGCAGAAGGATAATTTCTGCTTTGAAACACATGCACAGCAATCAGGTCACCAGTTGCTTGGTAACGAGCAAGAAGCGCATCAGTATTAGAAGATTCCAAAATAATTAATGACAAGCAGCACCTTTAGGGGGAGAGAAAAAGGTTTGTCACTTGTACTTTTAAATCAAAGCTTCTCTCCCTCCCCACCACCAACTATACTCATTGCAATTTGTGATATTCTGCAGGAGAATTCACCTTTTTTTCAATCTGTAATGATTCTGAATTTAGACTCGGTCTTTTTTCTAAAAAAATAAGTTGCAAAACTACAACCCCTTTTTACTCAACAGCTGATAACAGTAACAGCTGATGGAAGTCGCTGATACTCTGAATCACATGTTGATTTAACCTAAGCAAGCAGCAGAACCTTGACCTCCACAAACCAAGGATAAAGAGAGAAAGGACATGGTTTTAAGCTGCGTGTTACTCTGTCTCATACCTTCAAAAGTAATGTACAAAAAAAGTCTTTTAGAGCTCATCCGACTAGGACATGAGGTAATTGGAAGCAAGTGTTATTACTCAAGAGAAATAATTAATTTCTGAATTGCATCAAGCTTAAGTCAAAACCTCCATAGGAAAAAAAGATAGATTTAACCAAAACCCAAAGAGTCACTCATGCAAACCCAGAAAAAGTGTTGACGCCTGAATTTCTTGGGCAGACAGGTCCAGTCATCCTGTTGCTCCCCAAAGCAGGGAAATGGTCTACAGGTGTGAGACGAAGGAGAGAAGCTCTGTGATGAGTGGGCTCCCAAGGACATCCTCTAGGGAAACACTTTGTAAGGACTACAGCAGTACATTTAGCATGGAATTTCTCTGCATCCTCCCCTACCCCTGCACTGAACGCGCAGGTACTCACAGCCTCTACTCAGCTGAAGCTCAAGGAGATGATACGACAAGAGGTTCATATTTAACCTAGAGCAGTGACCACTGTAACAGTAGCTTTTGACAAACTCAGCTGAGAGGACCTTACCACCATCTAAGCTGCGAGACATGGTGTAACGTTTACTAGAAGACCGCTCAAAGTAAGGTGCAGGACGGTCTATGAGGGCACTGGCTCTTCTCGTCTGGGCCTGCGTCCGACCGCTGTAGCGAAACTTGGAGCCCAGCGTAAGGAACTTCTTTGGAGGCGCTTCAGGCAGCAGGAGCCTAAAACACACCAAGTAGTACACCTGTTACTCCCCCTCCTCCAAAATCAGTCCACTCTTTCTGCAGAGGAGAGAAGACGACTGCTGGGTATCACTCTCCATCGTAACCTGTGCCTCACCGGTCTGCAGCTAAAAGGGAATCAAAGGATTGCCCCTCATACAGCATGACAAAACCATTTAGCTAATGCATTTGAAGATTTGAGTTCTTCCTAATAGTCAAGAATCACTCAGCTCCTTCCTGCTTGAAAATCAGATTTATTATCTTCTAATCACCAAAACTAAATACAAGGTGTTCCTTGTACCAGGAACCCTCATTGTGCTGAAATACTTTTACTTCAAATTTAACATGGTGCTGCTATGCTGAGGATAGGGCCAGAACAGATTTCCAGTGAATGCCAGGCAGTACTCATTCACAGGGTTGCAGACATTTTTCAGGTTAGAGCTTTCCCACCCTCTGCATTTTGGCCACGGGGGAGCTGGTTGAAGAAGCCATTCTCCTGCTACGGAGTTTATGCTTCAGACATTGATTTTTCATTAAAAAGCAGAAAATACACCAAAAATGCACACCATATCTCTTTAGATCTTTTGCTGCTAAGACTGCATTTCATACGAACATACAGACAGCCTGAACCAACAGTTTTAGGAAAGGAGAGAAATTCTTCAGTCCTCCCAAACATCCGCCAGAGGGGGTTTTTAAGCACCAAACACCCTTTCAAGTTGTTGAAAATCTCACTCTTTTGGGTTTCCTTTGTTAAGTATCTCTGATGACTATCTTAGCACAAACTGATTACAGCATTTATTCCACTATCCCAAACTTTTCTTGGGTCTTCTTAGAAGTCAAAAAATAGCTGCAAAATTCCACAGTAATCCAAAAATTACAGCTATGGATTGGGTATTTTAGGTGACTAAAAAATAAACTACCTACTACTGTCTGTACTTTCATATGTAATTAAATAAAAATATCCTTTTTCTTTTTAGATTCTTACCCACATCCCCCAGCAATCTTCCATGTAAGTTGTTCTCCCTATTCAAGTTTATGTGCAGAAGTGCAGCAGTCCTTCATCCTTTTAATTATAGTCGCTGATAATACCACGGCACAGATAAAGCAAAATGATTAATTAGGACCATATGGTGATTTTTAAGCAGTATCTTTCTAAAATAGTACGAATAATTTGGGAGAAACATTTCAAATTTTGAAGAAGCAACAACCTTCCCTTGTCTGCTCAGAGGTACCTCATGATCAAAAAGACAATTTGATTCAAAGGGTTTTGTCTCTGCTGACAAAATTGATCTTTTCTGTTGCTTTTTATATCACACCTTTAGGAAAAGAAATCAACATACCTGAAAAATGTATGGTGTTCAACACACACTTTCCATAAGCGCTTTGCAGCACGATGATTTGGCAACTTAAACCCAATAGTGCTTTCAAACTGCTCAAACTAGGTAGGAAAAAAGAATAAGTACGTTTTTGATGCTGTGCATCTATTTTTAGACAGTGTACACAGGTTCATCTTCATTTCCTCTGTCTGTATCATCTCATTGCAAGGGTGAACATATATGCTCATGTATATAACCACATATATTCTACAGATTACTGTCTGGGAAAGAAGCTGAGTGATAATAAATGGCAACCTTTGAGGATCATTTTTGTGGGAAAACACTGGTAATGAGCAGGAGGTTTTTTATAGTGACAGTGATGTCTTATACCCCACAGTAACAAAGAGATCAGTTAAGACTTGGAAGACTTCTGAGAAAAACATCACTAAGTTTTTTAACGCTGTTGATTTAATTTTACCAGTTTAAACTACAGTGGGAAGCCTGGTAATATCTGAGGGGAGCAATAGTCCCTAGGGACTGATTTGGCCTCACATAGCCTTAGACTAAGGAGATTTATAGTGAAAGAACTACAGTTAGTAAATCACAGTGGTTATAGCTAATTTATCTGCTGAGGAGGATGAGGCAAAGACAGGTAATTGAAAAGAGTTGTCTGGGGATACTAAGACACCTTTTTAGATTGTGCTGCAAACTTATATATTTCAGATGCAGAAGCTGTTCCAGCTACAACTACTGTAACATGATGATGGCTACATGCAGATAGCTGAGTAGGTGAAACAGAGTTGCTGTGATGGTGGAAAGGTAGGCAGAAGGGCGCTTGTAAGAAAGCCTGCTTCCCTATGGAAGCTGATAGAGAAACAAGGCAGGAAACAGCAAAATAATAAAGATGACACATGGGATGGTGAATCACATTACCATCAAATGTAATTTGCAAAGAGGCTGCATTGATTATTTTATATATGGAACTATGACCTGGTCACAGGACACTATATACTAAGGCCAGCAGAGCATTGGTGGTGGAGAGCTTCAGTGCAGGCGCTGGGAACATCAGTAGCTGTTCATTTGGTTTTTTTAAATCAGACTCAAGACTGGGAATTTGGTTACTAAAGCCGTGTCTGCTGATAGGCAGGAGATGTAGTTTTGTGGATTTTAGTTTAGGACTCTAAAAGAGGCTGAGGTTCAGGGGTGGGGGACCCCAGCAGATTTCCCAGGTCAATGATGAATCATTGGCTCAGGACCCCTGTCTGCCACGCTGCATTAAGGGATAAATGCCAGCCTTCATCTAGGTGATTTCTGTCCTGGTATACAGCCCCACACTCTAAACGGATATGGGGTTTTCATCTATCACAGATCAATTATTGTACCAGCATTTAAAATGGAAATACTCCTTCACCTGTAATGATCCTGAATTTCTCCTGGGATTTTTCCTAAAAGTAATCATCTTACAGGCCAGGCTGGATGGCGCTTTGAACAACCTGGTCTAGTGGAAGGTGTCCCTGCCCACGGCAGGGTGGTTGGAACTAGATGATCGTTAAGGTCCCTTCCAACCCAAACCATTCCATGATTCCATGATTTCTGGGTGAGCGCATGCTCGGCCCGTGAGGTCGGTATTTGCTACGCATCCGGCTGAGCCACGAGAGGGCACTCGCTGTACGAGGTTTCACATCCCCTTCTCCAGAGCCAGAAGGCAGGCTCCGGTGGGCCTGGCAGGGCTAATGTGTTGAGGTTACCAAAAATGCTGAATGACGGATGCTTGACTCTCTTTTACCAGTTTCTGGATCTCTGCTCCCACTCAAAGTGTACTAGTATGATATGTTTATGAAGTTTGGTATGGCCTGTCTACATCTCTTGGTAAGATAAATAGATGCCAATTTAATATACAACATGACAGAGGATAACAAGCTCTCCATGAATAAGAAAGATGTTACTTAAATTCCCAAAGTATTCATAACAGGGATGAGCTTTTTACGTGCAGATAGCCGTATTTATTCTTTATGTTAGTTAATGGATGCAAACATAAAAATACCAAAGAAGTTTTTTTTAACCAGTATTTTAAAGAAAGTATGTACCTTATCTTTCCTAAGAAAATCAGCATAAATTAAAAAAACATAAATGGAGAGGAATGTTCAAGGCTTGTAAGACATGAAAAATCAACAAATCAATGAGAACTCAGTTCTTTTCAAGAGGTTCATTCACTAAAGAGTATCAGGATGCCCTTACCTCCCCTGGTCGGATTTTTATGTAGAAGTTGTTCCTCTTGTAGGAAATTTTCAGAACCTTTGGCCACGCAAATCTATTTATTCTGAGTCTGTCTCGATATATTAAAAGTCCACTTGCACAGACTCCTAGCATGATTTCCACTCCTTCGGAATCCTGAAAAAGCAAGCAATGTACTTTGTTGAGTATTCCTATCCTTGCATCCTACAGCACTACAGAGTCCTGTATCCTGTGTTTCTATCTGAGCTATGTCTTTTTAATGCATCAGCTGTAGTGACCTGATTTCTGAGTGCTACCCTACTCACTGAATGCATTCATGCAAGTAATAGTAAGGTTGGGCAGGGTGAAAGAAACTGAGGGCTGCCAATGTTTCCTTATATTTTAGAAAGACTCTAAAAACAGGAGGGAAATTTTGGATGTTATTAAAAGAATTGTGTCAGCCATATATCAAAATTGTATTAGCATAATAAAAAAGGGTTATTAGCATAAATACCAGATCGAAAGTAAGTAGGACAGCATAAAAATTTACGTCTCCTGGTATCACTCATCTCCATGACTAAATCTGGTAAATCCCTAGAAAGGATTTTCTTCTGTAGTTTGCTCATCTTGGCTTTAGTAGGTTTGCTAGTTTCTTTAACACTGTTGTGTGTATGCTCAGTAATTTAACTTTGAAATGCCCAGTGGGCAGAAAGTTGGGTATTTGGAACAGAAAAGATTCTTTTTTAAAGTATGGGGCTGTGCCTATGCTATAACCTACATTTGACAGGGAAGATGTAGGTCAAACACATTAGTACTACAGAAGATTTGTCTACAATCTTATTAGAATACACCCATAAATATGTATTTTTAAAATAAGAAATATACATTTCTTTTTCCTTTAGAACTCTTCAAATAGTCTAAACCAAATCTTCACTGGTTTCTATCACTGTTGGTTTTATTTAGCTAAGTACTAGTAGTGCTGGAGAAAACAAAAATCCACCTTAAAGCACTGACTGCACTAAAGCACTTGAGGAATTATTTTAAAACAACTTAAAGTCACAAAAACCTGACAGCAGAAGCTATGAAGATGTCAGTCTATGATAATCATGAAATGAATTCATAATTTTCATCTGGTTTTCCCAACCAGTCATCTTTTAAGCACATGATGAAAATCTGATTATATTTTAAAATGAACACAAAGGTACACGTGGTCAGTCATGATGAAAAGATTATGGCACAGCTTGAAATAATAATAGAAAAAAAAAATTTAAAAATCACAACATAGAAATAGTGCCACAAAGTCACTCCAGTGTTAGAGAATACACCAATAGAGGATATGTGTTCCAACAATTATAGTATCATAACCTAAAACCAGATTTTTTCTAAATAAAGCTCTTGTGTGATATTACTGTCAAGTACTGCAGAAGAGACAAAGCTAATTTTTTTCAGTACTTCAGTTTCAGTTTCCTAAGCAAAGAGTAACGCCGAAATACAGTGACCAGATTCTAAAAAAGAAAGTCTCATTGCCAGTAATCCCACTGCCTGGTGAATGCCAGAAATGCCTGTCAGCCCATACATGGCACATAGCTGCAGGTGCAAGGGGTTCCTTCTTTTGATATGCTTTTTCAAAAACTTTTTGAGAAATGCCTTCCTCCCTTTTCTCCACCTTCACCACGGATCTACATCTGTTTAAGACTTCTGTTTCTTGTCGGTGTCAGGGACTGGTTTTCAATGTGATACTACAGGTAAAATGAAACTGAGTAAAAGAATTTGGTTTTTTTTTCAGGAGAGATGTGGTTACATGGAACAGAAAACTGTTAGCTGTGACATCTGAGGCATGAAATGCTGAGCTGCACATCCCTGCAGCTCCGCATACAAACTGGGGGCTACCTCAGAATGGTGTTAGCCCAGAGGATAAATCTGTCTATTTTAACATATTTTTTATTGCAGCCTTGCACTGGATAACTGAGCACTAGTTTTAACAGCAGCTGGTGAGTCCAGCATCTGTCTAACACCTAATATATTGGCACAGCCCTAATGAATTGACATTTACATGAAGACATTTGCCACAGCATGACTTCCAAAAGGCATCCACAGAGATGCTTGTCCCCTAGCCTGACACCACCAGATCTTGCTGGCACACCTAATTAAAACTAAACATGACTTCTCATGCAGAGTCTACCTTTTCCACCTCCAGCTCAGTTTCCAGGATTATTGTTGGGTTTCCAGACACAATCTGGATACCACTGTAGCTTTTTTAAATTAAGAGAATCACTTTAGAGAGAGATTGGCTTGTCTACCAACTTCTCTTGCTCTGAGTCTTTCCATTTGAAAAAAAAAAAAAGAATAGGAAACCAGGGTACTAGGTTTTTTTTTCAGAAAAGAATAAATAAAATGGTTATCTTAGAATATCCTATCTTAAACTTCACAGCCTTTCTCCAATATTCTGTAAATAATACTTAATGCTATGTTATGTTATTTTCAGTAACAAAGCCTGAACAGGAAATATTTAGAACAGGAATCCACTTTGTTGTTGGTTTGTGGGTATCTTGGTGTTGGAAAAAAGATAACAAGTGACATTTGCCTATCCATTTCTCTCTGCTCTGAGTGTGCCTCAAGATTTTGTGCCTATCTGCAAGACACAGGGAAGGCAGTAGACTGCAGCCCATTGAGCTGTACTCAGATTTTTCATTTTCACTGAAGGCAATAAACAGAACACAAAAGATTGCCTTGAATTCTCTAACACACATGCACAGCTCCTATGAAATGCCCCAGGGACACAGTTGCAGGCTCTTTCAAGATCCAAGCTGCAAATTTATCTCAGTTCTTGAAAGGATCTGCTGCAGTGCAAAAACAGGCTCACAATAATTTGACCTTTACAGAAAATGCAGTGCTCTCCACAGGGCAGAATTCTTTGGTTCAATACTCATTTGCCAAGGATGCTCGCTAATCTCAAAAATGTTAAAATCCATTAGTCTTACTTTGAAGAGTGAAAAAAAAATAGTAATTATTTATTTGGGAAAAAAAAAACCAACCCAAACCCAAAAGTCAGACAACCAACACAAGGCTAGTAGCTGGCTCTCTCAAGCCACAATAAGAATGACCACGTTTTATTCATAACTTAACCTGCTGATGATTAGAGAATCTACTTGATCATGGGAGAATGCTTCCAGGAGAATTACTGCCCTTCCTGTCAACCGCGATGACCACACTTCAGAAGAGAGACAAGATGCTGTCTCCCCATTACCATCAATCTGATTAGGTTTCCAGCCCAGCTAAATAATTGTTTGTAAGTTCTCTGCAGCATTAGAAATTATCTGCTTATCTAGTTAAGATAGCATAGTTGGCCTTATTAAATTGAAAAATGTAGCTGAATGAAATGACAACTGATCACTCTCTGGACAGCTTCTAATATCCTTCCTCATTACTACATCCATTCAATATTTTCCCCAAGGATTTGGTTGTTTAATCAACATGAAAGTTGATGTGCTTTGAATCTACAGGCTAAATTATGTTACAGTTACAAGATATATTTATGCTTATCCCATGAGTCACCTTTCCTCATGCTGACACATGATTTATCCCAAAAAAACTCCCATCTCAAAAATACAAGAAAGAATAAATCAGGGAGTCCATGCAGATTAAAGTACCATGTCACAGGAGAAATGTGACCCATGAAAGAACCGAAGTACCTACCTTGGCATGATGGAGATCTACTCCATACATTGATAGTTTTTTGGCATTCTCCAGGAAATGCATCTCAGCTTCTGCAGGTGTCATTCCCCTGAGGAAATGCAACCAGTTCTAGCATAAATGTTAAGGAAATAAATCCAAAACAAAATCCAGCAGCTGGAAAACATTTTCAGCCTGTCAGAAGTACAGCCATACCCCTTAGGCAGCTGGGTACCTACCAGAGTCAAAGATCTGATGCAGACCCTGTTAACTTTCACATTGCAAAGCTCTTCTCTATCCAAAGACACAGAGAGGAGTCTTATCAGAAAAAATATTAAGTGTACCACAGCAGATTTTAATATCTCGTGATGCACCAGGATGGTACCTGAAGAAGCAGGCTAGAGCTCACATTGCTGCCCTCTGCTTACCTGTGGCTCTTGTGCAGCTCAATCACTTTGTCCTCCAGCTCTTTCGTGTGATTCGGGGCAAAGCGAAATTCGCTGATGTAGTCGCTGCCGTATTCATCCGGGTCGTAGTCCCCGAGCTCCGACTGCACAGTGTAAGAGCCCAGCAGGGCCAGTGTGACGAACGAGCAGGGCAGCCGACCCGACACAATGTCATCTCTCAGCTGCAAACAGAGGTAGTACCTGCAACAGAGCAGCAAGGCGGCTCAGACAGTGCTCCTCCACCTTTGCCCTCAGAGAAGCACCACTCGAGCACTGTCAAGAGGTCTCAGTTCTGCTAGTAATTTGCAGACAGTTCCCAAGCCCCAAGTTTTTCAGGTATTTACAAGGACAATAATAATTTTGTTAAAAAAAAAAAAATCCCAAACAACCAATAAGAACTTCAAAACCAAAACACCAAGCTTTTGCCTAATTTATCAGTAGCAACACCTAGTTTACCGTTAGACAGCAGCATGGAGATCTCTTAATAAAATAGGTTATTACTTTGTTTAGTGACATAAATGGAGAAATACCCATTAAACATATTAGATTTCTATCACAAATCACTAAGACATAAATCTACCTGATAATTCTTTTCTTTAAGAAAATAATTAAATTATAGTTATATAAAAATATAATTATAATTAAATTTTTCTTTAAAAAATAATTAGAAACCTCATATACTGTTCATTAATGTGTAGCTGACCTCTAAGTAATTCAAAAAACATAAGCTGTCTCTTTAGTAAACTGTTGTGCTTTCTCAAAAATTCATTTAAACAGTAAATGTTGCTAAAAACACAGAGATAAGCAGTGCAAGGGATCACTAGATAGAGGAAAACAGAAAATAATGTGGAGAACACTGGTTTGGTGGCAAAGGCAGAGTTACTGGGGGAAATTTGAGAGTGACAAGAGGAAAAAAGCAATCCTTTCCTTTTGAAGTCCTCTGTTCAAATGTGAACTCTTGGCATACTATTTCTGCACAGTACCCACCACAGGGAACCTCTGATCTAGGCCAAAGGCTTTGTGCTGCCTTAAAAGCAACAAGCAAGTCCATAAAGCATTAAAGGTTAAACACATCCACAGGTTTCAAAATGTTGAAACAGGCTAGAGAACAATTAGTTGATGGCACAAAACTTCTCATGGCTCAAAGCTTTTGTGCCTTACACCAAGGAGTAAATCAGGTGAGGGTTCTTTTGGTTGCAGTTGCAATCTGAATACAAAAACAGAGAGCAGAGGTGTAGATTGCAAAACTAAGCGACTTGGAGAGCAGGGAGCAGCCATTCATTACCGTCGTATTCTCTATTCCATGCACATCAATTGCTTACTTTGTCAAATGACACGCAAAATTTACATGCATGCTTATTCTTATCCATTCTGGTTTCAGCTGGGGTTTGGGATTCAGTATGGTGCTTAAACCACAGCATCATCTCACTTCTTTTCTTTCACAGATATGATTTTACTTAAAATAATAACTCATTACTACTGGCAAAAATGGGCATCAGGCATCTTTGTGAAAATTAAAATCAACTCCCAGGAATATGTGTATTGAAAAAGCTGGGGTTTAGAGTTAAATTAAACAAAAGTCTTCATAGCTCCAAAGATAGACACTGTTCATACTGTCGTTTCTGCCAAAGCCTTGCATATTTTCCATAAGCTCATATGAGAAAGAAAGACAATGGGAACATAAAACATTCTTTTCTTGGATAATTACAGTGTAAGTGCTACTAGGAACAGCTTTTAAGCCCCTCCTAGAAAGGTATTTAATGTTTAAAATACCTGGTAATATCTTCAGATAGCTGGGCAGGATCTGGAGGGTAGAATTTCACATTAAATGCAAACTGCCAAGCACCACCTGGAAAAGAACACAGATTGACTGAAAGTACACTGTAAGTGCAAACAAAGATGCTCATGCTGTTCAATCACCAACAGACTTAAAAATATCCCAGCCAAGCAATTAATAAGAACAGGATTTAGTATCTTTTTCCCACACTTCACACTGAAGACACTGTATTAGATCAGATTTTACAGCTCTTTTCTTATTTAGTAAGATTGCCACTGAAGCGAGGACTCTAAGGGAGCAGTAATTTATTACCAATATTAAAAAAACCCTCAATCTGAAAACCAGGTTTATTGAAAATAACCACCTGAAAACACAGTCTATATAAGCTTTAAAAAACAAAAACTCAAATCAGAGGTACTGAAAACACCACAATT
Source organism: Lepidothrix coronata (assembly GCF_001604755.1). Taxonomy (NCBI): domain Eukaryota; kingdom Metazoa; phylum Chordata; class Aves; order Passeriformes; family Pipridae; genus Lepidothrix; species Lepidothrix coronata. The sequence goes on from NW_016690186.1 coordinate 11,538,375, forward strand.
TAAGAGTACAAATGGGCTCTGGGGCACGGTTATGTGCCAAGGTCTAGCTGCCCAAACCAGCTCACAACATCCTCTCAGAGTGCTGCCTCAGCACATAGCTCCTTTCTTCAGCAGACATAAATTGTGCAGACAAAGCTGCAAGGACAAACACAGAAAGCATGACTGAAAAAAAGTATGTAGCACTAGGGAATTCTTCTTGACTTATTTCAGTAAGTTTAGGTGACCCATGTGATGGATACCGGTTTGTACCACCACAGTTGGTGAAATTATTTCTGGAGTGTTAGCTTTAAATGCTGTAAAGAAGGAATATCAAGATTTTAAAAAGAGTTGAACACGGTACGTAAATATAGAAGCTATTCTGAAAAAAGGGTCAGGTTACTCTAGTGCATGTCTTGAATGCAAATAAAAAGCAATAACAAAACCCCAAACCACAAGCAACAAGGTGGTTTTACAGTAACAAGACGTTTCACCAAGGCCTCTGTTCTGGGATATACCCCTCATATCTACTTCTACCACAAAAAATACAGTCCAGAAACCAGATGCAAAGTAATGTCACTTCTCTATTCTGAAATGCACTGGTGTCAAAGGACAAATCTAACTAGAAATAAATATCCCTTTCGAAAAATCCATATTGGCCATGTAACAAGAAAGTGCTCAGAAACACTGTGAAAATTAAGACTTTTTCTTATAAACCTGACACAGGGTAGGGCTTTCCCATGATCTTCCATTCAGGGGCATGTTGTGCCTAGGTACCTCCTAAAGTATATTGAAGGTTTGAAGGGGTTTGAAGGTATATCTGGTGCACTCTCTAGCAGGATAGCTTATATGCTGGGCAGATCTACTCGCCCAGAAATACTGTATAGTTCTCCAAATTGGGTGTTTGGGAGCATTTATTTAGAGACAATAGGGAAATTTCATTCTATGCAAACCCCCATTCACTTCGATGATGCACACACCTGAGAAAATAGGCTCATATGTTCAAGGCCAGGTTGGATGGGGCATTGAGAAACCTGGTCTATGGCAGGGGTTCAAACTAAGATGATCCTTAAGGTCCCTTCCAACCCAAACCATTCTATGAGTGTGCAAGAAGAGTTTTGATGTTTATCATCAGGACTTCAGCTACTTGTAAGACTTTTGGAGTCCTTGATTTTAGGAACTTTTCTGTTTTCTTGGGCCATAAAAGCTGGTAAAGGAAGATTTGGCTGGCAGCGAGGATGGGGCATGGTCCCACCTGGAAATGGACCAGACCCAAGGTGGGAGTGCAGCCAGTGGGTGGCACCTGGTCCCTTAACAGATGGAAGGGGCCCATAAACCTATTCCTTGGCACACATCAAAGAAATCAAATCTATGATAAAGCCTATCATATAGCACAGATGGTTAAGATACTACAGTAAGAGGCCTTCACCTCACACAGGGTTCTAAATAAAACCTAACGTTGTGCAAGTTAGTGGGTGCAAAGAAGAGTCACGCACATGGCCCTTTCTCACCACTGGGATGAAATCCCTGTGGTCTGCAGTGTGGTACAAGTGGTGTACAACTCAATCAGGGTTTAGCAGGACTATATATATATATGTTTGGAAAGCATCATGGGTAACAGCACTACTTTTCACCATTGTCCTGTTCCAAAATTCTGGGGTGAATTGTACAAGCAAATTATTGCTGTCATCTTCTGCAAATACAACTGTCCACTGCCTCAAGTACAGGACAAGACTCTTGTGCCCTGGTTAATCTCCCGCTGTCACAACCTTTCATTGTCTATTTCATGGCTTGGGAACATATTAAATGCATTTCAAATCTGTGGTAGGGAGCTGAGCTGCTTTTCTTGTACTGAGCAGTAGCATAACCTGATTCATCAAGGTCTAAAGCACCTTCCTCTCCAGATACATCTTCTCGTGAGATTTAGAAAAGGTAAATTTTCATCACTTTGTATTGCAGATCACTTACCTGTAATGAAAATACTACTGGAGGAAAGGTGAGGTTGTTCATAGTAAGTGGGGAAATTTTCCAGTGTAAATTAACCTTTTGAATCTTGGAGAGGGAAAGGATTCACTTGCCAGGCCTGGTCCAACAAATGTGAACTACCAGATACATTTGCTTGTAAAAGCAAAAGTGTTCGAAGAAATAATTTACAACATGTGCAAAGAAAAAAAAAAAACCAAAAAACTGAGCTTTCCTGCACATAGAAATCACGCACATAAAATATGGTCAAGTTTTAAAACTGAGGGGAAGAAAAGAAAGGCAGGTCAAATTTTGAACCTAGCAGTCTCAACAAGGCTTTCCTTTGAGAGGTTTTTGAATTTCTAATGTAGCAGACATCTAGTTTTAACAACCAAGATTTTTAAAAGATTCATGTGAATCAGAAAATTGACTGTTTCTCCGTGAGTTTCATGGTCATTTTAGGAGCAAAGATCAAGCTTCTGAAATGCAGACAGGAAAGATATTTTAGGTAGAATGCTATCTTTGCATGAGTGAAATATTTCAGTACGAGGCATGAGTAGTGTTCCTGGATACGATATAAATATCAGTAACACAAGAAATAATTCATATACATGGCCTAGTCCCTAAGGTTACATTGCTTAATGTCAAACCTCGGGTTTTTGCATCTATGCAAATGTCAAGTTGTTTTCAGCAATGCATGTTCATTTGTTACGAGCCTCAGTAACCACTCACACTCATTATGGGGTAAAACATCTAAAAGATGCAGGTAATTCTTTTGCCAAAGACTTGGGACTGGATAAAAAGATGATTGTGAAATAAGCTTTTTTGCCATAGGGAGACATGTAAAAGCGGACAAGAATAACAAACTTACTTCGGATCTGCTTCTTGATTTCCTTGGCAGGGTCCAACCAATTCTGCAAAGAAAATGTTTCCTTTTTTCAATTTGAATTAGAAAACACAACAAACATTATTTTTAAAACAGTGCTATGAGTCGAAGCTAGAACACGCAAAGGTCTGCCACCCCTTTCTCCTTGGAGCAGCAGTAGGCTGGGATAACACTACCTTTCATGATGTGGCCCTGAGTAGAAGTAGGATTTTTATTAACCTTCCCAGACATTGAGGGGCTAAATGGTTTGAAATAAAAGAGTAAAAAAATAGAAACTGGTAAAGTGAATCCACAGAAATCTTTTTCCAGAGTATCTTCTGGAAAAACTAAATTTCTAGAAACTTGTTACAACTGGTTGCTTGGTTAATTTTTTTCTCTAATCCTGGAAAGGCTGAAAAGTCTTGCTAGATGATAAGCAAGTGCAGAGGAGGGCACCACCCCATTTGCAAACCAATGTGGGCATGAGGGGCTTTTCCAAGGAAACCAGAGGCAGAACCACAGCACCTTTGCCCCCATCCATACCATGCAAAGCCCAGTGACTATGCAAGATAAAAACCCTTCTGAGGAGATGGGGAGTTATCACAGTGATGTGTTAGTACTCTGTGGACGCCAAGGAGCAGATGAAAATTCCTCTGGGTGAGGTACATAACAGCTTGGCGTCTCTTAGTGCCACTGCTGCCTTGACCTCTAACAGAATCAAATTAATACTTAAAATGCATAACAGCCCAGAACAAAAAGTTTGCCTCCCCTAGGAAAGTTTCACTTTCTCCAAAGAAAGACAAACAAATGTATCGGAGAAACAAAAAACCACTAAAGAAATATCAAACAAGCAGAACACAACAATCCCTCCCCAACAAAAACAACCAGTTTGCAGCTGTCCAAACCTGGTCTGTGGTGCAAAACATGAGCCTGAAGAACTCCAGCTATTGCTGAGGACAAAAGCACACTATGTACCACAAAATTAAAGATGCATCAGCATTTCTGTTTACAAAGATGTCATATGATGTGGGCACATATGTTGTCCGGTTGGAAGTTATGTAGCAGAGGATGGAGGTGAATTGCTAAGTACTTTGACATTAAAAATATATGTTCTTGATCAATAAATGTGGTGGCAGGCAGTTATTCTTTTAACTGTTTAGTTCTGTAAAGTAAATGGTGACCTACAAATGTTTAGTGCTTCTAAACCAAGTGTTAATAATAAATCCATTCTTCTCTTTCCAGTACATGAAAGCACACCTATCTGGAAATGAACTTAGACATCTGCCTAGCTTTTATAAAAACTCAAAACTAAGCATATGTTAAAGTGTTATCTTGCACTGACATGGACCAAGTATCTGCTTAAGTGATTTTCTGAATCAGAAACAAAGAAGTCCATAAAGAAAGGGGGAAAGAGAGACAAAAAGACTGACTTTTTTTGTATCATATATAATTGAAACAAACGGAAGTCTAGAAAATACAACTGTTGCTCCCACAAGACCCAAGCAGCTAAAAAAGTAGTAAGAGCTCCAGCTCCATCAGGGAAGACCTTTCAGGCCACGTAAAGCAAAAACAGCTTCACCTAGTGAGCTCTGCTGGGCTATTGCATATATTGCTAAGAAGTTTTGCACTGTTTCAAAATATTTATCTTAAAATGCCAAAATCGCACAGCATATTTTAAATTATCTTTGATACTCTCTCTTTCCCTGTAACAATATATATACGTATCACCTGCACACTAGATAATCTTTGACACAGCTTATTTCATACTAAAGTTGAGATGCAGACAAGCAGAATGTGATTCACTCTTGCTACCAACTGCTTCTGAAGACTAATGTCTTTAGTCAAAGCAACAATAATGCTAAGATAAAGAAAGTCAAGGCTTGGAGCCTTACTTTATCTTAGCAGTTAGCAGGAGCAGTCAATCATCTCCTGCTTATCTGTGTCCCAACCACAGTATTATTAAGCTATATTTTAGTATCATATATTTAGCAGTGTATCTCTGAATGTCAATCTGACTTTCATCTATGGCAGTAAAGGAATAAATTATACTAGAAAGAGAACCAACTGTATGATTAACTTCTTTCATGTCATAAACAGCCAAAACAGAGGGAAGCCAGGGAAACACAGGAGATGCTTTTATGAAGTAGAGTGAGTTACAAAAAACAATAGCTCAAACTATGTCTATGGAACCTGGTAAGGAAGATAAAACCAACTTCTGGATTGTTGCAACTGACTGGGGAGTCTCTCAGTGAGCTCTGGTGTTCGCAGGCCAAAGGTCAGCTGCAGCTCTGTGGGTTACCTTTTGGTTTTCTGTGTCTCTGTATGTTAGTCCAAAGTAGTCTTTTTCCAAAAGGTTCAGATGCTCACACACTTTGTCGAATAGCACTTGACCTCTGGAACGTTTCTGTAGGAAATGAACAGAAAACAAAACAAAAAATATTACATTTGCAAAATAACATAATAAAGCATTAAAATAGCACGTCTTCTGTCAAATCAATAACTTCAAAATCATTCAATTCAATGCATCCATCTTTCTAACCCATTGACCTGGAGCTTCATAGGAAGCTGCTGAATGGGGCAAATCCTTTTTCCCTAAAAGCTCAAGTCTTCTTGCAGAGTTAAAAGTAAGTCACACATGTCATGTTTCAAGTCTCAATAGAAGATCTCTCCTGTCTTTCAGAAACTGCAACTCCAAGGGCATGCTAAGGTCATATCTCTGCAAAACCAGAGCAATTCTTTGTGTGCAAACAGCAACAAACAGCAGCACAAAATATTCCTGCTGTGACTGCAGCAGGGTGGCAATCCACTGGAGATAAAACCAAAAATGGAGATACTTTTTTCTTCGGTAACAACGTGGACTGATTCCAGGACTCATTTTTGTCTAATATACACGGAAATGTGATTGCACCATCTACTGAAATCATGGAAAGAGCCTAGTATCTAACTGGGAATGCAGCTGGGTAAGAAAGAAGCTTCCCATTGTCCCACTAACCCTCTTTACTGCTGACATGTTAGATGAGAAGATATCTGTCAACAGCCAGAGCCCTTAGCAGAAGCTTCGTAGTATCTCTCGTATTGGACAGTAAATATTCAGGTCATCCTAGTTCTCAGTGTTGTATGTGAAATTGAGAAAAAAAAAATCTCCAAAAGACCAAACACAGACAGAAATGTCCTTTTTATAAGCTACATGTTCCAACTTTGATATGCATTAATTATGATAATCAATTCAAAATTATTTGGGACACTGTTTCATTACTGCTTACTTCCGTAAGTACAACTCAGCTAAAGGAAAAAAATCTCCCCGCTTTATTCCAAACACATGCATACATAAATATTTTACTTGATGTTAGCACAGCATTTTCTTTATCTGTAGCATACACATGACTTGAAGCAGACTGGAAATACACCACTTGCTTCAAAGGCAATGCAGGCGGTTGAAACAGAAGATGAGAGAATGCTGCCCCCAAATTTACACGCCTCTGCTGACAGAGTTGCAGCCAGACTGCGTTACCAGCCCAGCAGTCTTGGCCGGGAGAGGATAGTTCACAATCCAAGCTGACACAGCTATGCCAACAAACCCATGGAGCCCAATGCTGGCCTCAAACTATTTTAGAAGTGGTAAGCAAGCCAAGAGAAAAAAAAGAAAAGAATTGAGGATTGCTGCTTAACACTCCGTGAAAACATTACAAGAGACAATGGAGGGAGTTGTGCAGCTTAATGTAATTTATGTTAAATTTGGTGTTCTGATGGTATATTGGAAAGGACACTGGGAAACATCCTTTACATTTTTATCAATGGGGAAGCTGATGCATGTGGCTGAGCCTAAAAAGTGTTCTCCAGCTGAGGGAAAAAAACAGGCCCAGAATTGCATTACGAGTGTATTGCTGTAGCTTCATGTCTTCCAGCATCATTTGAGCAAACAGCTTTATGGCCTTGTTCTACATGTCACATGCTTTCCACCCTGTAGTAGGAAGCATAAATATGTTCCAGTTCCTTTATAATGTCAAACAAATGTTTAGTTAATTCTTCACGCTCCAAACTTGGAAGTAGATAATAAGAGGTTGGTGGTTTTATACTTGATGCTCCATGTAGAAGAACAGGAGGATAAAAAAGATCTCACTACTGCTGTGTGGAGAGCAATGAACTCAGAATCTTCCAGCCAGAATAGACACATTTCTGCTATAAGCAAGCAATGCTGCATTTTGCCAAATTTCCTGCTTATTTACTTGTTAACAAACTAAGTACTTATACTGAAAGGAGAGAAATAAGCAGGTTAGCTCTAGAGGACACCAGCTTTGAAAAATACTGTCTGCACCACTGCGCCATTTACATGTATTCAAATTGTGACACTTCAGTGCTCTCTTAATTTTAAGAGTCACTTAAGGCCAACACAGGAGCTGTTTTATCTGGCCAATCCGTGTAGCTACACAGATGTCTGCTTTGAGAAATACTAGCTAGCAGCTGTAAGGTATGGTGTTTTAACAGGGAACTACAGGAAACAGTTGTGCAGGGCTGTGTTGTAATAAAAACCAACCAACCAGAAAACGCCCAGCGCTCAGGATTTCTTGACTATGGCAATCCTGAATAATTTGCATGGCAATATATCCCCCTCCTCCTCTTTCTCCTGTATGAAGATGCCGAAGCTGTACTCAGTCACTTTCTGCAAAATTCCTGCTGCATCAGGATATGGGAAAACAGTGCTGGTGCTGCAAGAGCATATCAGAAATACCACATGTAACTGAGAGCCTTTCCTGGTTCCAATGCTCTCTTCCCCATCACAAGGTAGGAACTAGTGATAGCTGAGAGAAAGCCTTACTAGGACCACTTCCCTTCCCACTGTCCACAGAAACGCCCACCAGCATCCAGACAGATGAGCCTCTGACCGCTGTCCCAGGTCAGAGATGACCTGCAGGAGCAGGATTTAGACGACTCTGGTCATTTGAGGAGCGAGGGTTGCCTTGCAATGGAGCCACCCCTGCTGCTCTAATGAAAAAGCCAAAAGAAATCCTCATGCACTTGTATATTGGCAGCACTGCCACTTTGCACCCATGTGGTGTGAGCAGGCACACTCTGCTTCTAAACCGTCATTGCACAGAAATACAGTGAAGGGAAGGTATTGCATAAATTCATGGGAAATTAAGAGGTTTAGTCAGGAATATATAATTAAAGAAACTGAACAGACCTCCTGTGCTCTTGCTAATTGCTTTTATTTTACTGTGTGCCCAAATAACCATGCCAAGAAAGACACGGGTATCATTGCTTTGGCAGGGACAGAGTGGAGGAGGAAAGGTCAGCTTACAAATTCATACAGCTCCTCAATCTATCCTAAACCTTTGCTTTCTATCATTTTTAAATGACAAGTCTAAGACGATGAAAGATTGACAGTCTGCTGGTTACTGTGGATCATAAATTAATCCCAAAAATGCCAATCAATTCTCAGCAGTCAAAAAAAAAAAAAAAAAAAAGACTTCGAGCTAAAAAATACTGGCCCTGTAAATGAAGAGCTTTTCTGAAAGGCAAATATTGCAAGAGTCTCCACTAAAAATACTCTTAGATATTTTTCAGGCATGAATGGGATGAAATGAAATGTGCAGATGTGAAAAAAGACACTTTGCTTAAGCTCTGGCAAATCAAGAAAAGAGAAAGAATACAAAACATAGATTTAATGGTATAAATGAACAGAAAGGTCTGGGAGCAAAAACTTTACGCTTTTCACAGTCTCATCCCTGCAGCTCTATAAAGGCCAGGGCTCTCTCGAAGCTGGAATGGGAATAAACAGCCTCCTGGTCAAGCTCCTAGTGAGAGGAGCCAGCAGCAGCAAACTTGGCAAGCCTGTGCCTGCCAGCAATTCCCACACACACACAAGGGAAAGGAGAAGCAGCCTCTCTTCTCACCAGCTTCTCTTTGGTTTTGGAACTGAACTTCTCCCTCCCTCCAAGGCTGAAGGCCTCCCCTAGTTGTCTTCTCCAGAAACAGTTCATGCTCAAACCTTTCTACATCAGCTTCTTCAGCTCATATCCCTCCATTATAACCCTACCACCTTACAATCCCACCAGAACAAGATAACAATGAGGAGCTCAAAAATTAAGTACTTCTGTCTTAGCTCTTTCTGGATAACAAGATTATTATAAAGTCAATTATTCTCACTGGCAAACATTTGAGTAAAATATTCAGTATTTCTTTATGCAGAAAAAAAATATAAAAGTTTTTCTTTATTATGATTAAGCCCATAAGCTGTAACCTACTTATAATACACAAACATTATTCAAGTGAAAACATTCAAGCCTTTGTTATTGATACATTGTAACTCCAGCCATAAAATACCTACTGCATGTTAATCACAGAACCACAGATTGGCTGAGGATGGTGGGCACCTCTGGGATTGCCTAGTCCACCCGCCCTTCCACCTACAGCAGGTTGCTCAGGATTGTGTCCACTTGGGTTTTGAATATCTCCATGGATGGAGACTTCCAGTCTGTGTGGGAAATCTGTGCCAGTGTTTGACCATGATATGATATTTACTATGATGGTAATTTTTTTTTCTTCCATTTAAATGAAAACTCCTATCTTTCACTTTGTGGCCCTTGCCTCTTGTCCTGGCAAATGGGTACCACTGAGCATACTTTGGCTCCGTCTTCTTTACTCCTCCCATCAGATATTAATAGACATCATTAAGATCCCCCCAGAGCCTTCTCTTCTCCAGGCAGAACAGTTCCAGCTCTCAGACTTTCCTCATGAAATAGATGCTCCAGGGCCTTCGTAATATCTGTGGCCCTTTGCTGGACTCTGTCCAATATGTTCATGTCTGCCTTGTACTGGGGAGTCCAGATCCAGACTCAGCACTTCAGGAGCTGAGTAGAGGGGAAGGATGACCTCCCTTGACCTTCTGGTAACATTGCCCAGGATGGCACTGGCCTTCTGTACTGCCAAGGCACATTGTTGACTTTTTTCCACCTTTTTGCCCATCAGGACCCTCAGGTAATAAAAAAACCTGTATTGCAGCAACCAAGCTACCAAACCCGCATGTTCTTGTACTGTGATAAGCAAAGGGGAAAATTACGTAGAAAATGAACAACCAACAACTTAATACAAAGATGTGACACCAACTTTCTTGTCATACAGGTACTAGTAAGACCCCAGGAAATTCCTTTGGTATTTAGTAAGATACAGGGATGAGATCAGAAAGATTTCAAATGTTATGTGCTGGATGGTGCTTCCCAGACTGGAAGCCAGTTGTGCCAGAGGAAAATTTATAAGGATTCAGAACTGGCACCTCCAAGGGACAAATTTTATTTCTGTGCAAGACTGTAGGCTTGGCTTCCCCACGCCAGCAGGCACCACCTCTCCAAAATGTCTCCTTTAAGCTGCTGTGGCTCCTGGTTTGGCCTGTCCTGAAACACAACCATTTGCAGTCTTCCTGCAGGGCATTTTGGCACCCACTCTGATGATGCAGCCTGAGCCTCTCTTCTGCTGCACCTCACCCTGAATGACCCACTTTCGCTTGCTGGGGTAACCTCCAACCTACAGGACCAGCTGTTTTTGCTAGCTTTATTCCAGCAAAGAGGTGTCCATGCTGAGGGTCTGTCACACTTGAGCTTCTTCCAGACAGAACCCAACCCTCTGTCTGACAGATTTCTCCTTGGAGGGGCAATGCCATGCTAGGACCGGTAGCTCAGGAGGGCCAAAGAGTCTCTGTTCTCAGAAGGTTTCAAGGCCAGGCAATGCCACAGCTGGCCTGTTCCAGTACCAGACATTGCCCTGCTCACATCAGGGGCCTCCCCAGTCCCTTCAAACTGTGATACACGGCCATGACACTGGGATCCCTGTGCACCTGCGCAGATTACCTTCCTCTCACTGATAGGGATACAGGAGGAGCTGAAGAGCAGCAAACAGCCCTCTCTGCTTTTTAGAAATGAAACTATTGCAGTCTCCAAAGCGATGCATTTAGGGGTGGCTCTACTTTGGCATTCGATACTGCAGTTTCATGTGGGTGCAGAATGCGGAGCAAGAGCTGCCTGCAGCATGGAATCAATTACAAGAGATCACATTCAGACCAAATTTTGCAGTGCTAGGGAAAACCTGAAGAGAGAAGAGACTTCTGCAACCAAACAGCTACAACAGGATTAATTTTTGCCACCAATAACCATCATCTCCACTGCACAGTAACTTCAAGGTCAGGGCACCCTGATGGACTGAAACTTTACCTCCCTTTCTGATTCATCAAGGAGCACAGCAAGACGAACAAGTATCACAGCTGTGGACCTGGATTTTAAATGGAGTTTGCACATATCTTTCTGCACAAATACATATGCAAAAATGACATTGCAGCTTTCCTCGGAAAAGCTGCCAAGCTGCCAGAGAGCAGTGTCACACTAGCACTAGCCTGGCATCAAACTCCATGCAATTACTGTAATAACTCTAGTTGGGCACAATTGCTGGAAGAAGGACAAACAGATCTGTATCATGAAATCCCAGTAGGAATAATTGGACTAGAACTGATGTTGAGGTTATCTGGTTCACATTCCTAATTAGCATTTGCACTTTCCAATGAATCTTAACAATGCACTGTATAAATGTATGGACTGGCTCTAGCCTTGCATGCTGTAATGTATTTTGGCATGTGGCTGTACTAACCTCTTCTTTTTCCCCTATTCTTTCTGGTAGGGAACCATTAGTTAATTTTTTTCATTTGCAATGTGCCTGATAAAAAAGATACCAACTGTGCCCAGACCACTGATTTTATTTCATTTTACTGTTTCAATTTAAATTACTCTCTGCAATTTATTTTGGTTGACACTTTGGCTTCTACACTACATGGTCTGCACAGTAGTCTCCTCTGTGCAAACACAAGGAAAACACCTGCAAAAGTTAAAATGGATATGGCAACAAATAACTAGAACATACAAGAAGTTTCTCCCTCCCCTGTTACAGCTTCTGCAATTATTCTTGCAACACAAACAAGTGAAAATGACTAAGTGGTTATACTTTGTTCTCACCGCAGTGAGATCTCTCTTCCCAAAGTTCCCCCAGCTGAGTCGCTGAGTTGCTGAATTCCAGCCTCCTGACAGCACATTTTCTCATTCTTTCCTCGTGAATTACCCAACTTACCCAAAAATATGCCTCATCCCAGAAAAAAAGCCTCACTACTTCTGCAAATACTCATGACTTGCAAGCTAAAGTGACCAAACTTCCAAGATCACTTTTATATTGAGAACCCCATTTCTGGGGGAGAGATCTTAACATCACATATATGTAATAAATTAATATGCATAGGCAAATATGTAAAATTTAATGCATTTAATGTATGCATACAAACAGATGCAAATTTATAAGTGAATTCAGTGTGGTTCCAAATGCAGAGAAGCTCTTGGTCACATCACATTGCTTCCCCATCTACGGAGAGCCAATGAGAGATCCTAAACTCACACAGCTGTTCTGGTAAGAAGCACATTTTTATCAGTGAATGAAATAATAATCAACATACTATGAAATTTCGCACAGTTTTTTTCTGAAAAGACTTTGAGCTGGTCAAGATATGAAGGAAATTCTAGAAGCTAATCATTGCACTTTTGGCCAGATAATTTCCAAATATGGAGAACACATTCTTTGAATAAATCGTGATTGAAGCTGAAAAAAAAAAAAAAGGCAAATTGTTTTTTCTTTTTTTCCCAAGAAAGATAAATGGAAGAAGTAATTCAAAAGAAGTTTAACTTCATTTCACTTCTATACACTTTTAATTTGCATTTTCAAAGGATTTGCTCTTGTGCTGTTTACACTTCTCCACAATTTCTCTCCACAGGGAAAATAAGATGAAGAAGAAAGATGATAGAAGAGAAAAGAAACCCTGACTTTCTTCAAATCTATCATTTCTCAACTGAAGTCCCCAGCAGGAAGCTAAGTGAGGAGCATCCAGAAAGAAGAACAGGACAGAGAATCCTTCATGGAATCTTAACTGGCAGAAAAAGAGCAACTTTTCTGCTGGTTTAATGAACTAAATCTTACATGTGTAATGTGCATGATAAAAACTTTTGTAAGCATAATATGACAACCACTGGAATTTAGACATCTACATCCCCTGCTGTGCTTGCCAAAAATGGCAATGGCAGTTCCAGAACGTCAACAACAGTTAATTCATCTGAAAGTTCAGCATGTTGAGAGTGATGTTCTAGGCATCACACAAAACATTTTCAAGTAAGTAATTTCTGCTATGGAACAAAACCTTTGCTGAAGTCTATTGTACAACACTGTACACCAAAGACAGAAGTAAGATATATGGAGTGACAAAGCAAACAACAAACACCCACAGAGAAAAAAGCTTAAAGATAAAAGAAATTAACTAATCTCGTCTTTTTATTCCAACTATTTTAAGTTTCTTACAGGAAAAAAAAATGGGTTTGGCATATGGAGAGTATTACAAATCAAAGAATCACAGAATGGCTTGGGTTGGAAGGGACCTAAAGATATCTGGTTCCAACGTCACCAGATCAGGTTGCTCAAAGTCCCATCCGACCTGTCCTTGAACATTTCCAGGGATAGGGCATCCACAATTTCTCTGTCCCAATGTCTCATCACCCTCGCAGTAAAGAATTTTCTCCTCGCATCTAACCTAAATCTTGCCTCTTTTAGTTTAAAACAGCTCCCCCTTGTCCTAGCACTGCCTGTGTAAAAATGTCTCTCTCCCTCCTTTCTGTAAGTCTCCTTTAACTACTGGAAGGCTGCAATGAGGTTTCCCTGGAACCTTCTCTTCTCCAGGCTGACCAACCCCGACTCTCTCAGTCCTGTCTTTATAGGAGGTGCTCCAGCTCTCTAGAGCATTTTTGTTACCCTCTGCTGGATGAGCAGCACACATAAATGTTCGTAAATTAATATGCTCATAATATAACATGTAATCAATAATAATAAAGGTTCATAAATGAACATTTATAAGGACACATACATCCCTAGGATGGACAGAATGCTCTCATTCAATTCCTAAGCAGTTTGCCAGCATATGTAGGAGATACTGAACAAGACATTTCTGCCAGCCTTTCAGGTCACAAAAGGAAAAAAAATATGCTCAATAAAAAGAAAAGGTTCAAAGCAAAACACACTCATTTTTTGGTCCTCAAAAGGAAGCATAGTTTAATGTTTTCCACAGTTCAGTGGTAAACTGCACTTAGAAATGTCTCTAGTCACAATTTCAAACATAATCGACTGAATAAACTATTTAGTCAAAAGTGGGGAAAAACTAAGAACGAAGCAATTTCAGAAAGATTTCATTGAATGAAAGCTGCACTAAAAAGACTTTTTTTTCCCCAACATGAATATATTTCATATAAGGAAATGCTTTTCCTGAAGGCTGCATGCCAGTACAACCTTTCCAAATGTCCTATTTCTTTATTAACTTTTTTATGTGTAAACCTGCATAGAATGTCACAGTGACTGATACGTTCTAATAGTTTGAAATAAAAACTTCAATACTATTCTGCTTATCTCTGATTTTTTAATTTAGACTCTATCTTATATTGCTGTGCACATACAAATGAATGCCACATAAGGAAACTTCCAGGAGACAAGGAGGTATTTTGACACACAGTGATGACTGATCACTTTCTTTTTTCCCCCATTATGGTAGTACTATAATTTATCAGTTTATTGATACTTATCTTAATATACCATATTGGAATGTATTACCATTCCTGAAAACAACCTTTTCTGACTCTTGCAAAGGAAGTATTTAGATAAACAGATAAATATGTAACACTGTCCATGCTGCAGTTACATACCTGCAGCAAATGTCAATGACATTGTATAATATGACATAGTTTTTATCAGGGGCAACCTCCTTTAATGCCGTTTGAGCTTGCAATCCTAAACAGCTAGCACTAATCTAAAAAAACCCAGAGGACTGCTAAACCCCAGTAAGAAGATTGGTGACCTAGTCCCGATTCTGGCATCAAACCAAATTAGGGGTTTTGCCTTCTACATCAGCAGCAGAGATCACACCAGCACTGGCATCACATGAGCTCTAAGCGTACCGACAAGTGCACCACACAGTTTGCGTCCTTGGGAAAAAAGTGGGCACTTCACTCACGGCAATGCAACTGCTTTGGGGGCACCTGAGAAAGAACAAACGCTCCGGAACATGCTTTTATACATAGAAATGTAAAAGCCATGTCTCCCTGCGCGCAATGACTACAGAAATACCTGTCAAACACGATGATTATCAAATGCATCCGAAGTGCATCAACAGAATGCATACTGTATAAACTGAGATCTGGTAACAGCTTATGAGCACTACTCTCTGATAAATGAATACAAAAATAGTGGACACAATTTCTCAATCAGCAGTTCTGTTCTCAGCACTGATTAGTCTCACACATTTGCTAACTGATGACATAAAATAATAAACAGCATTCCACATTTCTAGAGGCTTTTAAACAGAGAAAGTAACGCCCTCACTCAGCTTTCTTAAGAACACAGATTGTTTGGGCTCAGATTTTAGTTAAATGTGCAGCTGATCCATTGGCTTAATGCCTCCTGATTGCCCTACCATCTCCTGCAAAACACTCTGCAGTAACTCAGATGGGTCTCTTGGGATTCAGTAAAGCAGCTGAAGCTTTTCCAGGGAGGTTATAAATATAAATATTTTCCTTATTCCACCTATACTTGAGCCAATTCAGCAAACACTCATCTCTCCTTCTTAACTGCTAACTAACTGTGCACAAGCCTAGTAGCGTCACACTGAACAAGGGGAACCAATCACTACCTATAATATAAATAGTTCCTGGCAGACTTTAACAACAACCAACCATAAACATTTTGTTTACTTTCAGTTGAAAAAAGCTCCACTGTCAACATAGTCCGATTTACAGAGTAATCTTGCCATATGAATTTTAAAGCCACAGAGCTCTCCCTGACCTACATTGCCAGGCTGAAGTGAAAAAAAAAATACATTGCACAGAAACCACAGCAAAGAGAGATGCTCTTGAGGCAGCAGGATGATGAACCTTTTAAATTTGAGGTACCTTAGTATTACACCATCAGTGCTGGGGTTGTGAAGAAAACTAACATAGCCTGTTCTCAAGCTACATCCAAGCTTTATCCACTTCAGATCAAAATCATTTCTGTCAGAGCAAGATAAACCATGAGAGATAGACCTTGCTGCCTATCAACACTTTGCTTTGCAAGCAGATATTTCCTCACCACCCAGTCCTGTCTCTGATATTTTGTTCACTGTATCAACAGACATGGGTAAAAAACATAAAAGCAGCCCAGTGAACACTGCATGGGGCTCAGCTGGGAAAAAAAAATCTCCCATATGAGGCATTAGGATTTTATATGACAAGCTAATATGGTTAGGGAATGATAATAAAGTGAGATTTACTTGGATTTGGTCTCGAAACAGCAATTCTTATTGCTAACATGGGGACAGCACCTATAAATTGGAGCAACTAGCAACAGAGTTGATGATGAATTTAGACAGCTCAGTTGGGAGCTCGAGCAAGTAGCAGGCACTTCAGTGACACAGAAATGGGGCAGGAAACATGACAAAATGCACAAAAGCTTGGCAGGAGCGTGACTGGGCAGTGACATGAAAATCAGCAACTTCTCTGTTGGATGGGCACGGGATAGATGGGGGAATGTACACATTTGTTCACAAACAGCAAGAAGTTTTAAAATCTGAGTATCCATTTGGGAAAGGGAAAAGGATAAGCAAAGCCCTTCATCCACTCTTTGTGATTTACTTTCCAGCAGTGCTTAAAAAACATGTGTGGAGGTTGAGTGCTGGCTACACTCAGGAAGAAGCTGGAGGCAAGGACCACCCCAGGAAATAAGCCTGGAGAAGACAAACATGAAGGGAGTGACACAGTCTCACCCTGGTGAGGCCATCAGCAAGGACAATGACAAGGACAGGACCCCTGGAGCCACCAGACATCTATCTGTCTGGGGTAAAGGGCAAGTGGAAGATCATCCTCTCCTAGGCTCTTGCAAACAGATTAACAAGCAATGAGCCTTGTAGTACCTCTGTTTGAGTGTGCATGACCAAACCAGTTTTTAACAACTTCACCAGATGGTAAACAAGCTCCTGTTGCCTGGCTTATGTCCAACTGGTGCCCCAGGGGAAGGGGACCAGAGGCAATATTTCAGTAGGAAGTTTTCAGCTAGCCATTTGTTCCCTAGAAAATGCAGCTTCAGGGTAGCTGAAACTATTTGTCAATGTAGGTGAACCCCTCTCAATAGTTTTCAACACTATGAAAAATAGCTGGCACCTCCAAAGTATCAAAATGAAGATTTTTACCTGCTAAGTCCTTCATTACACAGCAGAAATCACTTTCAGAAACTATTAACAAAAGGCAAGAGATAAGAGGACTGGATGTAGAAAACAGATGTGGAGACGACACGTACAACTTTTTTTTAATTTTTTGTTATTTTAAGCTTCTGGCATTTGATTGTGGCCGTGTCCTCTGTTGTGCCAAAAGGTGGAATTTAAAGCCCAACCTGCTGTTCACTTGGTATGACATTTGGAGGAGTTACTTGGTTTTAATTCTTGGTTTCTCATTCAGTCTCTAAAATACTTGTCTATTAACTGGAGAAAACGCAAGAGACCACCACTTAGGTGTTTTGCTACCAAGATTACAAGAGACCTTCTCCCTGAATACCGTACAGCCCAGATGTTCCCAGCTGTGAGAAGGTGTCAGGGAGCTGAGCCTCTCCTAGTGAGGAAGAAATGGTCCAGACCCACACCAACATCCTCCCTCAGCCCTCATGGCATTTCCAAAAGGCTTAGCTTAACCTGAAGTGACTTGTTTTGATAAAGATTTCTTTAGCTTCAGTGAAATAGTAATAATAAACATCACTAAAAGAGAGTCCCAACATTTTTATTTTTGTTTCAATTACGAAGCTTAAGCAAAAAACCTTTCTCAGCTCAGCCTCACAGTTGATTATCATGAGTTGGATAACATTGGTGTCGATTTTCAGATTATTGTGCTTCTTGAATTGATGAGTATTTTAAGACATAAAAAGCTGCCTATGGTATTTGGAAAAAGAAAGCCAGAAGAATTGTACATTAACTTTATTCAGCTGAAACATATTCAGGCAATACTTAGACTCCTACTGACATGTGTCAGGTAACATAGATCTTAAGTGAATCCCTTGGCTAATCCAAGTCAGCCCTAATTAGAAGGTCTGGGGACAGAAAACATGCTGTGTAAAGGCATTGATGCCTCTCAACCCAGTCACTTTTACTGAAACACGTCCTGGGGAAGGAACAAAACCCAAAACAAAAGTCTTCATATTAAATTAAGTGAAATGTAAGCAACGAGTAGGTCAAAAGGAAAAGACTTACTAAAAAAATTCCCTCTTGTATTCAGTAATCAGTTTCACATGTAAAGCCGTTTGCAAGAGACTGTGTGGAATTCATTAAACAATTAAAATGTGCAGGGGGCAACTGAAACTGTATCCTTCAGAAATCAGAGTGCATCCTATTACAGAGGTTTCCTTCTTGACCTTAAAGCCTACCTCAAAACGGATGAGAAATTCAATGTTATTAACTCCCCATGCAAAAGCAGGTCCATGCTGAGACAGCTCCCATGGAAGGGTTAGCACGGACACTGTGCAAAGAGGAGGACCACGGGGCCATGCATTCCCCCACTGTCATACAGAAACACATGAAGATTTTTCCTCCAGAGGGAGTCTTGCAGGGCAGGACAAGCAGCACACACAGCATCGAAGCCAGCAACAACTCCCTTTCATTACAGGCAGTGTAGAAATAAGTCCGCTTGTTCTCAACTCTTCAAGCCTGTCCTATGACAGTCTTTAATAACTTATTTTTTAAAGAAGCATCCATGTACTCTCACTTTTTAACAGCAAAAAGAGAAATTCATGCAAAATGCGATATCTCAACCTATTAGAGAATCCATTCATTTCACCTCTGTTTTGCCTTCAAAAAGGAGTGTCAGCCCATACTTGCATAGGGCAGAAAGGGACCTGTTTACTCCAGTCTGCTTCTGTCCATGTTACAAATCCTGGTTTCAAATGTATGGAAACAAAACCGTTTGCCATTTCAACTCAAGTACGCTACTCTGATGTTACCTGAGGACGTGGGGAAACCCACTAAGAAAGTGGGGTCTCCATCATGGAGGACATGTCCCCCCAATCTGGGGACGAACTGACCAGAGGTTCATCACAAAGGCATAGCAGTGGCTACAGCACGGGACACCCAACCACTGCCCAGATCCCAGTGGCAGTGTGACTGAGAAAATTTGAGGAAAAAAACCCAACAACCAAACATAAATACTGTATTTTTACCAGTCCCCTCCTACCTCAGCTGACCTCCACTCACCCAGACGTGGGGGTAGCAGTAATGCTTTGTGAGATGTCAGCTTTCCATGTGTTCTGCAGCTTATCAAAATCCTGCATCAACTCACTGCTTGATGTTGGGCTGCAGAGATGCCACAGACAGGCTGCCATGGAAACATTTGTTTTAATTTACTGGTGGTCTGCACAATAAGAAAGTCTGAGCGGTACAGGAATGACGAAAGAGTATAAATTACCAATGGGCTCAGACAGCTGAGCCTACCAAAAAGAAATCTCATTATTTTACCATTTTACCATTTAGACAGATTATGTTACAGATTTCTGATCTCACTTTGTGAATAATAACATGTACATGTTCAGAGCAGAAACAAATACAAATTCCAACTTGTTTTAGGAAGACACTTTAAATTAGGCTATGTGTAATGGAGAGCATAACAGCTGGTTCCACTTGCATCTTTTAATTAAAATGCAGCAGTCTAGATAACAGAAAATTAAAATGGGGCAGAGTGGAACAAGGAGGGAAATAAATCCCAGAAAAAGCATAACTGTATCCCTACTTAAAGCTGATGAAACCCAGAAATAAGTTACTTTGCTTGTTTTTTTGTATCTTAGAAAAAACTTGAACTAGTCTGTTCATTGTCTTTTCTAAGGTTTTAGCAGTCTTTGATCTTGCTTTATCTTTGGTTCTTCAAACAAAAAAATGCAAAGCACAGGTCTAGCTTGCTTAACACAGAAGTCTTCAGCTAAATTTTTGCAGTGCAGCTTTGACCACAGCTATGGCCTCTTTGACAGTCGACATTTCTGAGCCTGATGCTGGCTGAGAGAGGACAGTGAAGAGGCCAAGGAGAACCACTTGGAGCAGGGGTGGACATTTAGGTGGATACCACCACTCAGTATTCCTCTGAGCAGACTGTGTCAACTCAGCAACTGAGTTGCAACTGGAGCAACTGAGTGCTCCAGCTTGCTCACAACACTGGAGAAACACACAGCCACCCTGAGGCTGTTCTTCTTTAACAGAGTACTGGGGAAATGTCTGTGTACAGCAAATATCTTCTCCAGAAGCCAACAGCCTTCCCTAGGAAAGGGAGGCACCATTAGGTGGTCATCCCACCTCTAAAAGGAAACCCCTCTCTGAAATAAGGCTGCCACTACCACCTGAAGGCTTCTGGACAAGAACAGCAGGAAGGGTAGAGATGGCAGCACTGGTGGTTTATGGTTTTGGAGGAGGATGAATGAACAGGTTTGGGTTACTTACTTAACCTGGTTTTGGCTTGTAATGTCTTACTGCATGAAAGACTTTCTGGGTCAGGACAGATAGAGCACACAGGCAGTAACACTGCAGAGCCTCAAGGGAAGGATTTTACCTGGCATTTGCTTAAGATCCTTTCACTGAATGGATACCACATTAGACGAACCCCTGTTAACCTCAGCTTTTAAGTTAGTTCCTCTGCATTTTCCCTTTAGATACATCTCATACAATATGAAAACTCCCAGTGTCACGAATGCAAAGCACTAAATGCAAGAGAGACTGAAAGATACAGCAGAAAGCAGCAAAGAGGCTCAGAATTAAATATGGAACAATAAAGAGGAGCTTCTGAAACAAAGAACACCAAGAGGATAATGGATTAACCAAACCCGCCTCAGAAGCGTTTCAATCTGAGAGTATGTGCCACGTCGGCTGCCAGGTCATTAACTGGATGAACACATAATTGATAAGCTGCAGGCTGCACTCTACTGGAGAGCAATAAGCTCCTTTAAATTACATTAATATTTAACATATATAAAAAGCATTTGTCATTTGCAAACCGCTCTGTAGAGTAACTGATGGATTCTATAATGATCCCCAACTCCCAGACAAGGGAATGCAGTTCTGGAGAGATAAATACCTGGCCTGCATCCAAACCAAGATTCACTGACAGCTATAATTCTAGTTCAAAATTAGGTTTCTAAATTTCTGGTCCTTCTAGATTACATTGCTTTGCAGCCTTCAGTAGATAGAAGCATGATACACACAGAGCTGAAAGACAGGAGCTGACAACATAGGATGACATTTCTGACTCACAATCACCAACTGTCACATTCCTACCCTGGGTCACTGTCCACTCCAAAAGATGCAGCTGAGTGGGTTGAACACAAGGAATGGAAGTATTAAATATCTGATTGCCATGTGTTGTCTGCCCCTCTCACCTTTCTTTTAAAGAATTAATCTTGGGGAATTTACTGACCTCCATAACTTGTTGGGTGTCTCAGTATACTTCATATATCTATCTATCTATATATAGAGAGATGTGCATGTATAGGGTTTTTTTCCCCATTTAAGTTGATACAGTGAGTTCACTTGTGGGTGAGCCTTCAAATATGACAGCATTTTTCTGAAACATGACAGATTTATTTTTCATGCTGCAGCACTGAGTTTCTGTGAAACAGCCACAAAACTTTGTTATTATCCAAAATTCTTGTAGGAGAACTTTACCTTCAGCCTCCTACATGATTTCCTGAGATGTCTGCTGAGACAGACCCTCAGTTTCTCTGCCCTACTAACTCCCTTTGTATATACTTTTTTCTCCTCAGGAGAAAAAGCACAGTGAAAGTCACAGAATTTCTCTTGGCTGGACTCAGCATCCTTTTGCTGTAGCTAAACTTTATGCACATGGAAAGTAGACTCCCCTGGGGATCTACAAAGTGTTCTGATGGGCTGGAGTGGGCTGCACCAGAGAGGTACCCGCAGTTGCATCCTCCATACACACAACATACTGACAATACCACCTAGGAAGGATGCAAAGTCTGAATTGCCCATTTAAGGCAAGTAAATGCATAGGTCACTCCAGTTGCACTTGTTCCCTGAAATATTTGTTCCTTCTAACTAACTTCTGTTTCAACAGTCTGCTCATCATTATAGCCTTACAGCTTTGTCATTTGAGGATTCATCCTTTTAGGAGCTATATTCTCATCAATATTACATTCTGCCTAGGCAGCCTGATCATCTTAGAAGCAGATAAAATGATTACTGATGACAGTCAATACAACTTCAAAATATTTCAGCAATATAAGTAGAAAAATGCATACAAAATTTATACTGGACATTATTCAAGAGCTATTCAGAACTTGCAGAGCAGAGAAATTTCACAAGCAATAAAACATGATGGCTTGCATATGCTAACATTTTGACACTTCAACTCTAACAGAGTTCAAGTTTAGTGGAAGAGTGCAACTTCCTATCAGAAATTATTATTCACGTTTTTTGCATAAGTGGAAACCTGACATAACAAATCTCTCTTTCTGCACCATCTTAGATTCCAATAAAGCTCAGCCTGCTACAAGATTTCGATAGAAATCCTATTTGGTAAAATTTGCTTGATTGTATTCCAAAAAGTGACTCACATTTTACAAGCCAGTGGCAAGAGCTGAAACAAGTTTGACTCTTTACATCAAAGCCAGTATGAGTCATTCTTCCAGCTTAATGGCTCACATGCTATCCTTGAGAGACCAAACTGAGACTGCAGGTCAAGAAATGACCATTTAATAGTCACAAGGTATGTGGCCAAACAGCTAGTCCTAGACTGAAGGAAATGACAGAGAACTCAACCAGTGAAATTAAAAGATATTCAACAGCATGGACTGCCAAGTTGTTGTAAGAGTAGTAAAATACCAGCTTCTGTTCGCAACTCACTCATACCATAGCAAAATGTGGCCCAAACTGCAAAGTCAGGGTTAAATAAAAACCAATAAGGCTTTTCCTCACATGCCATCTTCCAAAGCACTTAAAAGGAGAGCAGCTGACAGACATGAGGGCCAAGCACAACCTGATTGTAAAGATGTCGTGATTTGGCTCCCAGTCGGTACTTTTTCCTCCACGCTCTCTCCTTCTCCATGCTCCTTCGGATTCCCCTTTCAAGACTGAAGACTATTTAATCTCTGCCTTTATACTCTCCTGTTCTCCCCAGGTGACTTTTCTTTTCCATGGCACTCTGAGGTTACCCAAAGAAGGGCTGGCTTTGCCAAGCCCTCCAACACACATCCTTCCTCTACTGTCTGCTGCTCAGCCAGGGATCAGCCCTTCCTTGCATGCATGACCTCCTGACCCGAAGCAGGTTCAGGACAGGCTAGTCCACTGTCCAAAAATCATCTTGTTGACAACAACTGAATGGAGAAATGGGTCAACTCTGAAATGCTGAATTTTGTCATGCTTACTCTGAGGCAATCAATGTGCTCACTTTCTGCTTTTCTGGGACCTTCTGGAGTTCAAGGCAAGGTATCCTCTTAGCATGGGTCAGCCCCCTGGCACAGACTGGCACCTAAGTAAGAGCACACTTGTCCCAAAAGTAGGCTCCTGTCAGAGTTTCAGCAGGGAAAGCAAGTTTCCTTACAGAAAAATCACAGCATCTTTCTGCCAGTAACTTTCAGACACAGTTATGATTCACAGACATGGATAAGCACACAAAACTCTCCACTCCCACTGTTATTTGCTCCTGAAATTTCCCCCACTTAACCAGGACATCTCTCATGCCCTTACTCATCTCACAATAGTCAGAATTACTGCATGGACAATGACTCAATGTAAGTCTCAACTCAGCAGAGTACCGAGGAAAAGAAAAGCCCGATGGGATCAAAATCCTTCTTTGTTTATGGGCTTTGTTGCCCATAATTTGTTTTCTGCATTATGATGTGGCATGTGCCATCAAAAAATTAATCCAAAGTCTCTGGCTGTTTCAGGGAGTGCTCAGAATGCCTCACCTAGCTCAAATCTGTGCACCTTCTTCAATGTCCAGAAAAAACAACGAAAGCATCTCTGAGCTTGGCACTGGCAAAATATCAGGACATTCATCCTTTTGCTTAAATTAGAAATATAATTTCCACTATTTACTTCTGGACAGTTGAAAAAAAAAAGAAGACAAAAAGCCATTTACCTCTACTTCACACGCATATTCCGATCCATCCAGGAGTGTCACTTTGCATTGCATATTTTTCGGTTTCTTGACAATCTTTAGAGGAGACTTGGAGAGTTTGCTAGATGAAGATTTTTGAGAAAGCTTGTCTTCCTCTAGCTGCTGATATTCCAGCTGTTTTGCACTTGTAGCTGCAAACTCCTGTTCTTTCTCTGTGACCTATAGAGAGAAAGATAGATATTTTTTGAAGTGAGATAAACCAATCATGCCATGCAGTACACTGTGCACCCTTCACCCAAGCATTTAATTGAGCCTTGTGTGGGGCTTGGACAAGAAAGCCCCTGATGTAGGACAATCTTTATTGGAAAGATTTCCCATGTTCCTCCCAGTTATTATTTTAAAGTCCCATACCTATTAAATCATCTGATGCTTCCATGGTGCCATACGGAATAGAAAAATACCATCAGGTTTGCACTAATTTTGCTGTCAGTGAGAAATCAGTCCCTGAATGAGGGCACGGTTGCCCCCCTAACAGTGTGAATTCACAGGGGGATGCTGACATGCCTGGGAGAGCAAAAGGCTACCCAAGCACCCGAGGAAAGGGTTAAACAAATAGGATGGAAGTGAGGGACCAAACAACTTTTATGTGCAGCCAGCTGACTAATGGATGATAAGTACAGAATGAGATGCTGAATTCTGCTCTCTGAAGATGCCCTGTAAGTCCCTCCGGCTGACAAGAAAGGTGCTATTTGAAAGACAAATATACTGCAGGGAAAAGGGGCACGAAGAAACAACCATGGTCACTTTTGTTTGGGTTTATCTGAGAATAAAGCCATTTGAAGAGTTACCGTGATACAGTGCAGCACATGGTTCTCTCCACGGCACTAGATGAAAGCCAGAGCAGCTCTACAGCATTTCACCCTTCCTAGCAACAGCACTGTGCTGCAGTCATTACCCTTCTCATCAGTTATGTCCTGATAGATTCCAAACAAAACCTCAAAAGGAGTGCAGTAATACTTAAGCTAAAGCTTAAATAAAATAAAAAAGTCTTTCTGTTATCTCACTACAAGGCAAAAAAAAAAAACACACCCTGCTTTAGCTCTGAATTATTTTAGTATAATAAGCAACAAGCATTACTGGAAATATATTGTAAATTAACCCTCCAAGTCTGTTTCCATTCATTGAATATAACAGACTTCATGACAATGGAGCAAATCCATCTAAAGGCTTTAGTCTGCATTGAGACCAGAACAACCTTGCATCATATAACCAGAAACAACAGTGTACTGCTAAATCACAGTGAACTGTCCCTGAGTGATTTCATAAAAACAAGCCATAAGCTTCCCCTCTGCCTTCGGGTGAATGGGGAGAAGGGGAATTTGGAGCTGGCTGGCTGTGATACCAAAGGTGCCAGCTCCCACCAAAGCCCCAGCAAATTACAAGGAGGTGAGGCAAGACCCTCTGAGGTCCTACTTTCTCTGCAACAGAAGACATGGCAATGGTCTCCTGCACTTCCTAGGTGGGGAGGCTAGAAGAAAATGGAACTAGAAAGATAAAAAAGCAAGAGCTGGTTTCAAAATCCACCACATCTCCCAAGCCATGGATTTTCTTCCCCAGGAGCAGACCAGCACCTGCCATCTCTTCTCCCATCTAGCTCCAGCACTAAAGGACTTTCTCCTTCCAGTACTTGGACATCAGTTTTGACATCTGGATGTCAAGGTCCTAACATACCTTGAAGACTGTCAGGAGATGAAGGCACAAAGAATGTCAGTGGATTAGCTGTTTGCTGAGCATTAAAGAGACAGAGTCCCCCTGGGCTCACAGCAAGGCTTGAGGCCAGCTAATCTTCTACCACCTCCACAACCAGCTGGCAAGCGGTCCAGGCTGGTGCACTGAGATATAAAAACGACTGAAGATGCCTCCTCCTAGGGCCTCTGTGCAGAGCTGCACTGCTGCTGATGGGCAGAGGGACTCTGATGATTTCTGTACATTTGGTTAAAAGAAATCTGCCAGGGAAGCTGCATGTGCTTATATGTGGGTGCAGAAGTCATTCTGGGGATGAAAAAAAAAGCAGCACTGTCATACACAGTGGCTCATGACATTTCTGATGTGAGAGTTAGTACTCCACTCCACCAAAAAAAAAAAAAACACCAACGAAATAACCCAGACACATGGAACTAGCTAATATTTTACAAGAAAACAGAAAAGCTGCTTGAGAGAAAAGCCCACAACAACAAAGGTGCCCATCGCCCATTTAAACTTGAGAACTATATTTGGCCTGCAAGTCATTTCTGGGAATCTTAATGGACTAGTAGTTATTTTCCTTCATAAAGACAGTTGGTAACTTAAGACTACAGCAGAGTTTTGTTTATTTATAAATATTTAAAAATATTACTGAGGTTATTTTGTTTGTTAAAGTTCCCTTTTACATTAAGATCAGGGGAATGTGACTAGGTTAAAATCATACAGAAGATTTTCTCTCATTTGTCTGGAGAAAAAAACATGCCAAGAACTATTAGAGAAGATTACCCCAAACTATGCTGACATGTTCAGGCATTGAGGTACTTTCAGACTGTATTAAGACCCTTCTTCCTAAAGAAACCTGACATTCTGGAATCTAGGAAAAAAAGATAGCCAGTGAAAAATCCATGTACACGGTGAATCATTTTGAACTCTGCAAGTGTAGCTCCATTTTCTTCTAAATTCTTCTCCAAGATACTTTTGTACCATATTTTTGCAGTATTTTTGGTGTTATTGACTAAATTCTAGTGCAGCAGAAGTTGCTTCAGGGTTTGCATTTTTTGAGCATAACCTCTTTCATCTATGACACAGTATGTTCAATCCCTTCTGAAGCTGCACCTCCTCTCAAAGGAAGCCTTTGGAGTCTCGGGATTCAGCAGTAATGATCTTGGCTACTTCGCAGCTTCTCATTGGGGTATGAAGTGATATTACCACGCTTGCACAACACATTAATCCCATCTACTTATGGTAGTTGCTTGGAAATATTGATGCCCAACCCATGTGATGCCACCTTCTCTTTTTCAAAGAGACAGGAAGGCAGGCGTATAGCTAGGCTGCATTATTACACCTGATAGGAAGGACTTATTTCTCTAATAACTATTAATCTCAATATGGAAAGGTTCTTCCTCTTCATTAAAATGTTTTGGGGTTTTTTATGCGTATAAGGTGACAAAAGACACTTTCATGGATTGGTAACTTAAATCTTTATTCCCAAGGTTCTCTTATATGAGCAAGAGCAAAAATCAATTTCCTCACTACAATTACAGACATCAAGAAAGAGAATGAGCAGCTTCAAGTTTTGGTTTTTTTAACGACACCATTGCAAATAGCTTTGTCTCTTAGTGCTGCTTTTGAGTGATTCTTTCCTGTGATACAGACACTTAAGCCACCGTGAAATGTACTGGGCCTACCATCGCCGTTGGATTTGGCAGTCTGCTTACAGTATGGACATTTGGATTCAATCTGGTAATCTCAACAGGAAGGTGTCGCATATCCCTTTCACTAACCCAGTTTTTCTATCAAGCCTTCTACAGACACCAGCTCACTGTGATCTCCTTTGGGAAAGAAAGGGATCATGCAGCACATGAGAGCATCTCAGGTCTGCAAACTCACACCTCTTAATAAAGATGGACAGTTTTGGTGTCTAATTTGGGGTGGTTTTTTGTGTGTGTGGTTATTTTGGGGTTGGATTTCTTTTGTGGTTTGGGGTTTTTTGGTTTATTTACTTTTTTAAGATGAAAAGAAACTTGAAGTGGAATGATTACTGAAAATGTCTGGAAAAACAAAATAATACTACTTATGCCTAGGACTGATAAAATTACACTTTAAATTAATGACCAGTTTATTCAACACCTTCCTCTTTTGGACAAGCAGCCCTGCTTCTTTCCCTCAAAATAATTACAGGCAATTTCTGATCTATTTCAGAGACCAAAATTGTCCCAACACATAATTGGTGGATGTGGGAGCAAGAACAGAGAGGTGTCTAGTGGGCAATGGAGTGAGGCTATCAAGGGTTCTCAACAATAGAAATGGCTGGCGATTCAAAAAAATCCTCAGTTCTTCCAATGGCTGAACTTCAACAGCAATCAACAGCAGAAATCCTGCCCTGCTGTCTACTTCTTGAGATGGAAGATTTCAGACACCTGTTTTAATTTGGTCCCAGAAACATTTGTTGTGCCAAGCATTTAGGTAATGCACGCCTACCAGAGTGAGATACAAAAATATTTTGTATCTGAAATTGCTCATACACTCATTTTTTCCACACCAACACTAAGACTGGGCTGTAGCTTTCTGAAAAAAAGCTTAAAACCCAAGACCACAGCCAGCCCCAGAGAGCTTCTAGAGGAGCACTCACACTGATTTTAAGTAACACCTTACATCTGCTTGCTTCACCAGCACTGTCTCTTCCAGCCAGGTAAAATAACAGGAGCCTACTTCAAACAGCCAGAAATTTTTTAAAGGATGGAGGAGAGGAGGAGTTAGACTGACTCTCCAAAGGTGAATGTGATCAGATGAGGGTCATAACCTTATGGAGCTAAGTGAAGTGATTTGCAGGTACCTCATTATTTGTGGGTCAGTTACCCATGAAGAACCATGTCTGTTAATCCTATTGACTGGAAATTATTAACAGGAAGAAAAAAGCAGCTTCCGCAAATTTAATAAGTGCCACAATAAACCAAATGGAAAAGCACGCGATAGCTCTTCTGAAACCTATTACATGAATAGTTCAAGTAATTATAATGCAGTTATTCCAGAACCATGAGAAACTTAAGGGACCACAGACTTCATGGCTCACACATCAGACAAGCAAGCATGAAATCAGTGTTCAGCAGGTGTCAAAAGAAATGAACTCTGAAAACATTTTCAGCTTCATAAAAACTGACACTGTGTGCTATCTAACGCAAATGCAAGATCGAAGATGTTTCCTGCTTAGTTAATGAGACTACCCTTATATTTAAGCACTGCAGGCAGAAATACCTGCCATGAACTTCAAAACATTCTGTGTGAGAACTATTATTCTTTAAATGCAAAAGGCCAGCCAGCCAAGATCTACAGCATCACATCAAACACCCTTCCATGCATCACTGAATATATATTTCCCCTCCTAACATACCAGACTTGTTACTTCCCAGGAGCAGTAAGTGGGTACACAGCTACTTGCACGCTCAGGCTCCCTTACCTGCTCCTTTTTCACTGGTGTGCTGTGTGCTGCCACAGCTGAGAACTGCTCGAGTGCGTTTTGAGGTTCTTCACTTGGCTGCTGTTGCTGCTGCTGCTGCTGCTGCTGGTCCTGCGGCTGGGTCTCTGCTGCCCCTTGCTGCGCAGGGCTCTCCTGCTGATCCTGCTCTTTATCCTTGGACTCGGAGTCCGATCCTGATTCTGTAGTCATGGTTGGTTATTCTGCAAAACAAGGTGAACAGACCCACTGAGTACACTCTCATAGCCGTGAATTTGTAAGCTAGGCTTACAAAATGAAGAAAGATTGGGCACAAAGTGTCAGTCTTAATATGCTTAGAATTTAAAGTGGCTATCACACTGATCCAACTGGCATCCCTAGGAAAGCTTCCCTGGTGTAAAAGACCTGGTCTAAATGCATCCATACTCTAAGGAAGAGTGTTTTCCCATAAAATCTTATTTTACACTGTAATACACTGACATTATAGGACTTCTGTTCCAATTAAATACAGAATACATAGTTCATAATTCATAGAGGGAGAGCAACATGATGAGAAGAACTTATGTGATTGAGGGCCCTAAATCCAACAAAATCCACTGCAGTTCTAAAGCATTTGGAAACTTTTGAAAAATTAAATCTTTTGTCCTTTACATTGAAATCAATATGGCTTGAGCTCCTCAACATCTGCACTCCCTTTGGGAAATGTACTCAAGTGCTTTTGATGCTTCCAGGCAACATATTATCTGTTGGACTCCATGACCTTAGAGGTCTTTTCCAACCTAAAGGATTCTGTGATTCTGCATGTGCTAGAATGTGCCAATTCTCCAACTACATTCAAGCAAAACCGAACGTTAAAAAAATACTGTGATTTTGTATCAAAACAATGATTTGAAAAAGCAGGCTCTGCACCAGTTCAGTAAAGGGAGTGTGCTTTTACGTTTGTTACTCATATGCTCTCAGACCTCATGAACTTTGCTTGAGCATTTTGCTTTTAAGAAACAAACCAGTCTGCTGCAATCTATTTCTGTTCATCATCAGGACATGATTCCTTTAACCTGGTAACCATAGCTACTGTGTAATTATAGGTGGTTGCACAGAATATACATCTGCTAACTCATCTGCTAGGAATTCACTATCAACTCCCAGAATACACTACAATGTTTACTAGTAGAAGTAGGTTTATTATAGATCACAAGAAAAATAAACTATTTTTTTTAAAATGTTTAATAAGCTAAATTGTTTGACAGAAAATGTTTTAAATTAGGCCAATTACTATTTCCAAACTCACTTACGTATTCTGCACTTTCAAGGCTAAGCTCTCTAGTGAACACATGTCCCTGTAGAGCAAAGCAAGTAACAGCATTCAGCCTGTGCTCAGCTTTTGCCCTGCGTATGGGGATAGGAGTGCATGTTCCTACCCCATTCAAGCCAAAATAACACAAGAGAGAAGCAGAACTAGAAAGCATACATGGCAGATTTATGCTTCAGGCCACATTTTTGAAGTACTAACGTGTGACACACTTGTTTAGGAACACATCATAAATTTCTGCACTCAAACTGGCACAACTGTATAAAAAAAGCCCTTTTAAAACGCATTATTTAACCAATTGTCTTTAGCATCTACAAAAAGCAATAATTAGCTTGGGTCTTAAAATGTGACAGTCAGAAATGTGTTCACCTAATTGAACTTCAGCTGTCCATATCTGAGATGGTCACTTTAAATGTGGAGGAGAAAAACAGACGCTTCAGAGAGCGATTCATCTGACCTATTTTAGATTCCTGCTTTAAGCTGAGATAAATCACATATTAGCGCAACTTCGTCCAACTCACTACAAAGGAAGCCTAAACAAGTTCCTCCAATGTAGATCACACAAACCCACCCCCTACGTTCGATTCTCCTAAGCCACTCTTTTTTGTACGCTTTAAACATTAAATTCCAGAACAACATTATTCTCTCAGAGTTTTGGTTTACCCATCTGTCAATTCAACATGGAATAAACTATTTTTCATCTGATGCTGTTACAGTTGCCTTGAAAAGCACGCAGGCCTCCATGAATGTCCCAAGTTTCCCCCAACACCATGTTTTGCACAAGCGTATGAAAATATGAAATGCAAATTAACCAAGTAATTATTTCAGTAAACTCAAACTACATATTTCATTTTCTTTTCCAGAAACTATGCATTAGGAAGTAGGCAAAACCTAACTTACAGCTACAAAAATCATTGATCAAACAATACTAAAGAGGACCTATGACCAATACAACGTGTAATGCATGAAAGTTGTAGTATCAACTCTTTATTTTCCCCCCTCTTGGTATGAATTAGAACGGTGTAAATAAAAAGTAGCTATCATGCTTGCTGTTTAGAAAGAGGTATTAAGGAGGTATATATATAAGGATATATATAAGAAGTACAGGATCGGACTGCCAGCCAATACAAATCAAAAGTCTGTCTTCCTTCAGCTGCCATCATGGCGTCACTTGAAGCTCATTTTTGCACCCTGTGTAGCTTCTTTCCTAATGACCATTTGTATCCTAGCTGTTTGTAAGCATGGAAACACAGACATTTAAATCAGCCCCATAAACCACAACTTCATGTAGCATGAGATAAAAACAAGTTTTACTTTTCCTGTCAGTTATAATTTTGAATCTCAGGGAAAAACAAATGTGGTTCTTATATTCTTCTGGGACATTCCCACATGAAACACAGCCTTACAATACTGAGTTACTCTCTAGGATTGGTTTTCTCTCCAGTTCCATGAGTCCTCGCTGGTTTAAGAGTGCTTTGTTAGAAAACTTTGTGTGCATTATCAAGTCTTTTAGCATAAGAGATTCCCTGGATACAGTATTACTGTCATTAGTCAGACAGCAGATGGGTTTAATTAACCTAAGGTTACCCATTTCCAAATGTCTTTATTTCCCCATGCATACATGTTTAGTAACAAATACTGAGAACAAAATACTATTCATTTCATGCTGTTATGTTACAGGTGTAAATAGAAGCAAAGCAAACACACTGTGAATCCAATCTCTTACAAACCGCTCAGATGACTGTATTATTAAGATTTATCTCATTCCACCTAGTGCAGGTTGAAAATACCTAAATTGCAAGACAAAAAACAACATTCCTCTCTCAATGCAAACCAATAGCTTGTTTTGCCTTCCTCGGCAAACAGCTGCTTATCCACATGAACTTTGACAGCATTTCATTTGTTATAAGTAGCAAAACAGTCCTTCTAGTAAGAGGTAATTTCACTCACTAGAAGAAATAACAGTAATCTTAAGAAATTCACCAACATAAATATTACTCTACCTTTGTATGCAGCAAACCTGACAGAATAGCTAGTAGGGCCCAAACATTTATCAAACATGTAGCTGGCTGAGAATTTCTTATTCCTATTTGATTAGTTTATTTACTGTACCAGAACCACGAGTTCTACTGTGAGAACGAAATCACTGAAGTTCCTTAAAAACCTTTTCTGTTGCCAGCACAGCCTTCATATCAAATTCCCCTTTCCAGCACACAGAAAACAAAATAATGAAAAGAAACTGGGAGCACTACCTTACACAAATGAGGTAATACTATGCAAGCCAGATGTGGTCTTGGATAGCTAAGTTTTGGCTTACAGTCCAGTGTTCAAAGATTCAAAAAAGATTAGCTGAGTCCAAACTCAACGCAGATGATGCTAATATTGGATAGTCTGAGGCTAGGGTAAATTTGGCTACAGAATTCAATCAGAATGAAAATCAAGTCTTTTGATTAAAAGTGGGGGAGAGGGGGAATGGCTCAAAATTAGCTTATTTAATCTACTACTAAAAAATTAAGTTAAAAATGTATGTACTTCCAGTAAAGTTTTAAAATATAAGTGTTTGAGTGCTGCAGATGAACAGATAAGAGAGTATAAATATTAATATACTGTCAAGGTATTAAAACAACTTCAAAAAAACCCATGACATTTAAAAATAATTTTATTAGGTTAAATTACAGAAAATAAATATTTTCTTACCCTTACACTATGCAAATTCATTACATAAGATTACGAAACTTGTAAACCACTTGCACAAAAAACCCTACATCCTAAAACCTTATGGCACACCTAGACCTGGTTACCTTCAGCCACCAACCTATTACTGCTCAGAAGATTACCATTTCCATTACCAATTACTTGCTATGGACTTTAAGCTCATAATTTCCTCTTCTCCACAAGGGAACCAAAACCATGTTGTCTTCGGTGTCACCTGGTCCCCTCCCGTAAGTGACGGTCCCAATCGACTGTATACATTCATCCATTCAAAAACTTATTTGACACCCTACCTCCCGTTCTCAAAGCACAGACCTTCTGGGTTGCATCCACAGA
Organism: Lepidothrix coronata; assembly: GCF_001604755.1. NCBI lineage: Eukaryota > Metazoa > Chordata > Aves > Passeriformes > Pipridae > Lepidothrix > Lepidothrix coronata. The sequence continues at coordinate 11,571,917 of NW_016690186.1, forward strand.
GCAACAAAATTCACAGATAATTGACAGCAGATTCCACAGTTTAATTAACCTAGCAGTCACTAATAAACTTTTATTTATATATAAATACGTGCTAGTGAAAATACATGCTATATTAAGAAAACAGAAATCACATTAGAAAAGAAATTGCGAATTAATTCTGAATAAATTGTGATGTAATGAGAAAACAAAATTGAACCAAGTATAATTAAATGAACTATACATAGTCACTAACTATTTCCTGTAATGCACAGATTAATGATTTACATTTAAAAGCTTCTTTGATCTAATTAATTCTCTTTGTGGAAAGTTCTCCTTTAATTACAGTAATTTTTGAAGATTGTTATAAATCTTTGCAAAGGTCCAAATTTGGAAGTTATGTAACAAAATAATGATTCCATACTTCAAAAATAATGTTCTGCATAATGAGAGACATATTTATCCAACAATAATGAGATGCTGATGAGAAGAGCATATGGAGAACAATATTGCTTCAATGAGCAGTAACAGAAATGCCAATATATGTTTCAAGAAAAGAATACACACCAGAACTCCACCTTCTAAGCTTGAAATATAAACTGTTTTCATCAAACTGCCTGAAGCCTCAGCTCACTTCATTCCAGTTGTGTTCCTTTTTAGGAAAAGAACCATTTTCTGTTGATCCATTTTAAGTTGGGTGAGTTTTGCCCTCACGTGCAGGAGGCACCCAAGCCACAAATATCTGGTGCAGGGGCCCCAGGAGTTAACACCAGCTCTTTCTTGACCAATCACCATCCTTCAGTGCCAGCCAGGCCTTACAGAGGAGGCATCTCCCTGGCACTACAGTTACTCCAGTGGACACCAACAAGCCAAAGCGACTGCAAAGATGTGTCCTAAATGGACATCGTTAGGAAACAGCCCCAAAAAGGGCCACTGGATGCCCCCTCCCAACCACAACCTCCTGTCACCCCTCTCATGCCAGCATCAGTGTAATTTTGGGGCCTGGTGGCTCAGCTGGGAGGGCTGAACCTCACCACCATGCAGAGGGAGAAACAGCATTTCTCCTTCCAGCATCAGTGGGTGCCCCATCTGTCTGACATGGCTGTGAGGCTCCAGCCCAGCAAGTGCAACCCTTATAGTTCAAGGCACAAACACACCGGCTGTACTGAGAGTTTAGCATCTCACCCTAAATGTATACATATAAGCATAAAAGCATAAGAGTCTGCACGTAAAAAAAAAAAGAAAAAATTAAAACAAAGTCAAAAAAGTCATAACAAAAGAGACAAGAGGAAAACCAAGAAAGGTGCTGAGCATCAGAGTGAAGTGCCATTGTGCCAGCAAAGCATGATCCAGGTTAAGTGACTTAACAGATGTGGTGGCACAAGACATGGGCCCAAACATAAGTGCACGAGGGAGACTGCAGGGAGGGCAGGGAGGTGTTAATCAACAATAATAAAAATGGCTGCTTGGAGGTGATGCAAGAAAGACACAGCATGACTGAAAATATTTGTCTGGTCTGCTAGGAAGGTGCATGATACAGATTTCTTTAAAGTTTCTTGATGAAGATGAAAGAAGGAAAACTAGAGGTAACATCTAAGGAAGGAGTCACGTAATCCAGAAGAGAGGGAGGAGACACCTTAAAACCACCAGACACACCCTTCAGAGGGGACAAAAAGGGGACTGCAGATGTGAAATACCCATCAGGACCCAGAACTCCGCCATCCCAGGCACCTCTGTGGTGGCACCACCACCAAATGAAGGTGCAGCTGAGCATTTCTGGAGAGATTATCCTTCACCTAGCAAGGCCGGGGACAGAAAGTGTCAGAAGCTTTTAAAGGACCTGGGAAGGAGGGGAATATATCAAAAAGGGATTATACACCAAAGCAGAACCAAGGACACATGAACACAAAAGGAAACATGAAGACCAGGATAAAAACTGACTTAAAATCACCAAGAGCTGTGGCAAATAATAAGAGAGTCTATAAATACATAATAAGGAAAACCAGGCGTGTTACAGAACACGAGAAAGGCTGAATTCTTCAGTGTCTCATTTCACAGCAGCTAGATGGGACCTGATAATGGGGGCATATTTCATTTGATGCAAAGGATGTGCAAGGGAAGAACAGAGCAAACCCATCCGTCAGCCAGCTGGTTTCAAGTCAGCAGGAACTACTGGAAACCTCCTTACAGTGCTTGGGAAACCACCATCAATCATCTTTAAACCGTTAACCACTGCCACGGAGATGCCAGAGAGGCCAGGTAAGGTCTAAAAGAAATGAAGAGACCAAACACAGCATCCAAGCTTATAAAGGAAACAGCAAAGCCGGAAATTACAGCGTACTTTTAATACCAAAGTTACGGGAGCACATTGCTAAAGGATTTCTAATCCTGTAAAAATAATGAGATTAGGAACAAAACAAAACAAATAGCTAACATTAATGTATCAAAAATTCATGTCAAACTGGAGTAATGTTTCTTTTGCTCTCTCTGACAGGACATCTGTCCCAGCTGATAAAAAGGAAGTAGAGTAGTACAGATGACAGAGCCTATCTTTAGAAAGGCTTTTAAAACAGCCCCACATGACTTTTTCATGAGTGAACTACAGAAATAGTTTCCATTACAAGAAAAAGAGGAAAAAAAAAGGTGCACAAGTGATTAAAAACCCCAACACTAGCCTACAGTTAGCAGCATGATAACAACCTGTGAAAACTTATTGATTTGGAGAATCACAGCCATTTGAGGATCAGTGAAGGACAGAAGAGTGCCTGATCCATGCTCATCAACAAACTGGGGAGGTTGGGACACACTGCTGGCATCCTCACCCAACTTAAAGACAAGAAAAGCAGCCTGACAGAAAATCATATATATGCTGAATCCAACTACATTCCTGTAAGGATAACGGCAGCAGGAGTGGAGACCTCAGAAGTTAAAAGTGATAAGGAAGATATGGGTTATGCATCGGGAATGAAGGAGCTTGAGGGTCTGAAGTCATGTTAAGGAAGGCGAATTCCTGTCGACACAGTGCTGGAGATGTTCTGCCTTCTGCAGCACCAGGGAAAAGTATACAGCATACTGTATTTCAGCTTGGGATTCATATTTTTTGAAAAATATGCATCAAGAAGGGAGTAGGAAGAACAATAGCAGCTTTAGAAAATGTGATCTGTGGAAAAAGGTTTAAGGAGAAGGATTTTTTTACTCTGGGAAAGGGAACAGAAAGAGAGGCTGATAAGAGCCTTGCAATACATACAAACTTCTTGCAGACAGAAATTAATCAAGCATTTGCTAACAGTGAAGCAAGAACTTGAATTGTCATCAAGTGGGATTTAGAGTAGACAGCATATCAACTGTAATGACAGTCAGGAAGAGGTTATCTATAGCTGTGTGGAGTCATCATGGGACACTTACATACAGACAAATAGGAGCAGAAAAATTCTCTGTTCGCAACTTTATAAAGCATAAGATATTAGAATTTTGTTGATTTTGCTACCCCTTCCACTTGGGTTGGCAACTGTAAATTCAGAAATGCATATTTGCTTCTGTTTCAGAGCACCTGGACACACAGGATAACATTTTTGTCTCCTGTTTACCTTCATTTCTGCAATTCAGTGAAAGCACCCCTGGTCTGTTTTCCTCTCTGGATGGGTGGCTTCCTACTGCAATAAAACCCAGAATCACTGCCATTTCTGCTGCCCTTCCTGCATGCAGGTTTTATGAAGAGTATGACTGACCGGGTTTCCTGAAAACACCAGATCATCTTTTGGAGGTCATAACACCTAGAGCACCCCAAGGCTACCCTAATTTCTGAACAGGACAAGAAAATCAGGCCATCATAACATGTTTTGGCTCATTTTTTCCTATCCTGCTGATCCAAGCAGCTTTCCCTATGGGCAAACATTGATTTACCAGAGGAAGAAGCAAATTGCATTCTCCTATCAAACTCTCTTTTCAGGTCTGCAGGCATGGGGTGCAGTTGTCACTGCACCTTTCCCTGCATCCAGGGTGAGGGCTGGCTCTGCCCCCCTCATCCCCCACTGCCAAGATTCAGCCACCAGCTTCAAAAGCAGGTTTGATTATGGCCACTGTTCATGTCAGTTCCTGCAGACAGCTCCTGTCTGTAGGAGCACACACAAGCTGGAAAACACACACCTTTCTGGGAGTGCCGAGTGTAACTATAGAAATGCACAGTGATTAAACCCAAAACTGACAGTTATTTCATTCATTAAGAAAATAACAACCAGTGTCACCACTAACACAAAAAATAACCCACCAAAAACCCGAAAAGGTAAAAGGAGAACTCATGAGAAACACAATAAACTGCTGCTTACAATAGACTTCAGTAAAGCATCTGCTCACTAAAAACCTTTAACCTACAGAAATACTACAATTGCAGAAAGGTAAGGGGAACCAAAAATAATACACAAATAACTTGATAAATATGTATGGTAAGAAACAACAGGGAATTACAGGGAGTAGGCAGATGTGAAGAGGAGGAGAAGGAAATGAAGGAACCAGCAACAGAGACTACATCCCACAGATGGTGGTCATGAGAGAATTGCATAGAAACACCCTTAATTTCACCCCTTTCCTCATTTCAGTTACAAAAAAACCTAGGCAAAAAAAACCCCAACCCCCCAGCAAAACTGCTTGTACTGTTGTGATTAAAACCAATTGATAAATATTTCATTCAGAAACTAGAAAGGCAAGAAAGACCTCTCAATGGCACACCCTAATTTTCTGCAGACAAGTGACTTTGATTACTTGGGTTACATTTACATGAAGTTTTGACCTTTCTAAATTGCTCTGGAGCCAAATGTTCACATGGGGCTCCCTGTGCATCAGTCACTATTTAAAAGTTGCATTCAATGTCACAGAGGCTAAGAGTGCTTTAGGCATCACATCATTAAAGTTCATAATCTCGCATTGAGCAGAAAATAGAATGAATTCAAAGTTTAAAAAAAAAAAGAGTTTCACAAGTTGCTGACACATGGCAGGTGTGCTACATTATCACACTACCCTCAGGCCAAAATACTGTAACACCTGTGAACAATATTTTCTGTTTCATACACTACCTAAATAGACTGTGTTCCAGTGCTCCGAAGCTGGTGACCTGCCTAACCTCACAGAAACAAGGGAATCAGACAGGCAAGGTACAGATCAGAGCATCAAGCCCATCTCCTCCAAGGGCTTCTGACTCTCTCCCAGCAGGCATTTATCTTTCTAGCTCAGGTGATGGAAGAGACAATTAAGTAAAACAAAAAAATGAATTGTAATTTAAAATATCAACCTGAATTTTCTGATTTCCTGGACATCTTACTAACTAGAATTCAGTAACAAAATCAGTCAATTTTCTGCTTCATTTTACTGAGTAGTGCTTGAAAAAGTCACAAAGGACTGCTCACTGATGAATCAAACCCTCCCCAGCCTATTACTTGTAAAAGCAATGTAGTATTATAATTTTTTGTGGGTTTTTTGGGGTTTTGGTGGTTTTTTTGCAGTGACTGGATATTTTCTCCCCAATTTTACAGTTTGGAGGGGATTAATTTTTACATTTTTGTAGCTTTGTCTCTAATCCAGAGTGGTTCAGAGGTGGAGGAAGGAAGCAGAGAAGACGGCCATTTGGCAGGCAGCCGCCTAACACCTCTTTCAACTGGCCATAGCCATTTCCATTGTCCACTGCTGCTCCATCCTGGCAAGACATACATCAGCACTGTGGCTGCAATCTCTGCTCCCAGCTCCATACAGGTTCACAGGCATTGCTGCCCTGCAGTATTCTCAGCTTCAGGAGGCCACACTGTTTTCCATAAACCTCCCCAGAACTGAGCCTTTTAAGTTTTTTAAGGCGGTCATCATTCATTTCTTTGTGGAGGCAGATGTGTGACACGGGTCATGCAAGGCAGGGCTCTTGACCAATGGCTTCCCCCACAGCATCTCAGAGCAGTGCCTGCTCTTCATCACTGAGGGGCTCCAGGTGTTCCTGAACGCTGGATTAAAATAATTAGTAAAACTTCAAAAACTAAGGCAGACACAAAAGGAAGGAAGAAGTCATAGGCAGTGAAAAAAAACCCCAGAGAAACCATCTTGAAACCTAGTTAGATAAAGGCGCTCTGTGCAAGGAGAGCCAACATGTTAAGGCTTGGGACAAAAGTGCTCCTGCTTCATCTTCCTTTTTTTTTGTTCCCTCCTATACTAACATTAATTTTACATACAGTTTTTCAACTTTTAAAGGCATTAAAGGGGACTGATACAGTAAGTCTACATAGTGAGGCATCATAGTGTGTTTTGTCATAATAGCTTTTGTTTTTCTGAAATGGATTATTGTCATATTTAGATTTTAATTTCATGGGGATTCATGTCAGTTTTGAACATAAAACATATCCTACAATACCAACTAATAGACTTTCCAATTTGGAGCACCGCATCAGCAAGCCAGCAGTTCTCCAAAACCAAATCCACGGCATCAGACAACTAGCTTTTTATACTTAAACTCTTCTGGGATCCCCATGCTCCCCAGAGCTTTAATTACCTACTACAGATTACAAAAATACTGTTAATTTGGCTCTGGCAGCTAGCCCGTGACACCTGTGCTCCAAGTTACACTGTCACTGCAAAAACAGTCTCCCAGCCACCTTTTAAAATGCATTTCAACGTTTTCCCCAAAAACTGAAATACACATACTAGCAGTCTGCTTTAATGCCTCAGAGCCACCAGCTGTTAAATAATGTGTTGGATGCAAATCAAGATCTGAGGATGCTGTAGGAGCAGGGACTTCTAGGAATGAATCAATCAGAGTGGAAAGGCATGGATGACAAGAATATTTTCAGTGGATCCAGGCATCTGTAGAGTGATCTCACTTAAAATGAGAGAGTAAGTGGGACTCTCTCCCAGCTTCAGTTACACTTTGGTTACATGTTTTGGGACCATTTTAGTTACATATTTCCAAAGCACAGGAAGGTCGCACATATGTTGTCCCAATGCATACTAGTTAAGTCCTGAGGGTCCTTTGCATGATGAGCTCTACATGGAATTAAGAGAAAGCTTTCTGTGTCTTCACATAACATCCCAATAAAGCCAAAAACCTTTCACCATCTGTGCAGTTAAACTATGAGGATTTGCAGATCAGCATCCAATACAGCCTGACAAAGAAAATAGCTATCTTTAAAGAGGCTCTAACCCTTTTTACCTATTAAACCCTGAAATGCTCTACATACAGCTACATAGTAATTACATTATATACTCCTGACCCAGTGTTATACTGGATTATGCTGGCTCTGAAGACGGATGTCACCAGATCTGGCAACTCCTCTGTGACATGTATGACCTTCTTGGAGTTCAGACACATAGAAGCGACAGCAGCTCAGAGAGGACAGAAGGGTTTGAGGCAATGGGGACAGACAGGTGGCTTGAAGTGTCCCCACAAGACAGTGGTCACAAAAAAATGGAGGAGGAGATAAAGAATGAGAAAGTAGGAAGTTGCAATAATGCAGCTTAATCACAAAAGCTAAGAGTAAGAGGGAATGCACAGACTCTTGCAGCAAAAAGAGGAAGAAAAGCTCTTTGCAGCTTTTAAATCATGAGGGTTTCAAAAAAGCAAGTAATGTAAATCTAGGTTACTCAACAGGAATTGAGCATTTAAAATAATAATAAAAAAAATCTACTCTGTATTGAGTTGACAACTTAAAAGCAGAAGAAAAGGTGTTATTACCTAACTGAGGAACAAATGACTTTGCAACCTGAATTATTTCCTTCCCCACATACTTTTCCTTATACACATCTCTGCTAAATATTTGATGGTGTGTTTTTAAGGCTACAAACCACTAATTTCATAGCTACTAAATAATCCAAACAATCTACCTTAATTTAAGGGAGAATACTGCAATTCAGAAACAGAGTGAAAGACTTTGATACCAGACCCTATTCAGTGTGCTGAGTTTCCAACTTGTCTCACATGCTAACCATATAAATGCCCAAATCAATGAAACAAGTCCATGAACAGTAGCTTTTTCCATCCTTCCTCCTGATGTTGCACAGAACAGTCTCTGGGCAAGTGACAAAGGACTGCTGTGCATTGTTATCTAATGATGATTTTATGCCATTTTTTTTTCAGTAGCCTTCAGGTCACAGCACATAAAATTCAACTTGTTTATATTCCACAGTATGTGGTAGTGTGGGGGGGCGGGGGGAAAGGTAACTGGGTAACTGTCTCACTCCTTACTGGAAAGATTTGCCAAAGAAGGCATTTATAATTTCAAAGTTTAATATATCAAACAAATTTGATACCTTAGTGCACAATTCAACATTCTCAGAATCTAATAAACATGCAGAAAACACAAAGAGTTACTCCTTGCTGCATCATAAATGGTGGCTCAACAACAAAAAACTTCTAGTAGCTCTGCCTGATGCTAGATTAATGAGAGAGTTGCATTTCACCTCTCCTTCCCCTCTTGTGCTCACTGTGCACTCTGTTTTCTGTGGGGACACAAATCTCCATGCCAATATTCACATGGCCATTACATCTGAACTAAAAAATGAATGAGGTAATCCACCCCCTCGCTAGATGTCATGAATGCCCCAGGGAAGCAGGACCCTGCAGCTGGGCTCCAACCCACTCAGCTCTCTGTCACCTCCATTATATGCATGAGTTTTACCACATCTGGGGCCACAGAAACTTTACCCCTAAGAAATAATTGTTTTAAAGGTTTCCAAAGAACCAAAAACCTACTAATCCTTCCCTCAGCTCCAGAACAGCATTAATTATTCCTACAGCAGCAGCCACCAGAGGCTCTCTCTCTTTGGAGAGAGACAGCCATGCAAGCATGCCAAAAGCACCACCAACAAATCAAGCACATAAGATATGTGCTGGATCTTAATTAGGGGGTTTGTCTTGCATACTGACATCAATGCCCTATGCTCCCCTTCCCAGCTTCCTTTGTCTAAACTCAGCCTGGTATATATTTATGTCACCTTTTACCAAAATCCCACAATGCTGAAGTTTCCATGTTCCCCACAGGCCATATATTCCATTGATTTCCTAGCCTTACTGTTAATAAAAATTTTCCCAAATGTCTGACCTAATTCTTCCTATTTGAAATGTAGGCACACTCCCCCTCACCCTGACGACAATGGATACATAACACGGCTTTGCAGCTTGCAGACGGCTGCTGTTCGTCCCTCAGACCACTCTCTGTCTCTTCTGGCAAGTCCTATTTTTAGTTCTCTCTCAGGCTCTTTCTCCTGTTCTCTTTCCCATCAGTCCACCTTTCTTCTGAGCAATAGCATCCAAACCCTACTTTCGGCTGAAGATCAACTGTGCTTACTGGTGCTGAACAGCTTGGAAGGATGGCTTTATATGTGAAAACAATACTTTTCCTGCTAGCAAAAAGCTCAATAATTTCACTGTATTATGACAATTAGCAACTCAGTTTTAACCTTTGATCTATTCAAAATTCCACACTGTTTTCTTCAAACTCGTGCTTAAAGATCTCCCAAGTGGAAGATAACTATCCTAACTACATTATGTTCAACAAAAAGCAAGGAAAAAACCCTCAACTTACTGGGTAAATATTTTTTTTTTCATTTTATACTTTAAAAGTCCTTTTTCTTATGCTGTGTATCATCAAAAAAGTAAAGTATTTATTGCTGTGAAAGATCTATTTTCAGTGACAGAGTGCACATGATTTGTATCAGAACAACTACAGCTCCCTGGATTCAAAGTACATTCATGCCATTACGCTCTCTTATTTATTAAAATATTAAGGATTAGCAATTGGAAATATTTCCAATTTCACCTATAGCTTCCATCCACTGCTGACATATGCATTCCACCTCCCTGACAGGTCTTGAGGGCATTAGCAATTTGGCCAGGCTGACCCCCCAGCACGTTTGCTGTAGTGGTTTCACGAGAGCAGAGGACATCTTCCAAAAAACACAGGAACTCGATGCTCTTGTCCGCTTTCAACAGCCACAGGGCCATTAAGGTGACCTGAGTGGCAGTGCTGGCAGTGTCGTAACTTATTAATAAATTGAGAGCAAGCTCACATCTGCTAGGAATGGAAAGTCTAGCCTACCTCGTTTTATGGTCTCTAGCTGAGTCAAGTACATTAAAATATGTATTACTTCTGTCTACCTGTCACTTCTTGTAATATGCTTAGGTGAACCCATGGCTGGAAGCCAGAGCCCAAACTGTTTCAACACAAGCAGTGCTTTTGGGGAAAAGTTATTTGCAACATAAGTGTCAGGTTCCTCTCAGTATGCTGGTAAATGTATGCCTCAACCCTTAACGAACCAAAAGTTAAATCATGAGGAAAGACTGCAATTTCAGCTTAATCTGTGAATCATAATACACTCATGAAATGAACTACATGCTCTGCTTGTAGCTCATGCTCCAATGAGAGAAATGGAAAAGCCAAAAGACTGATTGAGGCTGATTCCTTTAGCATGTATGTTAAAAACAATTTTGATATTGGTTTCTCAAGAGGGAGCAAAACCCCAGCCTACATTACACCATTAAGGAGAATATCATCTCCTACCTTTGGTACTGACAGTAAACGTGCCATGGGGACACAGAGCCACAAAAAGGGCTGACAGGCCAATATAGGATATTGCTTCATTCCAACCCACTGCTAGACAATGGCTGGCATTCAGACAACTGAAAACTTGCAGAGAAGCTAGTTCAAGCTGGCTTAAGTGGATGCAAGTATGGACTTGGATATTTAGGAGTTCTTAAGAAGAAAAGCAGCTTGCAGTATTTCAGGGTGGGGTTCTGAGACTTTCTTTTTTGTCTAATCCATTAGTGCTAAATAAGACCAGGAATATGGCAGGGTCATTTGTGCTCAGAACTGCATCTAAGCCTCAGAATTACAGCTGTAGTTAATGGGTTTTCCAAGTTGCGGGGAGAGGGGAGGAATCAACAAGGAAAAAAGAACTCTAAACCAAAACCACTTAGAAAACCCCAGCAGCCTGCAGACTAAGCAAGTTAGGGATTCCTTCACTTGCTCACACACAAGTATACAATCAAGGGCACAACTTCCAAAATACATATATTTGAGGTTCCTCCTCGTTTCACCCCATTTATAATCTTTTACAAGCTCGTAAAAGCATGCTGCCTTCAAAAGGATGAGGGTTTTTTTATTTCTTTTTATTTCATCTCCAGTTCAGCACATGGATTGACCTGCGCTGACATAACCTTAAGTAAAACAGGTTCAAGTATGCATTTTCACCATCCCTAAAGCGAGCTCTATTTTATTAGGTTTTTTTTTCTTTTTCCTCTTCCTCTGCTCACACTTCAGAAGAGAGGAAATGCCTGCTGTGAATTCTTGTCCAGCATTTTAAATACCACATGAAACGCTTTCTTTTCAATGCAAGACAGCTTCCCATGTAAGCTCTCCAAGACCAAGGGGTATAAATACCTCTGTCCTTCCTCAGTGAGTGGGAAGCAGCTGGACCAGAGAGGGAGACCAAAGGCCCTATATGCCACAGCACCTACCCAGCACCCATGCTCATACCAGCAAGGACAGAAAACACCATCAGCAAATAACCAGCCACTTCTCTCGACCACCCAGCTCCAGTTGTAACCAAAACTGGCAAGCACCCAAAAAATACCAATTTTTTATATGAAAATCATTCAGTTATTTTTAAAGCAACAAACTATACTACCCTATACATCACAGCCATGTGTTCATTATGGAATTATATGCAGAAAAGCTAAATTATTACCTTTTTGCAACAACCTTGGTGTTGTAACACCCAGAAATCTCATAGGAGACAGTTTTGTAGCTTATTAAACTAAATACGCTTTTGTGTTCTACAAGGTTTCATTGTCAAGGAAGATCATGTACAGCTATAAAGCTATGAAATGTATTATAGATAATGCCACAGGTTCAAATCAGTTTGATTGTAATGGAAATGATGATTCTCTTAGTTTATTCCTTCAATTTTCAGGCCACAGCAGTCTGCAAGGTACAGCAGACCCATTACTGCAGCTGCATAAAAGGCAATTTCAAAATTCACATAAAACAGAGACAAATCCAAACTTCTCTATTTAGGTTGTTACCTTCAATAGAGACACCAAGTCATTATTGCACATCTGTTTTAAACACTCTTCATAACAAAAAGTCTGGATTTTTGATTTATGTTTTGTGGGCTGGTTGGGGTTTTTTGATTGCCTTTGGGTATTTGGGCATTTTTTTCTTGTTTGGGGTTTTTTTGGGGGGTGGTGTCTTTTTTCCCTAAAAGATGGCTCATGTCATCATTCTTTGTCCTCTCAGATACTGTAGCATGTGAGAAAGCAGATTTGTTAAGTCATGTGTGCACCTAGCAAGTTTAAGTCTGGCACACATCCCTTCCAACTCCTCCTCATTCAAACAAAATTTATATAGTGAAAAACCTGTACCACAGAAGAAAAAAAACCTTCTATTTTGCTATTTTCAGAACAGAGTGAATGTACTTGAATGAAAAAACCTGAACTTAGTTCCTAGAAAAATGACAGAAAAAGATTGATTGAGCCTTAACACTGTGTTAGCTGTAGCTATCCTAGCCCTTTGTACCACTACTAACCTCGGCAGTGGTGCCTGACCTCTGCAACAGGATTTATAGGCACCCTGAGCAGATGCTGAACTATTTCCCAACGTATCGCTTTTAAAGGCAAAAGGATGTGGAACTTTCTTCAAACTACTAATGTGGGTCTGCAACGTAAGGTACAGCATGCTTACAAACCCTACACTCCATGGCATGGGTTTCTGAACTTGTTTTAATTCACAGTCTTGGCAGGCAGAGGCAGTGTGCTGTTTGGGACCAGAGCAAAGCCAGTGCAAAGCATGTGGATGGAAGGACCTCAGCCCAAATATTTCACTGTATGGATCTCCTTCTCTCAGGCCAATGCCACTCACCTAATGTGGACATGGGTGCATCCTTCTCTCCTGGTTTATATTTATCCCTGGCCCACGTGCTGTTTTCCAACAGTAAACACAATCTCACCAGTGCTCAGGACTCTGAAATCAAAAAAGGAATTTTCCCCCAACTCTACACATACCTTTTCACATGTGTGAGACGTTAAAATGATACAAATTGGATTCACGTGCCAAGGAACAAAGGCCTGGAATTTTTGAATGTTCAAAGCCAGCATATGTCTAGCCTTACACTTATCTTCTATATGTACTTTGCCTCTCTGAAGCCTACAGCACAGCTGTCATTAACAGTCACCCCTTCTGCTAACACTTTCCTTAATCCCTAACTGACTTCCCAGCCTATAATTAAACTTTCCAGCTGCCACACTCAGAGATGGCACCAATATCCATCATTTATTTCTAAGTAGTCCCTAGAAAGCTCTTTTTCTGATTTCCAAGGCCATGGGCTAGGATCAAAGCCTCTTACACTTACAGGTTTTAGGCTAAAAACCTTTCATTTGCTTACAAATTATCCCATCTTTTACTAGGGAAATTAAATGGCCAAGTAGTATTATCTTAATAATTGAACTCATGCATCTTTATAGTGTCAGTAAGTGGAATGCAAAGAGCTTGAAAACCGATGGATAAACACTGCATGTGTTTACACGTTTTGTATGGAAAACACACCAGAAAGAGCTGTATAATCAACATCATTTACAAAGCTGTTTGATCCAAGTTCGAAGTTTTAATTGGAACTCTGTGGCAAAAGAATTAAGATTTGGAAAGACCACCTGAATAGAAGTAATGAAAGGCCTAATATCTAACCTTAGATTTCAACAGTAAATTGGGGTTAGCACTTCAATCTTGAAAAATCTGCTTCTCACATTCATGTAAATGATTACTTGAGTAGCAGAGCTGGTTGGCAACATTTTTGTCTGGTGCTATTCTTGCAGTGTTCAAGAGGACTTCATATTTTATGAGAAAATTACTGGTTTCACTGTTGAAAAAGGAAGGGAGAAGATGTCTAAAGCAAATGCTGGAGTTTTTCGTGATGTGACATAAGACCCTGAAGCAGGTCAGGGCAGTGTAACACCCAGTGCACACACAGCATGGGCTTCAGGACACTCATCATCAACAAGCCCTTCAAATCCAGGGTAAGAAAACTGCACCAGACAGCCACAAAACCCCATTACTTTTGTGGGCCTCAAATGTTCTGGACACCTGCTGCGTCTCTGAGCCCACAAAGCTCCCCCAAACCAAACCTGAAAGATAGAGAACCGTGCACAGCATCTTCAATCCCAGAGCTCTGCAACTCCACGCACCGCAAACTAGGAGCCTACATCTCCACATACTATCTGTTGTAGAGTAGGGCAATATCTGCTTGAGTGCTAAAGCACTATCACTGAGAACAGCAAGCAGACACAAACTGGGGACACCTTCAGAAAAGGAACCCATTGGTTTTCGATGTTATCCCAGTGGTTGAGGTTAACAATTTAACAGTAAAGCTTTAATGACAGGTGCAAAAATTCAAAGCTTGGATAGCTATGCTTGTTCCTAGCAGTAAGGCAATAAAGTTCAATATTTTAAGAGAAAATGAATACACTTTCAGTTACATCTAAACTATGGGTGAAACTTTTCTCCGTCCTTACATTAAACATATAATTTCAAACGTGCATTTTGAAGAGTGCACGTGACACTCTTAGGCTTCAAATACGTATGTGTTGAGAGGTTAGGAGAACATGAAAACAGTGTTTCATTGAAACCCGGTTGTCATTTTTAATCACAGGATAACTCTAGAAGAGGTGTGACTGATGCAATTTAAATTTTCACCTGACAAACTGAATTATTCATCTTTGTGGTGCCTACGACAAAAGACCAAGCAGAGCAGTCAGTCACCAGCCCCAGGAGCTACCACGGAAAATCCTTGAGAAGGGGAAGTTGTGTCTTGCAGCTCCTGAGTGTGAAGTCCTGCTCCTCCCAGGCACTCCAGCCAGGAGGGCTCAAGACCTCGTCCTTGTTCCCACTGCTACCTCCTACCTCTGGTTTTCCAAAGCAGAGGAGGACCTCGGGCAGCCCCACTGATAAGAAATGCTGCGGTTTGCAAGGAAGGTGACAGAGAAACAAAGTAAACGGCTTTATCTGCAGCTGGAAAGAGCTGTTTGTTCTGTACTTGTGGCTCTGGCAGGGAGGGCTAAGGAGCCCGAGGAGCTTTTTACTCATATCTGAATGAAAGCCTTACCTATTGCTAGTCACTATTTCATTTGCCTATGGAAGACAATAAATATTCCAAGCTCACACTAAGTTTTCAAGGAGTTGTCTTTTTCTAACAGAGCACACTTGTCATGATGCCTTGTTACTCCAGTTCTGGAACATACCAGAACCGTTTTGCAGAACTGTTATCTTCAATGCTTTATATTATTCTTATACACTAATTTTGTATCTCTCTAATATTAGTGATCAATAGTTCCCTTATTATGTGTTTAAGCACAGTTCAGAAAGAAATAAAGTTCTAAAAATTTCCACAGTTACTTAAAATGGGATTTCCATACACCACAATTTCAGAATACTGGGATAAATTAGAATAGGTTATCCAAGGTCTTAAAATGAGGGCCAAAAACAGGATTCCTTGCCTGGGAACCTAAAGATGTTGGATTAAACATGCCTCTAGTCAAAGACTGAATTCTGCTCAGCCCACATCTTCAACTAGTATGTTTTCAAGTAGGAAATAATTCTATTCATTATGGAAACTCTTATTCAGACTCTTGTTAATGTTTTTGTTATTCTTTCTGAATTTCTGGACAGTTTATTTCAGGCTCAGCAGCTAACATTTAATTAAGAAATATTTAACCACTAGTATTTTTTAAACAATGTCACGTATGCAGAAATAATTGCCTATCACATCTACTTTACAAAATCAAAACACAGACAGTGGAAACCAGATACAAAACACTCGCCTTCAGCTGAAATAGTTTTGTTTAGAAAATGAACAGACAATGTAGTTCCTTGGCTGAGACCTTGATCTGTTTGCCAAGTCTCATCCTGCAGATAATTCTTACAACATTCCCATCCTGCAGAAATTATTCTTCTTACAACATTCCAGGTGCAGAGGACACTATGAAGGAAGCACACTCACAATTATGCAGGTTAGGAATAATGATAGCCTTGGTATACCTTAAAAGAAAGGTAGCAAAGGATTTTCAGCAAAGTACATAATGCAATATGTAGTTAATGTATTCATTTTAGATTGGAAGTTAGAGAACGATGGATATCCTATGATAGTTAGTTACTTTAGCATATGATAGTTTGTTGCCACATCTTCTATTGCATGCCAGCACTTTTGTTACTTAAAAAAAAAAAAAAGGCACAGCAAGATTTCTTACAAATCTATGGAGATATCAAACACTTGTATAGATTTCCACAAAGTGGTTAAAAAAAGGAGGCATAGCTACACTGACAGCATTCTTCAAAGCAACATCACAGGATCAGAAGGTCATGGGAGGGCATC
This sequence comes from Lepidothrix coronata, assembly GCF_001604755.1. NCBI lineage: Eukaryota > Metazoa > Chordata > Aves > Passeriformes > Pipridae > Lepidothrix > Lepidothrix coronata. The sequence continues at coordinate 11,588,279 of NW_016690186.1, forward strand.
TTTTTTCATACCAGCTATCTTGCTTTTAGATAGAAGAAACACAGGCAAGAGTTAGAAAGGGGCGCTTTGGGTGATGGAAAACACAGGACACAGGGAAACAGGAAAATAAAGTGCAATAACCAAACTGCTACTGGGTTGAGGCGAGGTGATTCAGAACAATAAGAGATGGGGAAAACACAACGATCATGTCTGCACAACAGATTGGTAAAAACGAAATTGTAGCCAAAGAGGGAGGCAGCCCAAAGCCAGGTAAAGAGTTCACTTTAATTGAGACACTCCTCTTACAGAAGCTGCTGATATCCTTCTGGTCAGTGTAACCATCCTGCCTCCACGGGTAACCCCAAAACCATGCAGTTTGCCCTGTACTGGCAAGATACATTTTATGTCTGTTCCTACAGAACAGCAGTGGGAAGCTGGTAAAAATTTAAAAAGAAGGAACTTTTTTATTTTTTCAGCTCTGCATCCCTAATTTAATCACTGTCCCCTCAGGCTGAGAAAAGGACTGGCTTTACTGTTCTGCATCACTATGTTGGCAGAGATGCTGCACAGTACAGTATTCATGGTTTATATATGATACAAGTGTAAGAAAAACAGTTTTGGGTTCACACAGTGAAGAACAAGTCAAGAAATCTGAGTAGATTAGAATAAAATACTTTCAAACTTTAAGTGTGAAATTCTGGATGGTTTGGCTTCATGAAAACTATGGTCAATGGGTAACAGATCAGAAATAACAACCTCAGCACCAACACTTAGAAGAATAAGGTAGGCTTTTCAAGTAAGTTTAGTTTAGTTTAGTTCTCGAGTAATTTAGTTGTATCAGCATTTCACCATCACAATAATTGTGTGGCATATTTAGTTATGTGCACATATAAGTAAGTAAAATTGTTTATGCAGACAGAATATATTTAAATATATTGATGAAGGTGATGGGCACTGCCTTTTCTCCCTGCCTTGGACAACCAGTGATGGCAGAAGCACTGTCTGCTGGCTCTGCTTCTCCATCCCATTACAGGTGTGAAAGGATTTCCAAGATCAGAATAAACTATGACAAATCAGTTATTCTCTAGTTCTTGAGAGTGTCCTTAAATAGGGTGGCATGAGAAGTGGTTGTGAGTCACAGTTATCTTTTTTACTTTTTCCAAATATCTACTATAGCCCATGAATAGAATGATTATAATCTACAAATATGACTAGTGGCATTGAGGGCAGGACTGAACACAGAATACAAGCCACTGTCATTACCAGATCTAAACTGGTGTAGAGCCTGTCCACAACCTCTGTTTGCTGCACTTAGCACGCTATCCCTACAAGTAACTGACGAAACCCCGACAGAGTGCTGGCACAGTATTAAAGGATCCTCCTAATTGCCATGCCTCAAATTCCAGCTCTAAGCTTGGTAAGAGAAAGTCTGCAAAACTCTTTAATAAATCATAGAAATCAGAGATGGAAATTAGGTCATGTCACCCACGTCTCCTATCCGCACTGTGAGTTTGTTACCCATACATTGCTGCTGAGTGCTCTGTCTCGACAACTCTTAAATGATTCAACCGCTGAGGTTTCTCCCAATTCCCCAGGCAAGCTGTTACACAGCCCAGTGAACCCTACCATCCATGCACTTTTCACTGACCAGCTTCATCCTCTCCACACCAGTTTTGCCTCGGTCCCATTTTGTTCTGTTCCTATTTTTATCTCACTCCAACTCCCTCCAAATCTGTTCTTGATGCTACTTCAACTATCATCCGGCAAAAAATGTTGCTCAGGAAACGTTCTTCTGCCTCTCCTGTAATACCGCTGTAGTGTGCTGCTATTTTTAGGAGAAGAAAGGAGGTGGTAAGGGAATGAAAGGCTGCCAGCTCCAGCTGTACAAGAATAATGCTTCAGTGCGAGGAAACTACATTACAGTGTTTCTCTTCAAGCACATATAATTGACCAAAAACTTATAGCCTTCTGGAATGATCCGAATGGGAGAGACAGAAGAAATGGAAAAGACAAATTCCAACGTTAAAAAAACCCTTGTCATCTCACTTCACCTTTCAACCCCGCAGCTGGGCTTCTCCTTCCAGGGCTGCTCTTGAGATTTTATAACGGCATTTTCCTAGTGAGACACATGGTTAAAGCAGTCATGTACTGTCATTATCCTAGAATCACAGAACTGTTTGGGTTGGAAGGGACCTTAAAGATCATCTAGTTCCTACAGCCCGCCATGGGCAGAGACACCTTCCACTAGACCAGGTGAAAACCCCATTCAGCATGGCCTTGAACACCTGGCTTCAGACAATGCCCTCTGGCACATGATGAGATTCTTGAGGTGTCCTGCACAGGGCCAGGAGTTGGACTCAATGATGCTGATGAGTCCCTTCCAACTCAGCATATTCTACAATTCTATGTCTTCCAGAGATGGGACATTCACAACTTCTCTGAGCAACCTGTTCCAGTGTCTCACCACCCTCACAGTAAAGAATTTCTTCCCAATATTGAATCTAAATCTACCCTCTTTCAGTTTAAAGCTATTCTCCTATGTCCTATCACTATATGCCCATGTAAAAAGTCTCTCCATCTTTTCTGTACTTCCCTTTAACCACTGGAAGGCTGCAATGAGGTCTCCCCAGAGCCTTCTCTTCTCCAGGCTGAACAACACCTCTCTCAGCCTGTCTTCATAGAATGACTGCTTCAGCCCTCTGATCATCTTTGTGGCCCTCCTCTGGACCTGCTTCAACAGGTCTACACCTTTCCCTGGGGAACCCAGAGCTGGACACAATACTCCAGGTGGGGTCTCATGAGAGTGCAGTAGAGGGACAGAACCACCTCCCTCAATCTGCTGGCCACTCTGTTTTTGATACAGCCCAGGATGCAGTTGGCTTTCTGGGCTGTAAGCATGCATTGTCGCATCATGTTGAGCTTCCCGTCCACACACCCCCTCAAGTCCTTCTCCTCAGGGCTGCTCTCAATCCATCTCTCAGCATGTATTTGTGCTTGGAATTGTGCAGGACCCTTGTGAAGGACCTTGCACTTGGCCTTGTTGAACTTCATGAGGTACATCCAGGCCCACCTCTCAAGCCTGTCAAGGTCCCTCTGAATGTAATCCCTCCCCTCCAGCATGTCAATCGCACCAAACAGTTGGGCATTGGCAGCCAACTGTGTGGTGTGGTTCACTATAAAATGATCATCTGAGAAACCTGCTTACAACAGGAGGGCACTGTGCCTTAGGCCAGACCCTTAAGTGGAAGTGAGACCTGTGTTTTACACCTGCATCAAGACAAGGTGATGTGCTGACCTTCAAAAAGGCAGCTGCTCATCATTCTCCAACCTCCCTGGCAATGCTGGTGCCAGATACCCTATACAAAGGGCTCTGTGCAACCAATGCCTGAACTATCAAGACCATCTGGCTAAACTAAAAAGACCCTGCTTTCCTGAGTGCATGGTTTTATACATCAACCACTACCTTTACCCTTATCAAACCTCCTATTTACTGATATGAAAGGTTAAGAACCACTACTGGGATCAAAACAGAGGTACTAGATTTCTTGATACAAATAATTCCCACAGGCAAGTGGCAGTGTTTCTCTATAGAGATGCATATGTCCATGTACTGCCTCCAGTGTAACTGTGGAGCACCCTCAGCAATCACACTAGGGAGCACAGGGGCTAAGTGCTGCCTGTCCCAACACTTGCTCTGCAACAGCAGTAATTTAATTGAAAGAAAACAGCGATAAATTCAGTTGACCTGGTGAAGTAATCATCTCCAGGGTCCTTAGAAAGATTACAGCTTCCTGACCGAAGCTACGATTTGGTTGGGTCAGATTTTGATACCTCTATTTAAACTGAATTGAGCCTTGCTTCACAGATAGGCTCACCAATTTCTGTGGGAAGACTGGCAGATTAAGACACTCCCCGACATGAGTCAGGGTGCAAGAACAGGTCTCTCAGTTAGCATAAACATATGTTTCCTAGGTCTGGAAGAACTGAGTGGTTTTTTTCTTCCTTCTTCTGTTCTTCACAGCCTGTTTACGTCTGCTGGCTTATTAAACAAGATTGTATTTGTAGCCAGTATGTCCTAGGAAAGGTGGTGTTACACATAATTGGTGTTACACATAATTGGTGTTACACATAATTGCCCTTAGATTCATAAGGAGTAAACAAGGTAACCTCCACCAGGGAGTCCTCCTGCTCCATTGCTACCAGCAGCGTCATGTTCCCTGGCTGCCATGAGCAGTGTCACCTCCTGTCACCAGGGAAAGGGCTGGTGGTGCTCCCCAGCACGTGGCTGCCTCCCAGGATTTACTCATCTCCTTCGGGGAGGTAGAGAGTGCTGAAGCTGAGCCACTGCAAGGGATGAAGCTCTGAGGAAGAAGAACATGAAGGAATAATCCCAAAGGGGGAGGAGGGGAAGGAAGCAGATGCTTCACCGCCTTCCTGAGTAATGGGAAGAACGGACAGTGCCAGAGGCTCCTGTCCCAGCAGGGACCCCACCAAGGAGCCCAAAGAAAGGGGCACACAGCCAGTGACACCAGCTAGGGAAAAAGGACATGCGGCAGGAGCAATAGGCAAGAGCCTGACTGGAGGAGCAGGACACAACTAAAGAGCAGAGCAAAACTACAGATGTAAGTGTGCTTGCTCTGGTGTGACATGGGCCAGGGACTGGTGTTTTCCCTCTCTCTCTCCCAGGAACAGCCCACTGATCATCAACAGGGCTCCAGCCAAGAGCCCACCAGGGTCAGCTATTGTCACCCCAAATTACCCCCCCTACTTGCTATCTGCAGCCCATCTGGGAATAAACCCCAACCCCTGGTTTAGGAAAAAGGCTGCAGAAAAGCCAAGCGATGGATGCACGCTACTTCTTGGTAGTCTCAATTTTAACATAGCCCAAAACCAGAAACATCAATCATTCTCTATTCCATACAGGAGCTTTCTTCTCCCAACTCTCACTTATTAGAGCAGTGCTATGACTACTTCCCTCTGTCACATTTGCCAATAAACATCTGTTTCATACAAATACATGCATGTGAGCAGGTATCCAAAATTGTATTCTGCTTTTTTCTCTTCATATTCCCTTCCCCTTTGTGAAAATATTTATTTATATTCACATATGCTTTCCATTTATTCTAGCCCTTTACTCCGACACATGCTCTGAGTCCTCATTTTCCACATTCCTCTTTAACCCTCTAAACTGAAAGACTTTTCTCAGTGGGATCAAACATCTGGTGGGTGATGCTCATGCAGATTTCAGTACTTCTTTTGTTTCTCAGCTTGTCAACAGATCAGTTTTGACAGGTAGTGAAGCCACTAAACAGAATTCTCTGTGGCACAAAAAGTACTTCCAAGACACATAAAGGAAAGGGTAAAAATTTAAGAGGTCTATGTAAAAAGTTTTCCCCACCCCTTTTTTTTTTTTTTTTTACTTCATATACTTTTTATTTATGTATTACCCTTTTGCATACTGCATCCCATAGGATGCAAATAGATTATTATAATTTCCTTTTTTGTTTTTATCCACTTTATTCAAGAACAGCCAGCTGTGCTGATACAAAGATGAAGTAAAAAGTAAAGATTTCATTTTCCTCCAGAGACAAAAAGCTGACAATTACTCAAATTGCATTATACCAATTACTCAGGAAGGGTGCAAAGATACCGATTTTGCCATCTATACAGCACATTGTCTCAGATTAACTCACTTGTCCCAAATACTGACCCATTTCTGCTTTTCCACAGATACTTAGTCCTCTGCAATCCTCCCGAGCTTCCTCTGCACCGATGCTTATGGTGATGATGATCAAGAATGGCATGGGTGGGAGCAAAGGGCCTGTAGGTTTTCTCTTACTGAAGCCAAGATAAGTGCTTATGATCCTCTTCTCCATTACCTAGGCTGTTTATTTTAAGAAACTGAGATCTTTCTAAAGAAAGCAAGCATTTCTCTTTGGGTGTTTCTAGCCAGTTAAAGCAAGAGGAAGTGCTGTGTGTCCATATACACATTTAGACTTGGACCATTCCCCAGCCCCTATGAATGGCTAAAACTGGAGATTGAAAATTTAGAGAAACTTGCTATAAAAACTAGCTAATCTATCATTCTTTCAGTGGTTCATCTCTTTAAAAGACTTCCTTTATGGTACTGGCTCAAACTGCTTAGTGATGCTTATTTAAGTCTAGTTCTGGGTAACATTCTTATATACTCTAACTTTTACACAAAATAAAAACAATCCATCGTGATTCTTCTAAACTTACTTTCAGCCTAATTTTCAGCTTAGTTGACAGCAGACATAGTTTTCAGTTATATGCACGCATTATATTCACTCGATTAAGAGAGAAATTCTGTTGGAAGAAAACACTTTGAAACACTGCATTCATAACATACACCTATAACATTCAAACACTGCAGTCGTAACATATTTCCTGTAAAAATGTGATAAATAAGATGCTAAACTGCAGTATCCTGGGTCCATGCTATACACAATGAAAGATCACAATCCTGCAGACTCACAGCAGCTCTCTCTGCATGGACCGACCCTTCATTTTCGAAGCCCAACATATACTGAACATGCACTGAACATACAGAGATTCCCACCCAATGATGTATTTTGATGTAAAAAAAGTCACATAGTTACTTTTGTGTTTTGTGTTGAAAATGCTGTAGCTTGAGAAATAAAGCTGATGCTTCCTCTCATGAGAGACAAGTAGTCTTTTATAACTGCTTATAAATGGTTTGACGTTTTCCCTCAGACAACAAGCAGTCATTTACTGGTACATGAGATTTCCACAAAACAAGTCTGAATGTCACCCACCGTGAATAACACATTTAACACATTTCAAGAACTTTCTGTTAACTCAAGATCATGCCTGAAACACAAAGAAGTGACATTTTACATATTTTAAGAAAACAACCATGCATAACCCCCATGGAATTCACAACCATGCATCAAACAACAAATCTAACAACCATAGGTGCGACCACGTTGCTGTGGGACAAACCTCCTATCAGTACCCTTACCTATACTCTTACCCACAGACCCCTCCCCAGACTTCAAAGAAAAATCTGTGAACAATAATTTTTTCTCATCAAAGACTAAATATTCTGCAGATTTCCACTACACACAAGAAAAGATTTCACCCTGTTTAATTGAAAAATTACATAAGTTGTAGCTTCACCTTCACTTGCTCCTCCTCGGAAGAGAGAACAAAACCCCAACCCAAACCAGACCTCTCCAGTTTTGGTGCAGCTCTCCAGCAGTCAGACACAGCCCTATCCAGTGAGGAGCCGCCAAGGCAGAGGCGCAGGGGCAGGCTGGGGATGGGTGCCACACCCTGCTCCCCCCCTCCCCCGCTCCTCCTCCTCAAGGCTAAACCTGCCCACCGCAGCAGCGGGCTCCCATCGCATGAGCTCCTGATGCGCATCCGACCAGCTCCTCGGTCATACGGGGCAGCCTTTCGGGAGAAAAGGCCGTAAGCCGCGCCACTTAACGGAGGGATGCGACTGCGGGCAATTAGTCTGGGGAGCGGCACGGGCTGTACTGGTCTGATTAAATAAAACCGGTGTATTTTTAATGCTTCCCGATATGTTTCATGTTCTCTGCTGCAGCAAGCAGGTCTGCAGCATGCCAGCGGCTCAAGGAGCCCTCCTGTTCATGCGGTGCCGTCAGGAATAAACTCCCAGTGCTCTAATGCGGTGCTCTCAGGCTCTCTTCTCCTCCCCTTATTGCCATGCAGGTCTCATGCTCACATAGAGCTGAAACTTTCTAACCCAAGGAGACCAGCACAGCAGTATTTGCTTATACTCTATTATGTACGTACACACACAGAGGTGCAGCAAGACCAGTGAATTTAACCACATCAGTGATGCAGTACAATGATCTTGACCTTTTAATACTCTGTCAAAGGACTCTTCTCCATAGATTTAGAGAAAAAGCATACATTTGATTGCATCTGACCTTACTGGTCAAAGCCTCACGTATTCTGCTTATATTCTTATTTTCTATGAGATTTAGTTGCTTTCTTTATACAAATATTTCAGCTTTCTATGGACAGAGACAAATGCTAACAACATTAAAAGTAAAATGAAAAAGGTATCACTCAGCTCACCAGGCTGTAAAAGGACGGATGCACATGGCACACAACTAACCCAGAGCTTTTTTCTTTTTTTTTTTTTTTTTTTTTTTTTTTTTTTTTTTGGCAAGCGGGCCTCTGATTTGCAATCATTTTGACAGAAAAGACTTCAAACGTAGGTAGTTTCCCTTCAACTTACAAACAGCATGCATGTTCAGTGGAGGAAATACTTTCCATCTCTGCCTCAAACACGGGCACATGCTGGAGAACAGCGGTGAGTGATAACAGCCTTTAACCAGCGTCTTCCTCCTCCAGCACAGCCCCAAGAGAAATAAAATCAAGGCAGCGCAAGGCCAGATGAGGATGCTTTGCTACTGCGATCATCATAGGAGTGCGAGTTTGTAAGCTTCTCGGTATATGCGATAAAGTTTCACTTCTGAATGAAAGATGGGACAACCGAAAAAGACAAAATGCTATTCCAGCCACCCACCCCAGCCCCTCTCCGGCCACCCAAGGGCGAGGGGTCGCACCCGGACCCGCTCAGCTCGCCCGCTGGTCGCACCCGCGGCTTTTCTATTCCCATTTCCCCAGAGACCTGACCGAGCACCGACACTTCCACACAGCACTCCGCGGGGCCTGGCGTGGGGATGGGGAGGAGTGCGAGGATGCAGCGCCCGGGCCGCGCTCCCGCGCACCTGGAGCCCGCGCCGGGCCGAGTGGGCAGGGACGCGCGGTCCCCAGCGCGGGGCGGAGCGGGGCAGCCCCGGCCCGGCGGGGCCCCTCGCTGCCGGCCAGGAAGGGGCCGGCGCGGCGCTGCCACTGCAGCGGTCCGGGGCTGCGATGTGCTCTCCGTGCATAACCACACCCACCGCATTGCAGAAGCCACGGCCCGGGCCGGGGTGGGGGGGGGGGGGGTGAAGCCCCCCCCGCCACCGCCAGTCGCGGAGCCTCGGCCGGGCCCCTGCACCGTCCAGGTGCTGTGCCCCCCAGGTGAGCGGGGCAGCGGACACTCGGGGAGGCACGGCCCCGGGGGGGCTCGGAGTGCGCCCTACCACGCCAGACACCCCCCACTCTTCCGCGCCTCTGCCGCCTACAGAAGTTTCCCACAGAAATGCGTATCGCCCTAAGAAAATTTAGAATTGCAAAGCGCCCCCCCGCCCCAGACCCCGGCAGAGCTGCGGCGGGAGCAGCCCAGTCTGTGTGTCCCCGCGGAGCCCCCGCCGCCCTCCCCGCTCTGCGGGGGGCACCGCTCGCTGCCTACCCCCGGCGCCCCCCGAGCAGCCCGGCCGAGCGCACACACCGCCCCCCCAACTTAAAAATGGCTCCTAAGAATGATGTGTATATATATATATAATGTATATATGCACACACACATATATATAAATAAATACGTATATATTTAAAAGGGGGGGGGTGTACAATCTGCTCCCGCCCCCCCAGGCATACCCTCTGCTTCCCGCGGCGGGGAGGGCGCCGCAGGCAGCGATGCCGGAGCGGCGCGGAGGTCCCTGTTCGGCGGCGCGGAGCGGCGGGGACGGGGCGCGGGGCAGCTCCCGGCGCGGCGGCGGCGGCGGCCACGCGTCAGCAGCGGCAGCGCAGCCCGGCTCTGCCCAGAGCGAGCCTCCGCCGCTCCCCAGCAAATCAGGGCTGCCGAGGCTTCTCCGGAGAGAGGGAGGGAAAAAGGAAAGGGGAAAAAAAAAAAAAAAAAAAGGCAAAAAAGCGTACGCCGCGGAGAACGGCAAAAGCTGGATGCCGGCAGGTCTGTGGAGCCAGGCCCCCCGCCTGCCCGCCTCCCCGGGCCGCCAAGGGCTGCTCCCCAGGCACACTGCAGGGAACCTACCCCCGCACCCCTCCCGCCCGGCACAGGGATCCCCACCTGCGTCCGGAGGAATCCGGCCGTTTTTTGGCTCAGCTAAATGAATCCGTCTATTTACAGAGATGAGTTTAGCTGGTGCAGTTGCAGCCAAACGCCCGCGATGGAGAGGCTCCTCGTCAATTTAAAAGCAGCAAGCTGTGTGCTGGCAAGGTCTAGCTTTCAATTACACTAGGGGGGGTTTGATGGGGAGGGAAGTTACCAGCTTTTTCAATTTTAATTTCCAGTGACAAACCCCATGCTCTTAAAATCTGAACCCTATTTCCCTAACAACATAGCCAAAACAGAAAAAAATAAAATGTAGGTCCTGCTACATATTGGCTCCCAATCTAAAAAGGAAACTGTGAAACTGCATACGACTTTGGAGTTCTCACTCCAGTACAGACCACAGCATTGCCACATGTCAAAAAGTATCAAAAATTTCTAGTGCACACAGAAGCAGTTTGGGAGCGGATTAATCCTACTTGCACCATTCCACTTTGGTAAGCATGTAGCTTCTCTTAGAGCTCATAACTGAGCTCTCCACCTACTACACGGTTGGGTTTGAGACTCTGATGCACCATGGCACCCAGAGGAACTACTTGTTTGCTTCTCCCGTGGACCAGAAGCAGCTGAACTTGCTCTTTTCCAGAGGAGGAATTGGCCACAGGAAGGGCAGTGATGGCTTGGCTACAGAAGAGCGACAGATCGACACGTTCTCATGCTGCACCTTCAGTACTGGTACAGCACAGTGAATAAAATGGGCTTTACATAGGCCCTTTATATAAGGCATTTTGAGAGCTCCCAAAACTTATGAGATCCAAATTATATTGGGAGAGGTAAGGGGGGCATGAATATCTCCTTTAATTAGCAGCATCTCTGGGGGATTTAAGAAGAGTAAGAGGTTTTTATAGTAAGCAGCAGCATACAATTTCTCAGGTCTGCAAAACTGTGCTGTTCTGTATTTCATGTAGAATCATAGCCAGACACATACAGCACTCTTCACCTGCTATGCAGGAGTGCCACTTAACACATCTGGCACACCAATAACGTGCATAAAAGGGAAAGAGACTTCAAAAGAAAAATGTGTGCCATCAACTAAGAGAGGGCATAACTCAGGTCATGTAGTTGAAATAACAAGACTTGCACATTCTTCTCCACCAGGAGCTCTGGAAGCCATCACGAATCACAAGGGAATGGACTTGACAGCAAAGACACAGAGTAGAGTTAACAAGGTTTGATTTGAAAAAAAAAAACAAAAACAAAAAACAAGAAGAAAGTAAAAGAAGGACTGAGTTGGTCTGAGTCAAATTGAGCCTCAAAAGAAGCTGGGAAACTTTAGAAATCTTTCTGAAAAAAAAACCAGGAAGAATTTACTAGCTCAACCTTTGGCAGCTCTTGCACTGCCCATTACATCACTTTTAAGCAGAGATACATTGCTGGAGCATTTGCGCTACCCAGCCACACTTGTTGTCTTTAAGCAGTACTTGCAGGTAGATTTGCCCCATAGTTACACTATCCTCTGTGATCCCTTTTGTGGTTATACTGCATGTATAATGTCATCTTTCACCTGAGGATCTAGAAGGCTTTCAGCATATTGATTTAACTTCAAAATATAAAGTGGTATTAACAGGTTGCTCCTACAAGCAGGAAATCTTTGCTACAGATAAAAGGTAGCTGGTACATCTGAGGTACCAATATGGGCCCAAGTTTCAGAGTTCTCAACATTCACAGTATTTTTAATATTTTTTTTTCAACTTCAAATGTTACTTTCTAATTCCAAAGTGGGTTCGTTGTCCAACTTGCCTTGACTTCTGTCAGATGGGAACTCCATGGAAGTTTAGGTTTCCATGAGTCAACAGCTTTTAATATTATTTCTCTTTTTAAAAAAAGGTATTTTCAGTAATTTATAGCAAGCCTGAATCTATACTTTTCTCTCACAGGTGAGAAATGTGAATAATCCCCCTGCACTTCACTGGAGTTATTGCAAGTATTTACACAAAAGGAAGACCGGATGACAAGTCCAGGCAGCACTAGAAGAGACTGATCTCCTGCCTTGCTATGGGACAATAATTTTATTTTTGCTGCTTTCTCGTCTTTCTGGAGGTGATGTTTCAGAATTGAATGTCAGGAGCAAAGGGTTCTGTTTGAGTTTCTATTCACATCAGACTTGGTGCAGCCCAAGATAGTCCCTTCTCCCAACCAAGGGCAGTTGATGCATGTCCGAATTGCTTCCGTGCTGGTCTGGAAGCCAGGCTGTCCCCAGCATCCCATCCTTTGGGGAGGGAGGCACATAGCTACCGAGACATCAGGACCCAACTGTACAAGCAAGAGTCAGAGTCACTCAGGAGATCAACACATAACTAGGGAAATGGATAAAATAGGTGGCAAGCTCTGCCTTTCATTCTCTATACATCCATCACTTCTGCTATTCCAGTTTCTCCCTTTTGGTGAACACTTGCAACTTGCTTGGGAAAGCCCTTTAAAGCAAGGGAGGGAGGGAGAAAAAGCCAGGGAAGAATAAAGGCAAAGGCAGCCTCTGACATGAAGCAGGTAAATTAGAGGTGGAGAAGGAGAAGGTGCCAACACACACACACACCCCTTCCCCACAGGGTTCCAGTCAGAGGCAGAGAGCCGTAAGGAAAACAGGCCTGTGCAGAGCATTTGGCCACTACAAGGACTTTTTTTATAGGAGAGGGGAATGGGGAGACACACGGTCTCTGCCAGGAAAAGATGAATAGGCAACCCTGGAAGAACAGGGACAAGGATTATTGCCCAGCTCTGGGAACTGATGCCTAAAACATTCTTGTGATTCCCTAATTGATTGGACATGGCATTCAAAATAGCACATTACAGAAAAGCAAGACACAAAAATGCTATCAAACTCGGCAAAAGACTGTCTCAAGTCCAGCCAATGATGAATTAGCACTGAAAAATGGAAAGTACTGTAAAAGTAGTAGCATTAGTACAGCATTATTAAGAAGATACTTCTTAGCAGACAGGAGCTTGGCAATATCTGTCTAGACGGGCAGATGGGTTTGGAGTCGAACTGATTTTTTTTTCAATTTCTTTTTTATTATTACCGTATTCACTTCCATTTATTAAAAGCAAACTGTTCTGCCCATGACTCATGCAGCTTAACTTTCTGCATGGCAATGAAACAAAATTCTCATAATTAAGAGTGATTACTGTGAGCAGATGAAGGTAAGATTTAGAAATCAGACCAGATCTTCTATTTCTGTCTTCCCTCACTGCAAACATAATGCCCACTAATTGGCCAATATTACCATTGCCTTCAAATATGTAAGCAGTAAACCTTCTGGTGAGATATCCCTTAGTACAACTCAGTGACACTGCAGGTCAGATTTATTCTTGGCACCAGTTTATTAACCTCAGTGAAGAGATTTATTTGGTGTGCCGTCTGAAGTAAGTCTCACTCTGCCATTCAGTGCCAAATCCACCCCATTTTAATACTACTGAAGGAACAATCAGCAAATTTGGCCCCAGTGCTTCTGCAACTGAAATCTTGCCTGTAGAAGATTTACTGCGATTAATTCAGCACTGCCTTTTGCAACTTTCATATCTGTAGCTACTTTCTGACTGAGAGCATTAACTGGATTATCGAGTGATTACCTCCTGTTGTTCTCCAGCCCCATTGTGAACCAAAGGTAGCCACATTTTAGGGATACACGATGCTTTGGCATGTACCTGAGGCTATGTCCAAAACATACAAAAGTTAGTTTTCAGACAGAGTAATAAACTGAAGCTTTTAATCTCAGTTCTTATTTTTTTTTTTTTTGTTTATGCATAATCATTGCTATGGTTTAACTGTATTCTGATCTAACATACACTGACTACAGGAAACTCACAATACAGAAGATGTGCAATATGCAGTTATCATGAATTTATTTGAATTTCAGTAGGGTTCCTGAACAACCTAACAATGAGGGAGGCAAAGACAACTCTCATTTTCTATTTGCAACTCTAAGACTGCAAGCTTCTCAGATGGTAACCATGTCTATGGAGGTCAACACAGACCATTTCCCTTTTACTGTGTTGCTTTCTGTTGAGTCCATCTATTTCAGTCCACGAAATTCTGGCTTCTTGTTTTCATGCCCACAGTGCACATTGTTTTGCTCTATTTTTGGGGTGTTAAATAGGAAAGCCTTCCTTCTTCCTTTTCCATACCATTAAACCCAGTCCTGCATTTTAGTTACAAAACTGTTTTTAGCTCTCCTGTGTCTTCTTTTCATCTAATTCAGAGAAGGATTTAAGCAGGAGTTTAACTTGAGCATAAGCTCAAGTCTCATTGAGACAAAGGAGAATCAATGCTCGTATTCATGAAGTACTACAAGAAATAGAAATGTCACCCTGAATCATAACTGCCTTCTACAATCCCATTTTAAGATACCTCTTTCTCATGACACCTCTAATAAAACAACTCTCGGTGGCCAGGTTAATAGGCATAGCCCCCAGCTGCTTTTATATAATTTGTCTTCATTAGCTGCAAGATTTACCAGGGAGGGAAAGCACTTTAATGAGTGTTTGCATAGCACCCAACACAGTTCAACTCTCATCTTAACGAAGGTTAATAGCAATTAAGGGAAGCACTATAGGTTCTTATTTAAAGTACAATGAATATTTATGCTTATCGTCATACTAAAATGTTATTAAGAAGAGGTAAGAAGTCCTGCTCAAATGTGAACACAATTATCCTTTATCTGTATTGTCTTAAATGCTAAGATGTCACAGATTGCTTTCTTTAGTGGTATAAGAATTACTTTAGGCTCAAGGATTCCTTAGAATTAAAATATTTCTGACCTGGCATGTCTAAACAAGAACTTTAGGTTCCTTGGCTATCTTTCCTGTCAAATTATACCTCTCCATCTTTATTCTCTCAAAGTGACATAAAAGCAGAAAACCCAGAGCCAATGTTTGTCAGTAAGTAAACTCACAGAAAGGGCTGATGTTTTTAATCTACCAAATATACTTACTGGAGGAAACAACAAGAAAGCAAAACCCCAATATATACAGTGCAATTTCTCCGTCTCTAGTTAGAAAAGTCCACAGTTGTTCCCAGTACACCACCTTATCTTGCTCTTACTTCTTTCCTTGCACAAAACTTTACTGCAGAAGTGGCTGCTCTTCACAAAGGAAGGACCTGGGGCTGTGCCCAGTGGCTCAGGGCCCACCCAGCCAGATGTCACCTTGCTCCACACAGCCCGTCCCTGGCCCAGTTTGCCATATTCTCCCAGTCAGTTAAACATCTGTAATACCAGCAACAGAAAAGTCTCCATCATTCCCCTGATTTCCCAGCTGCTCCTTCCCACCTCTGTCCTGCCCCTTTCACTAAGCCACTACAAGTATTCATTAAAGCCATGGGGAGAAATAGGCAAACCCTCTCATGTTAAAGCTAAAAAGGGAGGAGAGGTGAGAAATCTGATCAATTCCTCATCACAATTCCCTGTGAGATCTCATCAATATGAGACTGAGGAGTGGGTGGTGTGGTATGACATGAGCAGTGGGGATGATGGCAACGTCACACTGCTGCCTCTTTTGGGGCCTATGCCAGCCTGTGCTGGCATCAGATGGCAGTGTTGGCCAACAGTCTTTATTTCTGTGAGTAACTGCTCAAAATGATACCACTAACCTTCATTTCCCACCTGAGAAGGGCTCCTAGGGGCCAGCCCACCTCCAGCTAACAGACAGCCTCTGCACACAACCAAGAGCTCCTCCACCCGATGTTTATAGCTGCTCAGACGCTTTCAAAATGCACTAAAACATGCTTTAATTCATATTACAGTTTAAGTCTCACATTCAATTGATGGGACACTGCCAGTAAAACTGAAAGTAGTGAGGAGAAACCCATCCCTTCCTTCTGCTTCAACAGCTTACTCCCCCTGCTACTCACTCTCACTGTCAGTATTCACAGAGAAAAATCAGATCCAGGTTTTCTGTGTTTTGCCCTTGGCAAATACAGTGGCATACCTTAAAGTTAGGTGCCCTGTGTGAACCCAGTAAATTCGATTGTGGGATAGAAAGTAGCACATTCTACTGGTTTCTTTCTAACTGAAATGAAACCAAGTGCCAACTGGACACAGACCTGAGAAACAAGCCTGGGAGATCTGGGTTTGTATCTCTGAAGGGTAAATCCTCTTAATAGCATGTAAATGATACTGTTACATTCAAATGGGGGGACAGGGGGACAGGGGTGGGGAATGAAGGGGGAGATCAAACAACAGCAAAACAAACCATCATCTTCAACTCACAGCTTTAAACTAAACAAGTTTCACTCACCCAAATAACAAATGGTATGTATTTGTTCCCTAGGTACTGAAAAATACCCAAGAAAAGCATCTCAAGCCTCTCACCCTTTTGAAAAGCTTTTTAAACTTTGCAAATAATGAGTATCTTGAACAGCTTCTCACAATGTAAATGTTTAATTTATCTCACATCCCCTGAAACAATAATTTTAAGACCAGGTTTGCTCAGTCACCACCAGGCGCTGCTCCCAGTCAGCCTGTGTGCAAACATCTGTCCAGCTGCTCCCAGAGAAATGCACCCACAGCCCAAAGTTGCCAAGCAACAACCTCGATGCCTTAAGCATCAGGCCAACTCGACTGCTTTAAAAAAGTTACTTGGAAAAAGGCTGATAGGAACACACAAGCTTTCATAAGGACCCTGCCTTTAAAAGAAGAGATGCTCTGCCACTTTCCAGAAAATTTTTGGGTGCACAATAAAATAAATGTAGCAACTCCCGTCATCAACTCAAAAAAAAAAAAAAAAAAAAAAAAAGAAAAAAGAAAAAAATTTGTGTGCTAAAGTTTCTAATGTTGAAACTAAAATCTAAACAAATATTCAGGTTGAGAAATTTATTTCCTGGGCAGCAACAGACAAAGCACATACTGGCTTTCCATTCCTTACTCAACTCCAGGAACAGGCAAATATCCACTTGGTGTCCCTGGGGGCTGACACAGCACCACTGGAGACAGCTAAAGGCAAGCACATGTCATTGGTTTCAAAAGAATCATTAAAATAATGTATTTACAAAAGTCTGTGAACTGAATAAATCCAGGCTGCATTCTTCCCCGTATTTGAACTCATTTTGCTCAAGCTTCAGGCAAATTATTTCCAAGGTTCACTTTAACACATCAATCAGAGCACCCAAGTACCCACACTTACTATAGTTTTAATGCTAGCTCCTCTCTCAAAACAAAGTAACAAACAGAAAAAATGAGACTGGAATCTCTGCAACAAGATAAAATCATGCCAACAGTGTCAGGGCTTAAAAACAAGTCTGGTCCTCAGTTTCCCAACTTGCCTGCTCAACTCTGATGAGACCATGGTGACTGATAGCATCAGTTTGCACTTTGGTATCTCAAGCCATCTGCTTAGGAAAAATTTGCAATAGCCATTGCACCTACTAACAAAAGTAACCAGACTTCATGTTATTTGGAATTTTGCTGATGTTTGAGGTGCCAGGCAAGGGCAATAAGGTTGGAAAAGGAGTCTTTTCAGTTTAAGACATTGCTTTTACATGACAAGACTTATAGTTGGAAAAATAGTGAGTACTACAAATATTTTCTCAAAGGAAAAACATGGTGGCATTGATATAAAACATTACATTTACACAATATGCAGCACACAGTTGTTTCCTTTGCAATTGCAAGAAAATTCTGAAATTCAATTGGTTTGGAATAAAACACCCCAAACCCCTCCAATTCTGACTTTGTTGTTGAATCCATTTCTGGAGGCTTGGGCCATTTCACTGCTATTTATACAGCATTTATAGAGCAGCTAATCTATAGCCTAAAAGTTATTTTTGGCAGAAGAAAGAAGTTACAAAGAAACGCAAGCAAGCCAGATAAATGAAATCATAAAACAGCCTTCAGAAGGTTCAGATGACTTCAATGAGTTGCTCTCCTACTTTCCTTTCACATTTTGGGGAGAAAAATTGGGAAGAGGAAAATTAAGTATGAGAAAGGTTGTATTCACAGGGTTTTATTGCTGCTCCTTGTTCTCTACACTCCATCCTTACCCCACCAAGCCCAGCGCTCCGAATAGATATCTTTAGATACTTCTGCAAGGCAGGAAAGAGCATATGCAGTAGCTCTATGCGTGCTGACAGGCAGCACTGCACATGCTGATTGTCTATCACAACACATGCCTTGATTAATCAAACGGGCTACCTGTCTGCTATGGCTACACAGGGCATTTAACAGCTGAGTTCCTGCCAAAGCAAAACATGTCCCTCGGAGAGACAAGGTTTGCCTCTAGACTATCCTAGACCACCATGGCTACAGCACCACCACACCTCTTTATTTCTCACACCACTACCCAGGGTGGATTTGAATGCGCAGCATCAAAGACGCTGAAGTATCGTCTTGTGGTGTAGAGCCTCCATGTCTTTCCCTGCACCACCCACCCTCTGCTTTGCATTAGGCATACAAAGTCCTGCTCTATTTTCTTTTCTGGGGGATTCCACCACTCTTTGAAGGAACCTGGAAGTGATTACACTGATGAACGATGAAATGTGAGCTCTTGTTCTCATGTTCCACCCAAGCGAAAAGGCAGGAGATAGAGTGGTTTATTCTTGAAGAACTCAGCCTTGAGTTTCCACCACAATTGTGGTGACACATTTCTTGGGTTGCAAGAGTACCAACACCCTTCAGAGAGCAAAATCTTATTTTTTGAAAATGAAAAATTTTGTCTGAAATGAGCTTCAAACAAAAAGTGTTCTCATGTCATCAGTAAATTCCTAACTGCCAGGTTTTGGGTTTGTTTTCCTTCCTCCGATTTTTAATGAGCAGCAAATCATTATGATCATAATAACAAAACCAATAATAATTTTAAACACCAACTTTTAATGAAAATTTCTTGGAATTATACGACAAAAAGTCTAGCCTTTGAGAGAAATAAATTTTCTATACTCCACAACACCCATGAAATAAAATACTCTAATGTATGTCCACCATGATGATTGAAGTAAGGACTTTTGTAAGCTCCTCAATGGTTAACGTACAAAGTAAAGCAAAGTGAAATTTTGTTTTTCTGTAACTGACTGTGATCTTGAAATGCGCGTGAATTATAAGGTCTCTTGCAAACGCTGCATCATCAATATGGATATTTTATTCAGTTACCTTCTTAAAGCCTCTCTAAAGCTAAAATTATGTTCCCTGTTATTTATCAATTTTATTTAGGCTAATCAAATAAAATTTTCACTTTACAACTTCCCAGACATCCCATTATGTGGTGTGTCTAAAGTTTGTATAGAATTCATCAGTCAATGAATGTAGTAGAGCAACGTTCACCAGGCAATTACAGCATCTGAAAAATTTGCCATAAAACAGCAGTTACCATGCATTATATACATGCAAACTGAGTTATTATGGTAAGATTATGTAGCATGTTACATCTTACTTTCTTATCTTTTAAGTCCTTAATACCCTCAGTTTCTGTACCAAGAGTACAGCAACTGCTTTTAGCCACTTCTTATTACCTCTTTTAGTACCTGAAACCTATAAAATACTTGCATTGTGTAAGGAAAATTTCAGTTATTTTTACTTATTTACAAAAGAATAAAGTGATGAAAACTAAAGAACACTTTTAAAACATCTACCGCAGTTGTTTGCCAAGTGTCAACTAAGTTAAATCTAAGGAACATTTTGGCTCAATTTCCTTAGCCCACAGAAAGTAGTGATAGCTATACTTAGGCATTCCCAAATAAGCCAGAGCTTTACATACGTGGAACAACTGTACACTGTGTGCACAGAGATGACACACTGGAAGTGGAGCATGAGAGAGAAACAACAGCTACTTGTAACCACGCAGCCAACATTGAACCTGGACAAGCCCAGGGAACATCTCCATCTTCTGGGCCAACAAGCTGAGACTTGTAGTGGGAACTCAGCTCTGCAACTGCCACGTTCAAGAGCAAGGGGGCTGGACAGACGAAGAACACAGCCAGTGTCCTGAGCAAATACATGCCAGAGCATGACTCCAGAGGATACCAGGATCACATCGCTGGAAGACTATATTTTAAGTACTGGGATGTTATCAACCTGGTTCATTATGAAGGACCAATAGTGAATCCGTCTTGAAAAATATAAGTTCTGTGGAATAGATGAGCTGCAAATACTTCCAGACTAAAACCAGCTGAAATTCTTACCAGAGAAAGCATTTTGAAAGCATTGCAATGTAGCAGTTATATAATTTTCAACTGTATTGTATATTCTCTCTCTCAAATTTCTGATGTTCTTATACTTGTTTCTATACCAGGTTCTCTTTATATACATATATTTAGGGAAATAAAAAATACCAAGTCTTTTTGAGAGTTTCAATTCCCCCTTCTTCCTCCCACCCACATCTGTACATCTCCATTTTGCTTAAGCCTTATGGTTCCAAAGAGCAGTAATTTAACTTGTGGAAGGGAAGCTGAGTGTTGTAACAGTCTGCTACTGGAATGAGAAAACAAACATAGAAAGGAGAGGTGGTATGAATCATGCTGAGACATGTGACATTTTTAAATCACAACAAAAATAAGTTTGAAAAAAATTTTAGTTAATAATAGCACTGTATAACTCAGACTCCCCAGAAGACAGCCAGTATTTGGACCTGTTCTTATCCAGGGTTCTTACACCTCTGTAGACTACAATTTCCTTTACTTTTTGTAGTCTTCATTGTACTATGATAAAGTCTACTTTTTAGCATAAAAGAAAATCAAACTAATCAGGTGCATGAGAATTAGAAAAACAATCAAGGCATTTTGTCCAAGTGTTCATTATTACACTGGGAATGCATCCATCTACTTTAATATGTATTATGTTTTCTACTAAGTGATTTTAGGAGGTGCTATCCTCAAGTTATTATAAGTAATAGTGGGATATTAGGAAAAATTTCTTCACTGGAAAGGTTGATAAGCATTGGAACAGGCTGCCCAGGGAAGTTATGAGATCACCGTCCACAGAAGTATTCAAAAAACACGTAGATATGTCGTTTATGGACATGTTTTAGTGGTGGATCTGGCAGTTTTAGGTTAAACGAACAGGTTTCAAATCCGATTTGAAACCTGCACTGATTCTCAGCACGTTGGCAAGAGGAAAGGAGGGAGCAGGCAGAAGCAGCCCTGCCTCCTCCATATGATTTTCTAATGCATATTCTGCTCTCTGGCAGCAGCTGATAATTATATCGGATTTCACAAGACCGCTTCTCTGCCTGAACAGTTGTGTTGCTTATAAGACTAAGAATTAAAGCAGCATTATAAAACACACAAATAAGCAGCCTCTCTGTCTGTTTGCACACAGGTTACCCATTGGTGGTACTGAAAGGCCTTATCTCAACACATTCTTTTCCAACCAAAGCACTGAGAAACAACAGAGACTTTCTAAACCTCTGAAAATCTTATCACTCGCTCAACAAGAGCCTTAAACAGACTATCCCAGGAAGTACAGCAGAGGTGGAAAAAAAAGTAAAATCAATTATATCTATACAACTTTCCACAGTAGCTTTGCAGAAGCAAAGGTGATACTCCTCCTGCAGAGAGGTCTGATCTTAGCAGTTCAGTGAGTGAAGTCCTCGACCATAGAAAAGGATGGGAAAACTCATCAGTTTAATGATGCAAGGATGTCCCTGTCCTGTGTGGTCTGATATTCCTGGTGGTCAAGCCCAACAAATCCAACAGAAATACAGTGTCGAAGAGAAACAGTGCATTGTCTGACTGCTCTGTTTTACAAATTAGACACAGACAATTTTAACAGCTGTACCGCTGTATACACATGTACTGTGGAGAACTAAAATCTGACTCTATCCCTTTATTTGTGTTTTACCCAGTAGTAATGCTATATTAATTGGAGAATTTTTAAAAATACCTTTTTTTTCTTTCTTACAAATAAATGGAAAAAAGTACATTCAAGAGAAACAGCTACATTATGCCTAGTAATGAACTAACTATTACAAAATACATACTCATCCCAAAAGTATTCTAGCCTAATATTACAGCCCATTTGATAATTTAATTCAAATGAAGACAATATTTGAAAATTACACACACACGCTTGCACATAATACGGGTAGTTAGTGCAATTACAATAATTTCTCATCCAAGTTATGTGCACAGTTGATTTTTTGTGAGTCTCTCAGCATTAGATCCACTAGACCTCCCCATTCCCCCTGCAGCACATGAAGGTCAGCTGCTTTTAATACCGGAAATTTAGTGAAACATCTTGGGTTTTTATTGCATTGAAACTGGTTTTAGTCGGAGCAGCTCACAGTTAAATGGCAGGCAGAACAAGTAAATTCAATTAAAATAGCTCTGAGGCAAAAAGGAGATGAGTGTATTACGAAAATATAAATGGAAATTTAAATGGGTGCTACAAGAGCACAACCAGGCCAGAAGACAGCCCTGTCTTTCCTT
This sequence comes from Lepidothrix coronata, assembly GCF_001604755.1. NCBI lineage: Eukaryota > Metazoa > Chordata > Aves > Passeriformes > Pipridae > Lepidothrix > Lepidothrix coronata. The sequence continues at coordinate 11,610,577 of NW_016690186.1, forward strand.
CTTTCATACCTGTGTTTTTCTCTAACTATGAAAAATATTTTTAAATAGGCTGTGCCACTTCACTATATCTTATCTTGGCATGCAGTGAGCAGACACAGAAGAGTCAGGTTTTCACCAATCCTGCAACACCAATCCTTTCTTGCAGAGGAGAACTTTCAAAATGCATGGTCTGAAGTATCCCGCTTTCCCAAGCTTAATTTTTATCCCCTGCCACAGAGAGAAGGCACACAGAGCACCCTTTCTGCAGGGTGTCAGGCTGAGCGCAGCCAAGGGAAGAGCTGCCACTAGCCTCTCAGGGAAGAGAAAGAGAAAGGGGGGCACAGTCCCCACAGCTCCCAGGCTGCTCTGCCAGGAGCTTCACAAATGAGTCTGCAAGTTATTCACAGATTCACATAAATGGCCACATAAGCCTTTGTTGTTGTTGTTGTTTTAAATCACTGAAAGACACTACTCTACATGAGGTCAAGGGCAGCATAACATTTTCTTGGGTTCCTCACTCAGGACCAGAGTAGTTTGGGACCTCTTCTCTAGACCTTGTTTTATTCTAGAATGAATTCTAGAATGAATTCTAGAGAAGAACATCACCCATGAACTGTGCAGCTGCCTGCCTCCCCAGGAGCCTAGTCCTCTGGACTAGGGCTCACCTGTGCCGTGCTTTGCAATTAATTAATGCAATTCCTTCCCTTCATCATTGCTTGTGGTACCACTTTTATTTCCCAACTGCAGAACACTATCTAGTTGAGGGAGAGTCAAACCCTTTTTAGTCCCACCAGATATCAGACAGTTCTACATTACACTGAAGAGAAGCAGGAATAAAATTAACATTCTAATTATATTCAACAGTTTCTGTGTCTCTCAATGAATTTTTACCTTTTTTTAATTTTTAAATCAACTGTATATGTGTTTGCATAACATCTACACCAGATCTTAACAAAAATTTGCTTTCAATGGGTCTGTTACCACGGTAGCTGTGATGTGCAGCTATATCCCTCTGCAACACCACTGGATCAGATAATAGAACTCATCCAAATTACCCATTAAGTTCTGTTTCCTTGACTTTTCCACAAGTTTAATAAAAAAAAAAATCAGTCATCAAAGCAATGTTCAAGTAACACATGTTATTCAAGTTCAAAGTTTTACTCTTCAGAGCTAACTGAAAACAGGCATTTTCTGAACTAAGGGGAGTCACACAAAGTTGTTTGCTCTTATTTTTTTTCCTTTTTTTATTTTCTTAGAATCAAAGTAATGTGTCTTCAAGCACAAATATTTTACTTTCTCAAAACACGCCCAAATTTTCCTCGTGGTTTGTACGATAGTCTTAATAATTGGAGAACTAATGGATTTGGGATGAAGACAGACCTCAGGGACACCGAATAAAATCTTTTCTGTCCTTAGTACCATCTATTATTTGGGCCACCTTTTTTAAAGAAAGATAAAACCTTTTTCTCCTATATTTCCTTTTTTTTTTCCCCCATGCCCCATTTATTTCACTGTTGTAGTGATCCCTTTCAGATGTCAATATGAAAATGAGAAAATTTTTTCCATTAATACACCTAAGTCATACTAAAAGTTCTTCTCCTGTAGCATCTCAGATCTCCATACAGTGAAAAGAGCTAAAGCACATTATACCCTGTACACATCAACAGCAAGTAACCCTTGCTTTAGATAGCCAGGATTAAGACCAGAAACAGGACTAAAGTGAAATTATTTTGAAACTAAACCCCCTTTTCACAGTGAATCCAAGCAACTTCACATTTTTTACATGTAATTATGTTTATGTTGTGTCTAGAGCAAGTGTAACTTGGCAGGAGTGCAACACTCAGCAGACAGATATGGCAGCGGGAGAAAAGATAGCAACTCTAAAAATAAAGGCTCCAACGTATCACAAGCAGGAGCCAAAATTCAGAAGAAATATATATTTGCTATCAGTGACGTTAAAGAGATGGTGGAAGCTCATGCAGCAGAAAGGTCCACTTAAAACCTGAAAGATGATTTTACCTTCTCTCTGAGTGATCTAGACAGGACAAGCTGGACTTCTCCTTTTACATCAGCAATGCTGAGGATGCAAACAGACCGAGAAGCTTCAGAGGAACATGTCGTTAAAGCCAACACTTACAACAGAAAACTGACCAAAAAATAGGAACGTAATTTTATGGGTAAAATTACCCACCAGAATACATTAGCATTACACTGGTCAGTACTTCAGAAATGCCAGAATTAAGTTGCCTTCTACTGATGTACTATGTCCAACCTCCTTCTTTCTCTTTTTTTTTTTTTGACCAGAAAGGAATTGCTGCCTTATCCAGTGGAAAAGGTGAAGAATATTTAAGGAATTGAGTTATGAAGACAGAATTATCAATTTCCTCGCTTCCTTTCCGGTGGTACTTAACACTGATAAATGAGCACTGCAAGAATAGCCATCAATACCGATAAATCGCCATCTTTCCAGCCACATTTTTTACACAGGAGACTGAGCCACACACATTAGTGTCAAAAGCATCCATCAGATTGGGATGCCTGACTTGTGCCACCCAGGGAAGCGTGCTAACACCACTTGGTATCTTCTAGCACAATCTCAATATTTTTCAACTACATCTCATTTTTTTTTTTTCTACTGTGATTCTCAAATTACAGCTCAGACCTCAGAAAAGGGAAAATTCAGATAAGTGACATACCATCACTAGGGAACTCTGGGCTAACGGATGGAACTGAATGGTCAATCAAGTCAAGTCAGCTACTGCATCACCTGCATTGCCTCGTCCTATTTATCACAGGCCTTCTGCAAAATGTAAAAAGCAGGCTGACTGGTTTCTGAGTATACCACTAAATGAGTCTTGCCAGGAAAAAAGCAAGATTTTTGCTCCAGTTCCTTCCTCTGACTTGTTTCTTTCCTTCCAGTCCCTTCCTCTGACTTGTTTCTTTCCTTCCAGTCCCTTCCTCTGACTTGTTTCTTTCCCGCTCCCTTCTTTTTCCTCCCTTTCTGATCCACATCACACTCTCTACTCTGAGACTTCCCTTCCGTCCAGACCTAGTCTTACCAACTTGTTCAAATCCTCACTAAACACAAACTTTTTATGCAGTACTTCACTCAGTATGGCCTTGTCAAAAAGCCATGCAGCATGCCAGACTAATAGGGTTTGCCAGAAAGCATGAGATTAATAGAATTTTTGACAAAGGACTGTAAAAATATTTTAATACAGGTAAAACAATATATAATCCTTTCATTCCTGAAAACAAGGTTAAGATAATTTTGGCTTGGTAAAAAACAAATCCCTTCTCTTCCATTCCAAGTGAAGCACACACTCCTTTTGGATAAAAGCGTTAGCTGAAGTGTTTCAAATCAGGAATAGTTATGGGTTGGAAAACAGTTTTTATGAGAAAGACCAGACTGGCAGTCATTCCTGCTAAAAATCAAAGAGTTCATAAAGCATAGGATTTTACTTGAATCACTGAATAATTCGGACTGGAAGTGACCTCAAAGTCATCAAGTCCTATCTCCTTGCTGAAGGTGGGGTTAACTTCAAAGATAGATCAGGTTGCTCAAGTGTTTATTCTGTCAAATTCTGCATAACTTAAAGTATGAAAAGTCTGCATACTCTCTGCACAACTGCGCTGGTTTAAAGGTAAACCAGCAGGGGAAATGAACTCAACTCAAAAGAGAGATTATAAATCAGAATAACAATTTAATAAAATAATACAATAAGTATGATTATACAGACAAACAATTGGTTTTAACCCACAAAACCCAAATACATAACCCAGCACCCTGGGGCATGAATAGAGTGGTGTTCTTTGGGTCCCCTGAGTCCAAAGGAAAAGGAGAGGGGAAAACCTGTTGGTGAGAGTGCTATTGCGGTCTGGTCAAGAGTGGTGATTGCAGTCCGGTCGAGAGTGATGGTTGCAGTCTGGTTGAAAAGTGGTGATTGCAGTCCAGTCGAGAGCAGTGAGCTGCAGTCTGGTTGAGAGCAGTGAGCTGCAGTCTTCCTCTGGATCCCCCGAGTGGTTCAAAAGGTCCCAAGACTCCAAGATTATATATCCTCCAGTTCAGGCAGGAATGCTCAGTGCCTCCCTCAGGGCAGGGGGGGGTTCCTTAATGGGTTGTGAGGACAAGAGCACCCTCCTATCTCACAGGCCTCTTAGCGCCTAGTTTATAGCCTGAGGAGTCTGGCTCTATGTGCAGATGGTGTAAATGGTTCATTGATAACAGTTTCTGGGAAATGGCATGGAAGACTATAGAATACACAGTTTTGGGCTACACCCATACAGTGATGAACTGGGCCCAGCTGTTCTAACTAGGACAACAACCTGTCCTAATATTTGATCATCCTTACTGTGAAATTTCGTTATTTACACCTAGCAGGAAATCCCCTTGCTGCCACTTTCAAGATGACTCCGAGCCACCTTACTTATAAACCATTTGTAAGATTCCCCTTTAACAATTTTCTTCTTGAGGATATATAAAGCCACACTTCCCACTTCTCTTGGACTGTCATTCCACCCTTCAGCCTCCTTCTTATTTTGATAACCCTCATTCTAAAATGGAAAATCTTTTTTCTATGGGAGCAGGACTCAAAACGAGGCCCAGGACTCTGGATACAGCCTGTCTATTGCTGATTAGGGGGCACTTGTCTTGACATGCCTGTCTGTGCTCTTTTTAATCATCATGGACATGGTTTAGTGGTGAACTTGACAGTGTTATATTTATGATTGGACTTAAAGGTCTTAAAGGTCTTTTCAAACCTAAATGATTCTATGATCTATGATTCTGTGGTTGCCCTTCACTGCTGACTTACATTCAGTTTGTCCACCAAAAGGACTTTCCTGCAAAGCTGTTACTGAGGCAGCCGTCCCCAGCTTTTGCTTATTCCCTCCTAGATGCAGTTCTCTGATTTTTCTAAGCTTCACAGGGTTGCCTCCCAGTCTACTAATGAAGTTTTCTGCAGTTCTCACTATTTCTAAAAACTTCAGGCCTTTTCATGGCACTGTAACAGTGAATAGAAATCACTTACTAAGGGAAAAGGCTTTGGAGTATAAAGTCACCTGACAGGAATTCCCATCCAGACCTGGACCCTAGCACACCTTTTAACAGCTTGTGTCCAAGCTTAGGACTGAGACACTTCTGCTCAGCCAGGGAAAGGCTCAATACCCACTGCTTTCAAAGGCAGCCCCAGCAATGCAGTGGAAGCTCTGCTCATGAAGCCTTCTTTAGAAAAGGTCCCCTAACCACCTTCCCACAGAAGGGACAGGATATGTTTATTCGAGCATCACTTCTGGAAACATGAACTACTCTTATGAGAAGGCACACAAAAAAATCAATGCAAGCTACGAAGCACTAAACCAGATGTGCAGCAAGGAGAAATGAAGGAACTTTTGAGAGCAAAGTGAAGGATGTAGAATTGACAAGTTCCTTTTTCCCCACTCCTCTGAGAAGAGCAGGAAGCTGATGGATGATTTTTTGAAGGAACATCTTGTTAAAAATGTTGGCAACACATCATCAACTTTTAGGGTCTACTTAATCAGTTAAAATGGCTGTCTCTGAAAGAATCAAATTAATATTAGACATGAAAGATGAAGAAAAAGCAGGAACCCGGAGAAAGGAATAGATTTAGCTGACTCATCCTCTGAGAATCTTGTTTAATTACACTTTGCCCACAATGGAGAGAGAATTGTTTCTCAAGTAAAAAGTTCATGGAAGGTAAATCCATCCATCCAATCATCCATCACCACTGAAGCAATGTACTGATGATAGAATGATAATTACCATCTAAGTTCCTGCAATACTTAGTTGAACCAGTAAGTGATGTGACTAGTTCTCCCTGTGAAAGGGCTAGTGTGTGGCCCCACACTGAAACAGCTGATGGTGATCTCAGCTGGGATGTAATCACCTGCTCAGGCCAAGGGCATTGCAGTTGTGCTGGTTGTCCAAAAAATAAGCATCCTTGCTTTGGCCAGTTTTGCTTCCTCATCGTCCTTTGCCCCTTCCCAAAGCATCAAAGCCCCATGTGCTACTATCCTAGGGGGGTTTTGATATGATTGCATTTGCTATCTCACCCTCTGCTAGAGTGGTGTGAGGGGCTACCCAGATTCCCTGAACACACTAGCAACAGCATGTGAACCTCACTATCTATTCTTGACACGTTTTTACTGTGGAACAAAAAATAAAAAGAAAAAAAACTGCTGGTTGCTAGCAGTTCAGTCACAGTTGTGGTTACTGGATTGGATGTCAGGGTCAAAAACTAGATGCCAAAAACACTGAGATCTCATGCTCTCGGTAGGGAGCCAGATTCTCATCTGTCTCAAACTGGCAGGGCTCCACATTGACAGTCTGGTTCCCAGTGTAAATGGGCTACAAACATGGTCTTTGCTTCATCTGTGAGGCTTGGGGTATCTTAAATTTGACAGTCATTGAATGAAACTTTACGCTGGAATTGAGAGGTAAATTATCGAACTGACTTGTTAAATTATATTTCATTAGCTGTAGGAACATTGCAAACGCACACTTTGTTATTTGAGCCTTCAATCTGACTTTGTCAAGACTCACTGTACAATTTTCTAAAGCAAATTATTCTGAAAGGTTGTGCAAATGGCATAAAAAGCAGCAATAGAGTAATGACTTTCTAAGCAATAGTCAGGGGTGGTGAGAATTTTTTTTAAAACAAAAAAATCAAAATTTCCTAAGGCTTCTTAGGTCAACAGTTCTCAATGGTTTCATATGCAACCAGCATATTCTCAGCCCAAAGGTGTAAATCCTGAGGAACATTACAACGTGAGACCTTTGCACTCCTGTTTAGAGGACCCTCAGCGAGCTGTGATTTAATATGCACCACAGTGAAAGAACATCCAGCTGCCAGCAGAAAAGAATTGGAAAACAAAGTTTGAATTACTTCTGTAATTCATCAGTTAGGTATTAAGGAAAAGAAAAGAAGAATGGCTGATTCAAAGCCTGTAAGGAATCACTAGGTTTAAATTTACCTCTGCAGAGAAGGAAATCACATCTGGAGTTTATATTAACTTTTTCCACAGAAGCAAAGTATATTCACCTGTGAAATCTTAAACAGCATGAAATGAAAGTCACATAAAATTTTAAAAAATCATCTTCTCATTAAAAAATTTTGAAAATAACATTTTTAGTCATCATAAAGACCAGGGACCTATGAAACTCCTTAAAAAAAATTTAACATTCTGCTTATTCACTTCCCAAAATTATTTACAATTCCCATGAAAACCAGGTTTGAGAACCTTTGCTGCCCCTTCCTAGTGGCGGGAGGGGTGTGGGCAGGGAACCCCAAACCTTAAGTTCTCACTCTAGTTTGAAATTAGTACAAAGTGCAGCAAAATAACATCCCTACAAAAGGTGGAAATTTATTGTGTAAATGAAAAACCTCTGTAAGTGCCAGACAGCCCACGAGGCTCCCACCTACTTCAGGATGCCCCTGGGCTATCTACGGTTGGAATTGACCCTACACTGGTATCAGACAAGGATCTCTGCCATTTTTGCAAATGTGTATTTTCATAGGCATCATGGCCACACACCAGAGTAAGGTTTTGATGACAGCAGACAAGAGGCATCTTCTGCATCCCACATCAGACCAAGCCACGGAATCATGCAAAATACAGTACATTTTAAGCAAGTTAAGGTTTCTGATTTACAGAGATGTCACTGTCGGATTTGGAGCACAGGAGGTTCATACAGTATCCCTCCCGCAGCCCGGGCACCTGCTCTGTGCACAGACTCCAGCGCTGTTACGACCCATTTCAAAGCAGCTGGTGGATAAACAAAATGAAGCACCCACACTGCGTAGCCCCAGATGCTGAAGGGCTGCCATGCCCTCGCAGATATTTCATCCACGGTTCCTGCCACCAGAGAACATGTCTCAGATTCACAGCAGGGAGGCCTCACTGAGCAGCCAAAACACTCCTATCTGCTCATCAGCAGTAACTGAGGGGTGGAAAAGAATTATTTTGAAGTAGCATAACCCAGAAATTTAACCCGAGCCTCCTGAGCAGGAGGTTGGAGGATTATTCCACCTCGCCAAAGCCATCTTTGCTTTCCTGAGTGCTTCCTAACCCACAAAGTGTGTAAAATACAATGCATTCTAGTATTATAAGCATGATTTAGTTATCTATTAAAAACAAAAAACCAAAATCACTCCCATCCCATCCACCACCCCACCACGCCCCCCAAAATAAAGTGAAACCAAACACAACCCAGTAAAGAGCTCTGCCTTTACTAAGAACAGAGAGAATCCAATTCTACTCACCAGTGGAGTACTATGGAGTGAAAAATATCAAAGCACTGAGTTTTTACACTATGAGGATGAAGTTTATAAGTTCAAGGTGATCTCTTTAGACATCTTATGCCCATTTCTCTTAATGTGTTTGGTAAAAACATCACGTGTATTGTATAGGACAAAAAGGCAGCCTAGAACAGTCTATGTGCAAGATGTGAACAAACCAGTTCACCATCTAAGTCATGATAGTGGGGGGAAATGTTTGCACATGAGGAAACAAAGTACTTTTACAAAGTACTTGGAAAAGAGCATGCAATAACCAGCTGGCCAACAGCAGAGCTCTTTCAAATTTACTTTTCAATAGAAGTCTTCATAGTAGCTTTTCAACAAAATTCACTTTCCTATATTAATTCATTATGAATTTGAGATGTGTAGGAACTTGAGAAACAAAAATAATTTAACTCTTAAAACAAACTGCAGAAAAACACCTGCATATAATCCATGTTAGTACTTTTAAAGTACACTCATCACATCTCACAATCAATTTTATCTTATACTCTCATTCCCTTTCCAAAATTCCCACCACCAGGGATAGAACATGTATCAATATCATAGAAAATACCATTGTAACATACTCCAGAAAAATTAAATTAAGAAAGTACATTTAACTTTTTCCCAAAGGATCAAGGATGCCAGGCAGCACAAACCAGTTACCAGAGCTGTCACAGGAACAGAGGTTTCAAGGATCTACACCAAACCTGCAGGAATGTCAGAGCCTTTCCTGTAGCCAGCTGGCTGTCAAAGGGTGATGGATTACTTGCTCAACCAAATTACAGGAACAACCAATTTTTAGGTGATTTGTTTGATTTTAAATCCTGATTATGACTCAAAACAACCACCCTTAACATCAGCATGGTACCACCGTAAGAGACCTCATTAGGATTTGTGCTTCCATTAGACAAAAAACCCTCTCCAGTAATGTCTGTGTAAAAGCAGCTGAACTTTGCCAGGACATCTGCTGAACCCAAGATTAAACCCGAGCCTCTGTCCAGCCTGACCAACAAAACAGAGTTTCACACAAAGGAATTAGGAAATAGAGAAAAGCCTTCATCTGGGGAATCCATGGAGCTGACCCACGGATACCTTTTCTCCACTTGTATGTAATAATATGTTCCTATATACACAGCCAGAGCACACTGTTGGAGAACATGACATTTTTTTATTAGTTCTTAATGTTTTACTGCCTGTCCGTGCAAAGATAGCCTCACAGATCATATCTCATCAAATGTGTAATGAGCCAAATTATTCTCTACTACTGTAAATCTGTGAAGGTCCATTGATCTCATTACAGGAGAGCAATTTACACTTGCAAAGAGGGTGGGAGAATACTTCTAAATGAGGAAAGAGAACAAAAACCGTAATCATGGGAAGCCTAACTCAGGAACAAAATGCATGCAGATCACTTCCTTTTTTTTCATCTGAACAGCTATATTTATAACAAATATTCACAGTAAGGAGTTAAATAGTGTTTAGAACATCTTACTGAGCTTCTGAGACTTTGACGAGACTCTGCAGTGTTTGCAGAGTTGAATAAAGGCAGTTTCCTTCCTCTGCAAAGCCACCAACGCCTGGGACTCACTTGGCATTCCTAAAGCATTCCTCCCTCCGTCCCTTAGCGATAATAGCCAGGGCCACTGACCACCAGCTGCTCTATTTACCTTCTCCCTCTGCAGCCACCACGGGTGACATCCACCAAATGCAATGCAGAAACCTGAACAACACCTCTGCCAACGTAATTGCCAACATGTCTTGTGGATGCACTCTGTGCACTCTGTGCACGTGTTTTATAAATTTGGGGCAGGTGGAAGGATTCAGGAGGGAATAAGAGATCTAATCTCTCTGCCATACATTGCCTGATATAAACTTTTTAAAAAAGAAAGGAAGGAACACTTTAAAAATCAAATATCAGTGGACTTTATGACCTGATGATTTGTTTACATTTCCTCTTGATATATGATAACATGTCTTGCTACAATATAGGCTAGGTAGGAAAACACATTTCAACATGGAATTATAGAAACTGCTTGTAAGCAAACAAGTAGACACCTCAGAAAATTACTTATTTTTGCATTACACATTAATAATTTTCAAGCATAGGAATCTAAAGGCATCATTTTTTAATTAATATAATGAAGAGCTATACCTATGAACTTGATTTATTATTTAGTATACACAGACTTAGTCTTACATTGAAACTTCCAAACCAGCTCAGTAGGAGTTAGTTAATTCTAGTACACAGCATGAAGTTAAAATAAAAAAAGAAAAAATACAAATGGCTTCCACAGGCATAATGCAGTTTATTTGGCAGTAGTAACATCCCACATATAACATTTTAAAAAAATGCTTGTATAGCTGCTTTTGACTTCCCTATTCAGCCCAGAAAAAGACTGAGAAGATGCTGAAGGAAGATAATTAAATAGCAGGAATCCCTTCCAATGGTCCTCCCAGATGGTTGTTATTAGGAGACACAAGCTTGCTCTGCTGGGCAAGAAGCCACAGACATCATGCAGGATCCTATAGATCTCTGGGAATGGGATAGTAGGAAAATAAACAGTACATTTATGGGGTTTTCTAGTTGTTTTTGGTTTGGTTTATTAATGACTTGTGCTGCTATAGTGTTCTCCCATTGACTACTGCTGCTCTGACCAACAGGCTATGTTGAATTATTACTTTCTGAGAGACCCACAAAAAGAGACAGCTCTGTTTCAAGTACAACCTAACCCAATATTTTGTGAGAAATATACTTCTCACAAATCTCTAGCTAAAAACAAATCATAATAGTAATAATAACACAATAATAATAATAAACAACATCACTGGACTCAAAGCACACCATCCCAGATGGAGAAAACTTATGGAAGAAGCTGCAAACTGTGCAGAAAAGATCTCTCTCTGGCCTATAAAAGAAAGGATAAAAGATCTCTCTCTCAGTATAAAAGCCCAACCTCCTGCTGTTGGGGCTAAGTATGTTTGGATTTGATTAATAACTGCAAAATGCTTTTCTCTCCTATACAAGAGCCTGTTAGAGGTTTATTTCTTTCATTATCAGGAGGAGGTATGTCACTGCATGAAGGAGCAGCACTTGCATCCCTCCCAAATGCTGCTTTCAAGGCAGAGCTTGCAACTAAGGCATCAGAGACAGAGCTGGTTCATGGGACACAGTAAGGCAAGCAAGAAAAGCCCACAGATGCCCAGCAAGCCTATAATCAGCAGTCACTGCTTTTCTCTTAGTGTCACCACAAAAGGGAGCTTTAAGAAAAATAAAAAGCTTACAAGAGCCATTCATGAATGTGGTACTGGTCTGAAAACTTGACAGCTATTAAAAGTCCTTTTCTGGCTATATTTTGTACAGAAACCAGTGGAAAGGATAACCTAGAGAAATTGTTTGATAAATAAAAAGAAGACTAAAACACAGAAGAGCGTTACTCTGTATTTTATCAGCTGTCAACCTGGAAGAAACATCCAAGTGAGATCTGAGGCATTGCAGAAAGAGGGAGGGAAGGAGCTGGACCATGAATATGAGACAGTGACGGCAGGAAAGAGAGTTGAGAGAAGGGTGCACTCCCGCTGGACTGGCAGAGCTCCAAGCTAAAACCATTATACCAGAATAGGAGAGAATTTATTTAATCTGAAGAGTCAAAATGGTTGTACCCTATCTGCCAGACACATTCTACCACACTGTTACTGTTTTTCCACTCAGTGGTGACAATAAAACCTGGGCCATCTCTGGGCTGCCATTTAACCATCCTCAGAAAAAAACATTTCCAGAAATTAACTAGGATAGGAGCAAGCAGCAGCACATCGCAGGGAGGTGGAAGGGGAGTAGTGTTTCATCAGCAGTTGTAATATATTTATTCAATACACAAGTAGATCTTTATGCTGCTGGTCAAAATACGATTCTTAGTGCAAAATATAGTACCCCCATCATGGATGAAAGATGCATTTCCCTAATGTTGCATATGCAAAATGAAAATAAAACTAATTAAGCCATTGTACTTCAGTGTATTCATATTCAAAAAATTCAGGAATTTGATATAGTAAAAAAATATTTACAGAATAAATGTGATGAGCCAGAAACCTAATGATTCTCTTGTGCCTGGACATAAGAACAAATCTAACTGCATTAAAATGAAATAATTAAAATTTCTTCCAGTAAATGTGAACATTTGGAAAGTACAAATCAGTAGCTAAAATGTTAATCTTATTCTCCCCATGAGACATCACGTACATATCTAAGGTTGGCATCAGACATTAATTACATTTACTAATATTTTGTAGAGGTTAAAAAGTGAAAGCTGTCTTTGGTGACCACTCTAGACAGCAACAGCAAGCCAAATGGCTCCACTTCTGGGACACTTCCAAGTCAGGTCTCAGCCTATAACCATGAGAAACTGCAAAGTTTTCAAAAGGAAGTTCACTTTTTAAAACTGTATTGCAGCTTAAAAGAGTTGTCCTAGTAAAGGATCCAAACAGAAACAAGATTTCCTATGCTACTCCTGGGGTCCCAGGCCTTCTGTTTCCATTCCAGTCTCAGTCGGAAAGTTTCAGTGGGTCTCCAGCCCTCTGCTTCAGCTTTAGGAGAGCCACAAAAACCAGAGCAGGAGGAAAATTAAAGAGCTGGTAAACGCAAACATAGCATTTAAATTAGAAAAAGTGGGATTTGAGGGAAGAATAGGAACACAGGAAATCATCCAGCCACTTTCGAGACGGTGCCAAGAGCCAGCAGCCTCATCAGCACAGCACCCCATGCAGCCGCCCATGGTTAGCAAAGAGGTGGTAAGAAAAAGGATGAAGTCAGCAGCAAGGTGGGATCCATGTGGCACAGGGCTGAGACGACAGGCAGAGCCCTGCTAGAGCCAGGAGAGTATGGTGAGGCACCTGGGCTTCCTGCAGCATGACAGGAGGGCGTGGAAGGACAGCAAGAGCAGGACATACTGGGGAGGCATCAAGCACAACGGTAAGTGGAGGTCAAGAGCAGTTAATCAGGAAGCAGGGGAAAGGTCCAAAGGAGACATCTGTATGCAGCAGGGTGGGAAAAGTGCTTTTGAGCGTTGTAACAAAGCAACAGGTCAGGCAAAAGCACAGCAGGACTTCAAGGGGAAAGCCCATCAAGGAATAACAGGTGCGCTTCGGGGGACAGACTGGATTTGTCAATAAAAGGGTTCCCTTTTTCTGTCTCATTATTTCTTTTATTAATAGTACCATAGGTGGTTCAAGGATTTTCTTTCCTCCTTCTTTGCATCAAGCATTAGGAATTTATAAGAAGTAGTATTTTTCCAAGACAGCTTGGGACATAATCATAGAATGGTTTGGGTTGGAAGGGACTTTAAAGGTCATCTAGTTCCAAACTCACTGCCTTGGGCAGGGACACCTTCCACTAGACCAGGTTGCTCAAAACCCCATTCAACCTGGCCTTGAACACTTCCAGGGATGGGGCATTAATGGCTTCTCTGGGAACCAGTTCAGTGTCTCATCACTTTAACAGTAAAGAATTTCTTCCTAATAATCCAACAAACAATTGTAAATTTGCTTAAATTCAAGCATGTATGAAGGCCTTTTGAGATCGAGACCACTCACAAACCCTGTCTTAAGCAAATGTGGAGTATATGCATGAACACTGCCTAACTTAATTGCATGATAGCCTCTGCATTTTCCTCTTTACTTCCAGACTGTGACCCCTCTATGCATATTCCCTTCTCTCACCTACCTTCTTGTCAGCAGCATTCAAGCAACAGAGTTTCTTTTCTTTTTCCTTTTTTTGAAGTGGAAATATTGCAGCAAGGTTTTTTTAATAATATACCGAGTAGTACCAGTGTAATATCAGCAACACTAAATTTTATATGCAAAGCCATCAAATTCGTACTACAACATATGTATAAAATTATCAAACAGGCTGAACTGAGATATCAGAGATTTTTCAAGGAACATTTCCTTTGTAAAACAGTAAAAAGATGATTTTCTTTTAATAATAACATGACAGACACTAGGACTGAATACAGGTCAGGAATAAATGAAATAATTCCCCCACACAAGATCATCATCAGGTGATCTAAACCAATCGTAGTTTCCTTACGCTTTTTTTCCCCACCTTCTTCCAGAAAAAAGTAACAGTGTATTTCCGAACGAATGTCAAGGTTCTCATTTCCAAAAATCCCAGAAGTGATGGTTTATTTTCTGTTCAAAAATTTTCTATTTTCTATTCAAATATTAGGCAGGCAAAATAAGCCCAATCAGGATGCAAAAAGATAGCACTCCTGCACAGTGCTAGTATTGATTAGCTCCTGGGAGCTCTATAAATACACTTCAGTGACAATACTACCTGAAATATCTCCCTTGGAGGCATCATCATTTATCAATACTACATTTTGCCTGCTCTGATTGAGCTATTTTGATGTAATGACAAAATTGTTCTTTAAATATTCAAAACTCTGATTAATGCACTTTTCTGAGAAGCATACTTTTTTTTCATTATTTCTCCTAGTACTGATAACATTTACATTTTCCTTTGGAAGAAAAAGATTTGTCTTCATTGCTTCTTTTTGTATTTTGCTTTATTTTATCTCTTTCAACACTGAGCATAGCAAGGAAGAAATATTTGCATGCTAATGCAAATCAAAGCATGAAAGCAATCAAATCTAACAAAAAGTAAAATCATCTCTTGAATTAATGAAACTCTTTCTCCTCTTACAACATTAATTAAACACTTTCTTTTCCATGCTATTGACTAGTTGTCAGCTTTTCCCTTAACCAGAATTATCAAGAGAAACAAACCCTCAAGAATTCAACATTGTATTTTACATTCAAAACAACAACAACAAAGTTATAAAACTTTTTTTTGTATGTGGGAACATGTATGTTTTAACTGACAAATTTAGATCATATCCCAGTTTTTCTAGAGTCAAAAGTTTTTAGGTATGTGTTGCCCCTTTATAACTTCAGAGTAAAGCAGAAATTTGAGAGGAAGGAAAAAACCTTTACAAATGCTATTGCATATTCCAGTTCAATCTAGTTTTATATTGCTATTTAAACAGCAATTAGATCCAAAATAACTCCAACTAACCTCATGCCTACTTTTGTAAGGAGAATAGCTGCAAGCATGCTTGGGCTTTCAGCACAAGGGACACTTTGCAAGGGCAGGCAGTCTGGCATGGCAAACTAATAAAACCTGCGTTACATGTAACCCACACGCTGCACTGCAGGCAGAGCAGTAACTTTCGGCCATTGCATTTACAAAGTATTATGTCAGAAGGCATTCTGCTTGGACTTTGCAACAAAGTAAACCTCAAATTATTTTAATGGTGTGTATTTGGCTTTAATAATGCTATTTAAGATTAGATATTAAGTTGTATAACTTCTATCTTCAGACTAGGCAATTTCATTATTTTCCCCTATAAACAGCAGCTTTAATAACTAAGCTTTTACACTGTTTCCCCCATAATAAATAAATGACGTTAAAAGGCTCTTGTCAGCACTGAAGAGCTGGATCCAGTCCCACAGTGGACATTAAGGACACAGATTAGATCAAGCCAAAAAAACACTTAAAGCAAAGATTTTCCCTATTAGCTGTAGCAATTTTTAAACTGAAATTCAGTAATACGATTTTAATGCCAGGTGAATAAGGTCAGACAAGGAAGAAATTACATCAGTGACAACAGGCAAATTCTTACCAATTTCGTGTCTACAAATTAGAGCAAGCTTTCTTTCAGAAATGTCTCTAGAAGAACCGAAAGCAAATCATCTCATCAAACTCATGAAAACAGAGCTACAATAAAATGATTGCCATTATTTCTTATGGACACATGAAGAAGGAAGGATGATAGCATCTCTTCCCCAACTAAAAAGACAATTTCATATTAAAAGCAACTGTTTAGGCCACAAAACCAATCCTCTCAATCTTAGGACAGCAAAGTTACCTTCCCAATTTCTCTTCCTCCTGTTTAAATGGATGTCCTTTTAGCACACTTCTGGTTCATAAATATCCAATGTCACATGCTACTGTGGCACAGACCCAACAGGTCATGCAGTTACCAAAGACATCAATCTCCAGCAGAGCAAGAAAGCAGTTCAAGTCAGGTAACCAAAATGAATGCAAAACTGTAGGTGCCAGCTAGGTCCAGCTCCCAAACCAGCAGGCTCAAGTTTGTGAGGGGAAAAGGAATGAAAGTGCAGGAGAGGTGAACACACATCTACTGTGACATGGGTGCTGTGCCCACCACATTGAGGAACATTGACAGCCAGGAGCTGACCATATACCACGGTCTGAAATACTGATCATAGAATGGTTTAGGTTGGGAAAGACCTCCAAGACCATCAAGTCCTACTGTTAACCCAGCACTGCCAAGCCCACTACTACTAACGCATACCCCTACGTGCCACATCTACATACCTTGTAAATACCTCTGATCTAAATTAAGGATCTTGCCATCTTATCACTCTTAATCTAGTTAGCTGATGTATTAGTGTACTCTCTCTCAAAATACATGGCCCAGCCCATTAATTAGCTGATGCCAACTGCCTGCCCTTTACTATTTACTTCCACAGTGCACTATTTGCTACCTCTACTATAACAGAGAACAGGTAGACGATAAAGTATTTTATACCTTAATTTTACTTGGAGATACAGAGTTCAAAATAGTCAAGTCTTCTTAATACTCAATTTCTTTCCCCCCTTAACCCTCCCCGTTTTACTTATAGCTTTCTTTTTCTTTCAGGTTAAATAGGTTAGGAGTAATTACATCATCTTCATGACCTGCACTACTTGAAACCATTAATTATTTCTGCTCTTTTCCACTCCCTGTCTCTATTTTAGTACATTCCTCCTTTAACACAGCAACAGGAACGATCAGAAAGCTTCAATCCCAATTTTCATGTACCAGAACCATGTTCCAACCTTATGTTCTCAAGACTTTGATTTCCTCTTCAATTGCTGTTATAAACTCTGCAACAGCTCTTCCAAGTACAGCAAAGCAATTTTCTTCTACATTATCCTCCATTTTGCCATTTTGAGGTTCAGAGACTATTTGACATTTGCTTTGTCCCTTTAGACTCTTCTGTGCTCAGAGGGAGCTGCTGGATGCAGCAGCACACAGTACTTACAAGCTTCCCCTAGTGCTGCCACCCTCTTTCCTGCAGTTCAGCATCATGACCAAATCCAGCCTTTTTGAGGTTTTTCTCTCCTTCATTGAGCTTTACCATTTATTATCTTGGACCCAGCCAGGAAGAACTGGTGCAGCTGTGCCATGAGGCCATGCTGGGGGACAGAGACAACTATTTTGGGACCCTCCCTCCCCTGCCAGCACCAAACCATTTCTCTTGGCTGTAAGACACCACCAGTATGATCACCAGCAGTGCTGGACATGGCAAGCATAGGTTCAAAGCTCATCTCTCAGAGATTCAAAGCAACAACATACATGAGGAGTCCCATCCTGTTACCTGGTGGGTGACAAAAAAAGCCACCTGTTAAGACCTTTGTGGTCAATTTTAGCCTCAGCTAGAAGTGCAGTGTAGGTTACCATGCAAAGGGGATTTGTATATAGTGCAGTGTTTGAGTTGATGACTCTGGATTATCAGGCACCAGAAAAGAAAAATAATGCCTTGCCTTTTTGATCTGCAGTTTTACAAATACATCTTAAGGTGATGCGGCAGTTTAGATTCAGATCAAATTTAATTTTGTTGGAAGAGACAAAAGGGTTTTTAGGATTTATAGGAAACAGATATATCCAGATTTTTTTTAGAAACTGAAGTATAACCACTGCTTCTAAGTGGGTAACTAATAAAAACAAACAACACAAAATATTTAGTGATCTACTGTACCACTGTAAGACTCAGAAGCCTCAAGTAACACAAAACATGCTTGCTTTCATTGTCCACTCTAGGAGAAATGTGAAATTAAGTAACATAAAAAAAGTAAACTGGATTTAGCAGTGTGCTATTTTAAATTTTTTAAAAATTCAACAGATAAAGAAACGTTTTTGTTTCCTACAGAAGACAGTATTTAATAGTAAAAGAAGTCCAGGTGTCCATCTGATGCTATCATCTCTTGTGGGGTTGAGAGACCAAACTTACAGCTATCTGGGACTGAAGATGAGAGGTTGCCAACTACATCAGTGTCTCAAAAGCAATAACAACGACAACAAAAAGTTATGAAGTGTTAAGAAAGCGTGTATACTTATACGTACTTAAGCACCCCCGCTGAACCACCAGCTACCTTCCTTAGCCAAGTGAAACAAGCACAGCCCAACACTGGGAGGCTCTGGGGCCATCCGTGCCCAGGGCTTGGCAGTGGTACCCTGTGTCCAGGAGGATTTCACCACCCATTTCCCTGGCTCCCCTCTTCAGCCGTCGTTCCTGACCCTTTCCCCCACACTGCAGACATGTGAGCAGCCTGGCACCCCACCACAAGAGCTCCCTGTTTTCACATGGCCGAGGTAGCCATCTCACCACTCCCTCCTGGCACCAGATGTTTCCCATTAACTTTGTCTGCACTCAGCTCGCAAGTGTCAACTGGAAATCCCAGACGCCAAATATTTTACAGATGAAGCAACAACAGACTCTTTGCCAATGACTCAGACCTGGATCCCAGCCCCTGCTCCACACTGCTCCAGAAACTGGTGGAAAATAAGCCAAGAGCTGTCTTGGGATTTGGTGGGGGGATCTCCTCTATCTCACAAGGGTAGGCAGCTCTGCAGCTCTCTGAGTCCCAGCCCTCAGTGTAAGCAACCACGGAGTCAAGTCACACAACCTCACCATGCCTTTGAGTTGTGGCAAAGGTCTGCAACATCCCCGTGCAGGCAAGGAGGGCTAAGACATGAGTGGCTCCTGCGTGCCTGGTAGCTCAGGCAGCAGTCACACTCAGCCCAGGCATGGTGCCTACCTGCTCTTCCCTTCTTGGTCTCAAAATGCTGCAAGGTGCCAGATTGCTCAGGCTAAAAGCTTGGTTAAGTGGCCTCCAAAATCTCCCTTTATCCAGAGGAAAAAACACAACTGGACAAAACCCCACTGTACTAATAATTAAACAGCTCTCAGACATCCCAGGTTTTCCTCTCTGCAGGTCTGCTGTTGTGCCCTCCCGACTAAATATTTTGAGTCTCTGCTTCTTCAGTTTGGAGTGTAGAAGGTAAATCTGTATTCAGTTTTAAGACTTTTATTTAAACTTTCTCAGTCTGTTTGGATTAAAAAAAAAAAAAAAGAAAGAAAAAAATTGCTTTGATAAATTCACACCACCTTGAATACATGAAAAAACCATTTTTCTTCTTGATGCTTCTTGTCCTGTTGCACAGCACCATTATCATCAGGGCACTGGAGACATGAGATATTAACTATCAGATACTTTTCTATTTTAGTTTAAAATAGTTCAAAATGTGATATCGTTTTTAATAAAAAAAAAAAAATTAAATAGCCTTTGGCAGAGGGTTAAATACTACAAAAGCTGAAAGACTAAGAAAACAGTAAAAATAAAGGATGGAATCTCATATGCTTCTTTAGAGAAGCATTGCATATTGGAAACTATTCTGTTGACTGGATATTAATACCCAATACCCATTTCAAAATCCATTACTTCTTAAAAGACCTCCACAATTAGTTTTCTAATTTTGATTTTATAGAACAGGCTGGTTTCCAACATGCCACATCAAATACTGTGAGAGTATATATAGGACCTAACCACAAAATATTTCAGGATCACATCATTGCCAGGCTGGTTTAATTTCTTTTTATGTCTGTGCTATTTCATAAAAGCATTACTTTAGCTTCAAGTGAATATGGAAGACAGATGAAGTATTTCAGGTTGCCATTCCCATACTGACTGTATCGAGAAACATCTCATTCTAGATAATCATCAGAGAAAGTGATGCCTATCACAATTCCTCCTCTATGTCCTTTATGCATGCTGCAAGGGCATTCAAGAAAAGGAACTGGAGTCTAACCTTTCATTTAAACACTAGATGGAGCCCACTTCCCAAGACTGAAAAATTAAAGCTTTCCTTGCAGCAAACTCTTACAGCCTATTGCAATATCTGGTCATGCATAAACATGACAAGACTCAAACAGCTGCAGTGACTGTCCTTAATGCAAAAAGATATACTGGTCAGCAATTATATCTCTGCATAAAAGGACAGCCTTTAGTACTGCGCAACTGCAAAAGAATTTATATTCCTCTACAGATATATTAGTTTGGTGTAAAAGACCCACAATACTTGGGATAAACTAGGCATATATGGATTTTTGTAATACCATATGATAAACATACTGCTGGGTTGAGAACTGTGACTGAGTCTGACATCTCTTCATTTTGACAATAAACTCTATTGATTCCAACTATGATCATTTTGTACATATAAATTTATATTAAAGAGGAATAATCCTTTTTCAGTGGTTGGCTTGAATTAGTTCCAGCATGAAAGCTCATTTATGACATTTGATAAAATGCCACTTCTCTCTGACGAAACATACCACACGTTCAACTAGAGATAAGTGAGCTTTGGTGTTAAAAATAGGATGCCACAATACCAAACCTCAGTACAAGCATTCTGGTGAGAAAGAAAAAAAAAAAATAGAGCCAAGTTGCCAAGATCCAAATTGAGCAGCCTCATGGTTCTGGATAAATCCGTTTATCTTAGGCCCCACCACAAACAACTGCCACTCCTGCAGTATTTTTGCTACATTCTGGACTGTCCTCACAATGCACAAGGCAGGCAGAAAATGCAGGCTGACAACCCTTGGCCCTTCCTTAGCTTGTCTAAGGACATGCTCACAGGAACAGCTAAGAGCCGAGCAGACAAGAAAGTTGTGCAGAGCCTCAGACGCGATTCCCAGCAATGCAATTCTGCTGACAGCAGAGCTATCGCTGATTGCTTTAACCTTTGCTCAGTCCGGGCCACTGCCTTCACCTCACTCTTTTCCTAACAAACCTATGGTAATAGCTTCATCAAGGTTAAGATAAGCACAAAGACAGTTAGCTTTACTACAGAAAACTACCTTCTGCTCACAGTGATCCATCCTGCTAAAACAAAATTAACCCACCTTGCCTTAGGGCACATTCTAAATTGGCTGGGAGGAAAGACAAAGGAAGCTATTACCTAATGGCTATTTTCAGAAGGAAAAGCACAGTGTCTAGGATGATCAGTGCAAGTTTTCCTAAAAGGCCCTACTCACTCCTTAATTCGGTGAAAGACCTACACAGCACATTTTCTTGGTCCCACATCCTTGTGGATGAAAGATGGTCTTTGGAGTCTTGCAGATTACTGCTGTAATGCTCTGAAACCAAGCAAAGCTCTTCAAATGTGAGACCTGCTGCTAGGAGATCGTGGCTTGTAGTCACCATCACTCTGACAAGCGACCGCTTGACCCCACTGAAGAGCACGCACAGGACGATGATCACATCTGTTTGTCAGAGCTAGAGCAAACATACTGCAGCCATAAAAGCAATGTGCTTTCCAGCTGCAGCAAGCACACAGCCAGCTCAAACGTTAATACTTCTATCTGTGAATATCGTGGTTCAATCCTATTACATTATGTTTGCTTTCCAATATATTTAAACTGAACACGTATCTGCTCCCAGATGGGAAGATTGATTTGTGTCATGGGGTTTTTTATTGGTTCGTTTTAGTTTCGTTTTTTTTTAACAGTGGGTATAGCAAACATCTAACATTTCTTTTACAAGTAAATCTGAAAATAATTAGCACTGTTTGACACTTAACCTAAAACTCTCTGGGAGAACACACCCATGTACTTCCACAAGCTTTCAGTTCAATAAAACAGGGACTTTATTAGCAGGAAGAGTATCTGACCAACCACACAAATTAAGTGTCAGCAAAAGGAGGAGACAATCGAAGTACCAGCCACAGTTGCAGGTTTGACTAAATAGTAATGTTTAACTACTTCCTTATCACAATCTTCCTATACAACTATAATTTAGGAACCTTTGCCACTGTAATTTTCTCTGCTTCATTTTCTTTACAGCTATGCTTTAATGTGTCAAAGGAAATACTTGTTCATCAGCACTATTACCCATGCAACAGTGGAAGATAACCATCTGTGGGAAAAACACAGAAAAGAACAAATACAAAGGCTTTGCATATGTATAAAAGAAATCAAAAGAAAAGGCAAATTACCCAGTGAAGTATCTGATGCTGAAGAAAAAGTGGACACAAAGTTACAACAGTTACACCAACATAACTCTGGAGACAGACACTGTGCAGACATCCTGAGCGGAGTGGTTACAGACAAGGTAAAGCTAAGGCTAAAATCTAAAGCTTTCAGTTTCCCACAGCAATAATTCTGATGGCTTTCAGACTCTGAATATGGAAGGGACAAGACTGTGTCCTTGCTGGGACCTCACCCAGCCCATCACAGCTGGAGCGTGATTGCCAAGGATGGGTGGAAGCAGACAGAATAGCAGTAGAAAAAGGGCAAAAATAAGCAAAAACCTTTTAAATCCCCTTTGGAGTTACTAACTATTGCTTTCCATACTGACCTGTATTGCCTCTAAACACAAAGAAGGAAAGTCAATCTGTAAATTAAACTGATGCCCTTCCAGGAGAAACAAAAATCAAGCATAAAACCAAACCCAGAAATACAATGGAAAAACTGAGATTGGGTTAAATACTCAAATTCATTTGCACATTCACAAGGCATATGCTACTAACAGTGAATTTTGTACATTTTCTGTTTGTTTTCAAGTGGTTGCTGGACTCCAGTGTTGAAGGCCATCTTCCTGAAAACACAGACAAAAACACACTTGGAGGGTTGTCTAAACCATTAGCAGTGCTTTGGTCCTCCAAAGGTGCTATGATCATCGGACTCATCCACACTCCTCTTTACAGGCTCACCTATTTCATCCTGCAAGGCTGTCTCAGTACCTGGACCACTTCTCTCTTCTTCCCTCTACAGAAGCTCTGTTTGGCTTCATGTCACCATGGATAAGTACTACCTCACATTGGGGAGCTGACTCACTTTCAGTCCACTCAACCACAGATTTTAATCTGCCTTCTCTTTGCACTCCTACACGATTTTTGATGGACTGGAAATAGCCATAGATCAATCTTAAAAAAAAAAAAAGCAACCTAAACAAAAAGTCCCCCAAAGACTAGAAGCTTTCTGAAGGAAGAATCTACCTGTCCTGAAGACTGTTCCCACAAGGTGAGCAGTGTTAACCAATATAAACAAAACTCAACTGATTATTTCCAAAATTTTGGAAACTAGCTATATACCTAGCATTGACATAATACAAATAGCATACAGCAAGTGTCAGGTTTTAATTGCTTTGTGCAATTAAAACCACTCCAGATAGCACTCCAGAATGAGCTTGGACAGATGCTGCATTCCTCCTTGTCTTACAGCAGCCACCACCAGCCTTGCTGTTATCACAACACCCTACATGACCCTGCCACTTTACCCTTCCTTTATTGCATTATTCTTTTTCCCAGCAGAAAAGTCCTTCTAAATTCAAGTGGTTTTTAATGGATCACAAGATAATTCAGGCTAGGAGGGACATCAAGAGGTGTCTGATCCAGGCTTCCGCTCCAAGTAGGGCCAGCTATGAGATCCAACTGGTTGCTCAGAGCTTTGTCCAGTCAGGTCCTGAAAAATCCCAAGGATGGAGACTGCACAGCCTCCCTGGGCAACCCGTGCCCCTAGCCAGCTGTCTGTCCTTCAGGTAAACACATTTCTTCTTGTAACCAGAGTGAATTTCTCTCACTTCAACTGGTGTCCACTGTCTCTTGGCCTTCCACCACTGCGAAGAAACTGGAATGACATAACTCTTCTAGTGAAAAGAAAGGAAATAATTCCTTATACTTTTAGCTCTGCTATTTATCTGTTTATGCAAAGTACACTTTGCTCTTCGATTTAGATTGCTATTTCAAATTTTAACTTTGCTAGCAGCATTTGCCAAAAATTCAAATATAACCAAATCAGAGTGAAAGCGAAAAACAAATCTAAGAATAAAACTTGGGTGGAAATGCTTGCCCATGTGATCACATCGAACTTCCCCCTGATGTGCCATGGTGACAGCAGCACTTCAGCACTCAGTGCTGCATTTCCAGATATCAAAGCAGCATCTCTTTATATAGGTGCAACACAAGAGCCAATTATTCATGTAGATTACAAAATAGGCCAGAAAAGCAAGATACATGCTGAAGCAAAGCCATGAGGAATGCAATCTTCTAGTTTTCAGACTCAAAGAGTTTTGAGTAGTGTGTCCATCACAGTAAATATGCATTACTTCCTGGGCCCAGAAGCTATTGCTCTCTCAGGCTGATCAAGGCTTCTTAGCACATCAAAGGATGGCAATCTGAAGCAGCAGTCCACTTACAGACCTTTCTGCTTCTCAGTCACCAAATTACTATGTACCAGTCAAGCAGAAGGCTTCTTAACTGCACCTCTAAGCCACGCAACTGAGAAATAAAAGACATATAACTGGAACTAAGAGAGGAGGTAAATGCAGCAGTGCAACAAATGTTCTGAAAGGTCATACGAAATGTGATTAGTGCCATTATCCTCCAGGACTCTGAAAATTGCCCTGAGACAACAGCTTTCCAACACAAGCTATGGATCAATAAAAAGGATTAAGCAATAATACTTCAGAAATGCTCAAAAGTAAAATATCAGGCTTTATCTCAAATTATCTCTCAAGCTGTGCCTGAGAAGTTGAAAAGCCATCTTATACTCCCAGGTTCTTTGCATCAGTGCAAGAATGCAGGTGACACAGACTGTGCACACTTGAGAGACAGAAAAGGAAGGAGAGGGAGAGCCAATGCCAACCCCCACCCCCAAGGGGTGTGCCCCAGCTAAACCCAGCTGCAATCTGTCAGCAAGTGGCCAGTGCCAACCCTACGCTCACTCCCACACCTCACCCAGGAACGGGCCATCGCCACACCAAGAACACTCACATTTTCCTGGAACACGACAAGCAGCCAGCTCCATGCTCAAATCATATTTGCCTTCTCCCTCAAAACTTAAGCCTGTGCATAAGCGAGGTAGTCACAACGCGAGAGGTGAAGCAAGTTGTTTTCCTTAATTGAGCCTATTAGTAGTAACAAGTCACTCCTGCTAGGTCTAAATAGCTCAGAGATAAATCCCAAGGCTGCTAAGCTGCCAACCACCTCCTATCAGTGCTCAGAGGCAGCTTTACTCCTACAGACAAAGCTCAGTAAATACTACCACCTCCAACCATGCTTGCTTCTAGGGCAGATCTCCAGGCTGATATGCTCAAACCAAATGTTTTCCCTGCAGCTGTCCAGTCATCTTTACTGAAACACCAAAATGCCAAAACCTCATCCTCAGGTAGCAACAGCAGGTACCCCCAGATGGATATTCTGCAGGTCAGCCATCTGCACATGAGAAAAGCGTATGACCCTGACAGAGCTTGGTGCTTTCTTTATTTTATTCTGAAAAAAGAGACCTCACCAGAAACTACTTGGAATGGAAGACCTTTTCATGGAAAAATCTGATACAATATTTAATGCAAACACACCATCAACACTTCAGGTCTTAAAGTTCACACCACAGGCAACACCAGTATTAGGAACAGTAAGAAGAACGACACAGTGCTTTTCTAAAAAGTCATCCAATGAATTAATCATTTTCTGTCTTAACTACTTGCAAAACAACTGAATAAGCCAGAAAAGAAAAATTAAAATGTTCTAAGCCGTTGCTTCACAGTGTGTCTTACAGAAAAGTAATTTAAAAATTATTACAAAGGCAATAACACTCAATCTCATAAAATGACAGTATTCCAAATTAATCCAGTGCATGTTAATTCCTTCACCTTTGCCAATGATTAAGCAGAATAAGAAAAAAACCCACTCAATCAAAAATAAGTTGAAATTCAGTAAGCTTTGCCTGTTGCTTTGACAAAACCAGCACTGCAAGAACAGCCTTAGCTTTCATCAAACCCAACTTCCAATACATGACATTCTTCCTCTCTCTCCCAAGCAGACAGAAATAAGTGAAATTCATTTTTCAGACTCACCAAAATTATCCATATTCCAGGAGGCAGCCATTCATCCAGTTTGTGAAGTTCATGGTTGCAGCACGGTCATAGCAATCAGCGGGAAAATGAAGGGAAAAAGAAGAAAAAAAAACCCTTTTGAGATTCAATGAGCAACACAAACCTACTGCTTTCTGTACAGTCTGCATTACAGAACAGTTTCAGATAAGTCATTAAATGGCATGAACATAAACCCACACCCTGAACTTACTCTAAAAAGAAATAAACACAACTGCAATGCCATATTCATAAAAGAATAATAATTACAGTCTAATAAAGATCTGTCAAGGCTGACCTCATAAAGAATACTTTTTTAAGAGGGGGGGAAGGTATTTTTAAGAAAAATCAAACCTTCTATTGTACCTCCCCCATCAGGCTATGACAGGTGGGCAACATCACATACAGAAAAGGTATGTTATTTTCTCATACTGATGACATTTCTAAATCCTTGATGAAGAGATGTAACATTTGGCAAGGAAGTGAGGCAAAACTGCCACAGGCCACAGCAACTGCTCATTTTCAGAATCCTCAGTCAAGGATGGGGGACCAATAATTTATTCTTTGCAATTAAGGGGGCCTGCAGCCTACCCCACAGCTGAGTATCAATGCACTGTTACACATCTGCAAACTGTCAAGAACACCCAAGCTGAAATAACTTTTTTTTTTTTAATGTGGACCTTGAACAGTGTCTGAGTGACCAAACACAGAGTGTGTCACTTCTCTCCTACTAATAAAAACCCAAGAAAGAATTTTACAGCTTTCCCAGGCTCAGCATTGATTTCTTTTGGCAACTGCTCCTAAACACTCGACCAATTTAGCATTTGGTTTTTTTGCTTTTCTGTTTGGTTGGTTTTTTCCATTATTATTCCTTTGAAGAGGAAACACTTCAAAGACATCAGTATGAAATGCCAATTGCTATGGGTTAGCCTAAACAAACCCCGTGTGTGTATGTAAGGGCAGGGAAAGGCGTGCTCTCCTTTTGACTAGAGAAACCAATTGCCTGTGCTAGTTCAGGATATGCGCAAGGTCCAAAGCATAGAGACAGCAGGCAAGGAGAGTGCCAAAGCCTGCAGTGGAAGGAAAGGAGGCAATGAAGAAAATGCTGCCATCTTCTCCCAGCAGCTTTATGACCATCAGATTGATCATCACACCAAGGCTGATGAGATGACAAAAAGCCAAAGGTCATTGCAGAGTCCCTTGCAACGGAGTAGGATATCTTCTCAGTTCACGTTTCAACCATCCAAATTGTCCAAACCAGCTGTTCTCAGGAACAGATATCCTCACAACTCAATGTCTTCTGCTGGTACCAGAAAAGGGCTCAAAGCCAGAGCAGCATTTTGGCCTCCAAAAATCCCAAGGCAGCTTAAAAGGGCAGTGAGCCACCAGTACAGCCCCTGATGTATTTTCTACTTGATCCCTGGAGAAACCATGTCATATGAAGACAAATTTATCTGTTGGTGTCAAAAAATAAAATGGAACTGGCACAATCAACTCATTTGCAGCCCCCACCGATGAATAACAACTGATGAGTTACCTCCTCCTCTGCCTCCATGGCCCATTAATAAGACAGCACGAAAGACTGCAGAAGAAGGATGGGGATTGCTCATTTATTTACCACTTTGCTAGCAAACAACTTTTTTTTTGTTGCTGTTTTTGTATGACTGCTTTTACAGTAGGAGCCTTTCCAACACCTTCATATGAAGAATATTGGAGAGGAAAGGGAAAAGAGATTGCAAAGGATTTGCCTTCATTTCTGATTTCTCTTGTCAGTCTTGTGAACCACAGTCCTTCCCCAGAGCACCAACCATGCACCACTACTGTCAGCGTGACTGTAGTGACGGATTGCCCACAAGATATTACCTGTCTTTTACCTCTGCAAGGGAAACTGAGATTACTGGGAGGACATTTTCACTGGAGCAGACATGACTCCAAGATACTCCCAAGGACTGCAAAGGCCACTGAGTGACCTGCGTAAACACAGGGCTGCATATTAAAGAAATTGAGATTTTGATGGTGGCATGAAGCAAGCTTAATATTAACAAATTTATCAGGAAGGGGTCATAGGAAAGCAGATGCTGAGTAGGGGGGAATGGCGGGAAACATGGTGTGCCAAAAGATGAGAAAGGAACAAATAAAAAATGTATGGATGACTCAGAGCTGGCAGAATTTGAGCAGAAGAGCTGCTGAACTAGTTTATTTAGAATGGGGAGGAGACAGGAGAGAAGCATTTCCATTGACAATACTGCATATACATTTCTCAGCGAGGAGAAGGTGTGATTGTTGAAATTTGACACATTATCAGCTCAGAAGGTTTGTCAGGGGAAAAAAAAAAGTCATGATATGCTATGATGGGATGGACAAACAGATGAGATTTAAATTGCCTTGAGCATTGCAGCAGCATCCACTGCCTACACTACCCACCAGCTGCTTGGGTCAGGGTGCAAAGAGATACATAAGAGCAAGACCACAGAGGCATTTTGCGTTCCCCCTGTTCCTCTTCACATTCTATTTTTGCATGACACTTGTTATGAAACTGAAAACATTGGTTCAGCTTCAGGCAGCAATTTTAGGGTCAATTGCTTCTTCACCAGACACTGAAATCACAATTTGTCAAGCATCAAATTAACTGTGAACGTTTTAAGGGACAGTGAACTTGAGTTACGTATTATTACTGGGTCCCCCTCCTCAAAAGCCTATCTGCAATCTCTCTTGATATGGCAGGTACCTTTTTTTCTTTTGCTAGAATCACACTTTAAGACGAACTCCACAATTACACTACTTGCTTTTTGCTCCATCAACTCATTCCTGACTGTTATGCACTCTCCAGAGTCCAGATCTCAAGCGGTGGAATACGCTTTCAAAACCACGCAAAGCGTTTTATCCATTTATCACAAAAGTACATCAATATAGGTTTTCCAGCTGAAAGCACCTGAAAGTTTCCTCAAAACTTTTATAGTTCAGCTTGGACCTACTCCTAATCCACAGACAGGGTAAAAGACTCATCTGGCACCAGCACACCATGAAATAAATAAGCAGTAAAGCAGTAATGAGGTTAGCTG
This sequence comes from Lepidothrix coronata, assembly GCF_001604755.1. NCBI lineage: Eukaryota > Metazoa > Chordata > Aves > Passeriformes > Pipridae > Lepidothrix > Lepidothrix coronata. Next base: position 11,639,916 of record NW_016690186.1, read on the forward strand.
TCCAACAAAACCCCAAAACCCACAGCTACGCATCCTTCCCTAATACTGTCAGTACAACACAGAACAACTACAAGCCTCGGTGCTGCAACTGATTTCACTCTGGATCCAGCTGAATCAAACTGGTATTTAAACAGCATTCCAGCCAACGCTCCAGTGGTCTAGGAGAGATGCAAACTACTGGAAATTGGAAAGACATTGTTGGGAATGATGTCAGATTTTATGCCACCTCCAGTAGCAATTCTAGGTGAGAATCAAACTTTTATATTTTTACTCTTCTATGCAAACGTTAAAAAAGTGAATACAAAAAATGTGCTCTTTAAAATGGAAAAAACTGTCCAGGAACATTCTGCAAATTCTGAGCATCTTCAGTTAATCTAAATGAGAAGGGATATTTTGTATCAAGATGGGATGCTCATAAAACTTTTGGAAATATGGTAGTTAATATGAAAAATTATGAAATAAGCTGTGAAGATTTTCCATTTAAGCAATGCATAACGTAAAGATGAGTTTGGTTTGTTCAGCCTCCATTTCAGGTCTACAGCCCTACCTCCACAGCCTGCTATCTGACCATTGAAGCACCTGTGAAAGCTTACCATATCACAAGCAATGAGCTATACAGCTGAAAATTCCCGGTTGCCTTCAGTAAAGCAAAGGGAACATTAATCAACAACAGTACCAAAATCTCCCCTTTAGCACTTGGGCTTTATATTTCAGGGATATCTGAGTGTCACCGAACACAAGCTGTGGTAAGCCCTCAGAGGGTGAGGAACTTCCGGTCTTAGCAACATTTCGTAGGTTCATCCAAGAACATCTATGAAAAAGCCATACACCTGTATGTAAATAAATATACACATAAACAGAGTATATGTATGTAAACACATACAAATGCATACATACATATATATAAATTAACTATAATTAATATAAAGAGGCTCATCACCCAGCAGGTGGCACTCATAACCTGAGCTCCTGAGGCTGGAGTGTGGTGGGAGACTGGGAGCAGGCACTGCTCAACAGGAGGCACCACCGTTATGGGAGGTAAAGACACCACGGGCAGGAAAGCATTCATCACTCTTTTGCAATACCTGATGTGTCAAGTCCAGCATCTGGGCCAAAATCCCATTTAGCTTACTGGCCAGGCATCCCCTCCATTAATTCCCTCAACAGCTGTAAAACTCCCCCTTCACTGCTGCTAATTCTCAAGAGCTCTTGCAACCTTTCCAAAGGAGCAGTATTTTGTGGACTGGAGGGTCATGGAACATTTTTAATGTAGAAGCATCACATTATGATGTCAAGAACAATACAATTAAATGTAAAGCTTCCTTCAGACTTCATCACTTCTTTTCTCCATTTAACACACCCAACTTGCTTTCAATTAGTCCCACTAATAATTTGGGCTTTTGAAGATCTCATGAATGAGCAAATCAGAACTGGCAGAGGAAATGCTGTTTTCCTTTGATTAAAATTAAAGTCTTGTTTTCACCCATGACTTAAGTGTCACTATCATATGTACATTCTTAATACACCTCCTTCTTCAGCTGAGTGGTGCTTCAAACTTCAGCTGAGTGGGTTTGTTTTTAAAAAAATATTTTCTTTTCAAATTCAATATTCCACCCATTTCTCTCCCCTCTTAAAAAAAAATAAATAAAAAATCAGTTTAGAAGCATCAATTTGAAAACATCGGCTCTGTGTGGAGCAATGCTGTTACCCGTAAGAGAATGCTTCGTGTCAGATTGAAAGATACCTTTCCAAGGTCATTTCATGTTCCAGTGGGTTTGTTATGAAGTTGTGGAATGGCAGATAAGGTTGTGTGAGATAGTAAAGTGCCTTCCTAAGCTAGTTCTGGGCAGTAATGTGCAACCAATATTTGAGCAAGGGACTTCTATAACATTTACCTCTGAAATAAATGTCATATGCTGAAATAAACGGTGCTGCAGGAAGGACAGGAATAGTACTGAGATACTGATAATCTGTTTCCCAATTAAAAAAAAAAGCCAAAGAAAGGGCCATTTTCTTGACAGATTTGCACTAATTGCAAATGTTTATGGCGCTTGGCAACAATTGGATGCTTCTAGGAACATTGGGGGTAATCTCTTCAGCAAGTTAAAATACTCAACCCTGTGTCATAAGAAGAATTTGATATTAAAAACTGTTTGATTCAGAATCAATAGTGATGCCTCCAAGTTACAAGAACAAGGATACCACAGCAGTTCCCTATTAGGCACCAAAAGTAATAATTTGCAAGGTTAAAAGGAGAAAAAAAAAAGGCACATATCTAAGAATGTTTCTTGGAAAGTCCTGCAGTTACACATGAGGGAAATGATGATCCAGTATTTTTAGACTGCTTCTAACAGAACTCAAAAATGGAGGAAACTATATAACAGTATCCTCTTAGCAAGCTTTTAATACTGCCTGAGCCTATCCCAAACTCTGAAAGAAGGTAAGCATCTGGCAGCACACTGAATTGCGTGCCACCATTTCAGCCATCACACCAGGGACTAAATCCTTCCCTGGAAAGAAGAGAGAAACAAGCAAGCAAACTCCAGAGAGACGGGGAAAAAAATCCTCCTCACAAATGGTTAGCTACATCTTAATGAGGTTTAAAGCTTGACGAAGGATCACCCATTTGTAATACAAAAATGCAAGCGTTTAGCATCGGAACAGCCCTAGCAAAGGGATAGTGGAGTGTGGGGGGGTGTTTTTTCAAGTCCCAAATGAGCATCTTGTGGGTCTAACAGCCTGTCCGGAAAAAATTAGAAAAATGGCCACCCAGCATTGAACTATGCACAAAATGCAGAGTTTCGGCGCTTCCAGTTCTGCATTGCACCCTGCGCTCCCAGCCCCCCGCATTCTCACAGGCTCCCAAACACCCCTGGCCCCCTCACGCCACTGCCCGCTGCCGAGGAGCGGGGGACTACGGGTCCCTCGGCGCTATCCGCAACCACCTCCGCGTCTCTATTACTCTACTACTTTTAATTTTCCTGCTAGTATCACTTTTCTAATGAGCTGCTGTTGCTACAGAAATGTAAATATCGCCAGCTGACTAGTTCGGGGTTTTTTTTAAACGTCCGAAAAGGCAGAGAAATGGGGGGGGGGGAAGAACACCTCATAAATATCCACTATTAAACATTTTTAATGCTAAAGCCGCACTGACCCTGCCGCCCGCCCGCAAAACCTTGCGGCTTCCTCAGGACTGGCCCCAAGCCTACGTTAAACCTTCCCAAAAATTGGCTTCAGCGCCCATCAGCACGGGCTAGGCTTACCAGCGGATGCTCCCCCGGCCGCGCTCCAGCTTGCGCGGCGCAGCGCGGCCACTGCGCGCCCCCGCACCCCGCCCCCGCCGCGCACCGCCCGTAACTTTGCAGACGCCGCCGCGTCCCAGCGCCCAGGCGGAATTTCCGCGGGGGGCAGAAAGGCGGGAAGGGCAGCTGAGTGACAGGCTCCTGCAAGAGCTGTAGCCCGCCTGCGGCACTCCCGCACCGCACCGCCCGGCCCCGCGCATCCCGCGCCGCGGGCGGCAAGTCCGCCCCGCCGCCGGGGCAGGGGCGAGCCGTGGCCGAGGACCCCCGAAGCGACCCACGGCGGGGACGAGCGGGGGCATGGAACAGCCCACACGGCCAAAAGCAAAAACGCAGAGAGGAGATTGGAAGCAGACGAGAAGGCGCCCCCGCGCCGCAGCCCCGCCGCCCCCAGCCCTTCCTCCCCGCGCAGCGATGTGCGGCAGCAGCGCACCCCGCGGGGGCAGCGCACGCCCCTCGGCCCTCCCCGCTGACCTCAAGCCAAGGACAGCTCTGCGATCCCGCAGCGCATCGCGACCTGCGGGCCCCGCTGAACCGCGCCGGGCCAGGCGGCAGCAAGAGCGACCAGAGGAAGCGAGGGGAGCGGGGCCAGCAGCTCCTCACCTAAGCACGCCCCGGTTGGTGCTCTCCGCCGCCGCTGCGGCTCCTCCCGCTCTCCGCGGAGAAGGCTGGCGCGGACAGCCCCAGCTCGCCGAAGTTACGCGCCGTCGCGGAGCCGGGCTCCCACCTGCAGCGCCCGCCAGACTCCGGCGACCAGCACGGCACAGCACCGCACGGCTTGGCTCGGCCCGCCCCGCTCCTCCCCATTGGAGCCGCCGCCGCTCCGCCTCCGCCCTCCCGGAGCAACCGCGGGGGCGGAGGTGGGCAGAGGGGTCTGGGACCCCTCTGCCCGCGGATCTGCGGTGGGAGCAGGTGAGGAGACGTGAGAGGCATCAGCTCCCCTTGCCAATCCCAAACCGTCCCTGTTTTTTGGTGGGGTTTTTTTTCCCTTTTCTGGGGAAAAAGGAAAATGCTGAAAGCGGATCCGTGACATTACTTTATGCCATCGCTTCGTACTGTTGGGCTTACGGGGAGCCCGCTGCCTCAGCAGTCGCTGAGAGGCTCTGATGCAGGCGCTGCCACCCGGTCCGAACCATCTGAACATGGTCTCTAATGCCCCGAAAAGGCAGGATGTCACAGGGTCAGCACTCCGTGACAGACCCAGGGAAACCGCAAACTTCTGTGCAACAGTTAGAGGACAGGGCCGAGTGAGCAGCCTCGGGGCTTCCTGGGCAACGCTGCCTGCAAAAAAACCTGAGTACTTCATCCTTTCAGTCTCCTTCCCTCAACAGCCCGTTGCAATTTCTGACTTTTTTTTTTTTCCTGTTCAATTTATAGGTAGCACTTGCACAAGTGTGTTCTAGACAGAGAAGACAGTGTATGGGAACTGAGGGACGGAAACAAGAATACAGCTGTGCTGGTTGGAGTTTAAAGACAGTTTCCAGATAGTGGGAATCCCCTCTTGGATTTGGGAGCAACCACCCTGAAATTTTGGAGAAGGAGGTTGCAGCTCTGACAAAACAGCTGTCCCAGGAGGGGACATCTTCAGCCACATTCAGAGGTGAAGAGGATACCCACACAGAAGTGAGAATTTCCTGGACCAAAGCACAGCGGGGAAGAACCAAAACCACTCACGGCTGACTTGTCTTGGTCAAAGCGATTGTGAGATGTCCAGACGAGGGGAAGAGTATTCCCAGACCAGCCGCTTTGGGTGTCATGCCTAAGTCATTAACACCAAGATTACACCTGACCCTGCCGAGGTCTGTAAGTCACGCCGAGGCTGACTTATCCTCCGTGGGAGGCAGCCAAAATCGCCGCATTTAGAAAGCCTGCTGGCTATGCAGAGTCGGCGCTTAACGCCCAGCAAATCCCTCTGCTCAGCGGCAGAGAAGGCCCCGGAGCCAAGCAACACGGACAGACGGGCTGTGTCCCAAAGGCCACGGTGCAGGCTGCGGTAGGAAGGGCTGTGGTGTCCTTTGGCGTGCGGCCAGCAGCTCCTGCTGGCACCTCTGCCTGAAGTTTGCCCGCAGCACAAATAATTGCTGAGATCCACCACATGTACTCTTAAGAGTTCAAAGGATACCCATGGGGGAGAGCTCCTTGGAGGGGGGGGGGTGTGCCAGCTGCCAGTGGCAAAGGTTAAAGTTCTGACGGGGAAATTTTAGTTCAGCACACAAGATAATTTTCTATGATAAGTTATGCTTAGGTTGGCTCAGCGAGAACATTCTGCTATCGAAGGGAGTTTTTGTGTGGCAAGCAAATTTCCTGGGTGCTTGCATTTTTATTTTTTTTATTTAACTGAGGATCTATGTACAGTTATTGACTTTTACAGCTTTGCAAACTGATATGCAAGAGGGGATGGTCTCAAAGACTCTGACTTCATTCTTTTGCTGTTTGGCAAACCATTCACTGAAACTAAAGTCCTGTGTCTATGTCAGGATGCACATAATGAGGTGAGAGAGCTGGGATGTGACCCTGGCCAATGCATCAGATGGCTCCAGCTGAGAATGGTGAGGCCAGGCTTCCCAGCAGGAGCAGGGCTGCGAGGTGAGTGAAGCTGTGAGCACCAAAGTGGCTTTGGTCGTGCCACACATTGCTATCACATAATAGACTGACAGTGCATCCCATAGAATAACGAGTTTCTTAGCTGTGCTAAGGTCAAGGTTGGCTCTGGGAAGGAACCAAGTGTGTAGCAAAAGTGCTGTAAAGTGAGTGCTAGGGGTGGCAAGGCTCCTGGGGGAAGCTGGTGCTCTGCCATGGGTGGCAGCAGGTGCCTGGGTCTTTAGGGGAACTGGCTTCAGGTAATTCCTAAGCAATTGCCCGGCCCTGCTTTATTGGACAAAATGGCTGAAGCATATTTTGTTCCACTGATGTGAGAAAAGGCCGCGTCAGTCCCTGTTGGGGAGGCATTAATTAAAGGAACTAATGGCGAGTTCCTAAAATATCCATTGGAGTGATCAGGATGTCTGCTGAGAGAAATCTGACTTGCTGGGCTTCAAGTTGTGCCAAGTCATTGTGTTAATCAGGAAATGAGGGTGTTCTGGGGCAGGTAAAACAGAAATAAATCACGCTGACCCTCCTCTGGTACTTTCTGCTCATATTTCCAAAGCCACATTTTGGGAGGTGGCTTACATATGTTCGTTATGTCGCTACTTAGTCGGATGTAACAGCTCTGAAGCACTTTTTTTTTGCTTATGTTGTGGTTAATGCTTTCAGCACATTGTATAGGAGTCTCTCCTTACTAAAACTACCATCCTAAGCACCCGTCTCTGAAACTCCCCTGCTAAGCATCCCTTTCAGGGACTGCATTAGAAGAATGTTAACCTAATTTATGGTAACCTGACATGACAATTCGTGATAATAGGTGATAAAAAGTTGAAACCTTGTGACAGAGGACATTCGTCTCTGACCATGATGTCATCATGGGAAGTTGCAGAGGGCTGGCTCAGGAGAGCACAGATCTTGTGAGCATGGGATGATGAATGAGGGGAAGTATTTGCAGCATCACTCTAAAGAGCCATTTACATCAGACAGGATCATTATTTCCACACATTCCAGTAGTTCCTAGTGTGGACTGGCTTCATATATCCAAACTTTTATGGGTCCTCTATATTATTTGTGTGGCAGTGGTGGGTTTTTGACTTTAAATGAACCTAATTAATAATGCTTCATCTATGATTGCTTATTAAGGCATTTCCAGGAGATCAGATGGTAGGAGAGGAGTGGCTGGTGGTCACTCCACTTCATACTCTGAAGGAGATCTCCAACCCTCCCTGAGGATTGGAGTGCTTTGAGGATGAGGCCAGAGGTACAGATTTACAATTAAGTTTGTGTTCACATAAAAGGGTTTAATAAATACTACACTAATACACTGTGCAGATGGTCTTTTCTTTGCAGAAGCATCTTTCTGAATGGTCTCCACATCCTCACCATTGCAGGCACATCAACTGGCAACATCGGCTATTGGCATCCTCTGCCCCCAAGGGCATCTTGCAGACCTTCCACTGTTGAACCAATCCTCACTTGTGTGCTGTGAAAATCGGTTCCTGAAAAGTTTTCTGGTCTGACAACTTACCTGCTTACAATAAAATCCAAGGGCACTTGTTAAAATGCTCTGTTTCCAGTAAATGAAACTACACCATAGAAGCAGCTTTGCCCCTGCCTGGTCATTTTAAATCATAGGGGTTTGTTAGGGGAACCAGGGCAGTGTTTGTTATAATTTGTCAGCCCCTGAGGGTTGCTTTCAAATTGGAGACCATTATTATCTGAGATTAGAGCTATCCCCAGCTTCATTTTTATACTATCATCAGCAGACATGAGTTTAAAAGACAAAAAGACAGAAAGAGGCAGCATCCCTGCCCCAGCAAATACATGGTCTGGGGACTGAAACAGATTTATTGAAATCAATGTGCACTTTACCATTGATTTCTTTGTGCAGTGAGGCCTCTTTTAGAGCTTGTCAGCTTTTTCTTGTAAAGCTGAAATGAGACTAACCTGATGTAGAAACATTGAGGATTTTGAGGTGATACCTTTTTCTCTCTCTCTCTGTCTCTCTCTCTCTCTTTCTCTTTCTCTCTTTCTCTAGACTTCTGAGACACCAAAGAATAACTTTTATTTAAAAATATGTTTATCACATTTACTGAAGGTGTCCAGGCTGCCTAAAAATATACATAATGCATGCAAAATTCAATTTAGCATTGGCAGGGGACTTGACCAGATGATATAACTGGTCATTTATAACCAGCTATGACTGTAATTGCATGTCCACATTGTGCTGTTTAAAATCTTAAATTCATCCCACACCATATTTTCATTTAGTGAAAGGAATTTATTTTAGCATCATTCTTTCCCCGTGTCGCCAGAGCAATTTTTCGCTGTTGATAAGAAAATGTCGTTTTTTGTTTAAAAATTGCAAATGACAAAGCCATTGCCATGTCTCCTGAGCTTTTCTTATTTATTGATTGTCTCCTTATTTAGTGAGTAATTTCAATGAATTTTATAATAATAACAATCTGTGGTGCATATCTATCAAATTGTTCAGAAAAGACTTTAAATAAATTATTGTGAATTATGATCTCGTCATATGAAATGGTGCTTTTTCAGCCTCCATAGCTTGGCCCCTGAAAAGAATAGCAAGAAATATGCTGTTTGACATTTTAAGTGGACTGACAGACTTCTACAATGACGTCACTTGCTTAGTGGATGAATGGAGAGCAGTGGATGCTATTTACCTTGACTTTAGAAAGTCATTTAACATTGTTTTTTATAAGACCCTCATAAATAAGCTGATGATGTACAGGTTAGATAAGTGGACAGTGAGGTGGACTGAAAACTGTTTGAATGACCAGGTCCAGAGTGTTGTGATCAAGGGCAGTGGGTTCAAGGGGACAAGTCACTAGAGATGTTCACAAGGGCTCAGTGTTGGAGTCAATACTGTGTAACCTCCTTATTAATGATCTGGATGATGGGGCAGAATGCAAATTTGCAGATGAAACAAAGCTGGGAGGAATGGCAGATACACCAGAAGGCTCTGCTGCCATCCAGAGGGACCTTGACATATTGGACAAATGGGCAGATAAGATTCTTGTGTAGTTCAACAAAGAGAAATGCAAAGTGTTGCAACCGGACTTGAACAATCTCAGTACAGAGTGGCAGCTGATCAGCTGGAAAACAACTCTGCAGAGAAAGACCTGGAGGTTCTGATGATCACCAGCTGATCACCAGCCAGCTATGTGGCCTTCATTGAAGCAACTGGCCCTTGCTGCAAAGGCCAGGGGTATCCTGGGCTGCACTGGGAAGAGTGATGCCAGCAGGTTCAGGGAGATGATCCTTCCCATCTTCTCAGCCCTGATGAGGCCACAGCTGGAGTGCTGGGTCTAGTTCTGGGATCCCCAGTACAGGAAGGATACAGACTTACTGGAGAGAGGTCCAGCTAGCGGCCTTTAAGATCAGTGAGAGACCTGAGCATCTGAGGTTCACATGAGGAAAGGCTCAGAGAGCTGGGAATGCTCAGTCTGGAGAATAGAAGGAGGATCTTATTAATGTATGTCAATTCCTGATGGGAAGGAAAAAAGATGAGGTAGCCAGGCTCTTTTCAGTGGTGCCCAGTGCCAGAACAAGAGACAGCTGGCACAAATTAAATCAGAAGAAATTCCATCTGAACACAAAAAAGCCCTGCACTTTTTACATTGATGACAGTCAAACACTGGCACAGGTTACCCAGAGAGATTGTGGAGTATCCCTCCTTGAAGACATTTAAAAGCCATCTGGACATGGCCTTGGGCTATCTGCTGTAGGTGTCCCTACTTGAGCAGGGGGGTTGGACAAGATGACCTTCAGAGGTCCTTTCCCATCTCAACCATTCTGTGATTCTCTGAGTAATTCAGATACTCCACAGAGTGCACTCTTCCCAGTTCTCAGTGAGAAAACAGCAAATCACTGCAATTCCATTTTCTGACGCTGATGAACGAAAATATGTTATGCATCATTAACAACATACCAGCATATTAAAACCATATTAAACTTGTAAAATAAAGAATATTTTTTTAACCATTGCCATCAAATTTATTTCTGTATTAATCTGAAAAATGAAATAAGCCCACATGGATCTCCCATTTAGTGACGCCAATTGCATGTATCCTTTAGTTTGAAATGAAAATATTTCTGTTCAAAGTTTGAGATGGAACGCGCACACTCCCATGTTTCAAATTAAAACAAATTAGATAATTTTCAATCAGAAAGCTATGTCAAGGCAAAGGAGATGGCAGTATCACATATTGACCATTCTGCCCTATAATGGCTCATCAGTCCAGCCCAAAAGTGCAGTCAAACCAGAGAAACATCTGTCCTTAGTCTGGCTGACATGAATATGCAAGAAGCATATTGTGTTGTTGGACAGGACTGGTGGCTGCCTGCAAGTGTGAAGTCTGGACAGTCACAGACCACACTGAAGTGGAAGGGCATGCTGATCGTCTTTTTTTCTAATGAAATGAAAGAAGAATTAAAGCCTCATTTATTTAGTGGTAATTGAAACAAGACGAGCCGCTGCCCAAGGTGCAACACAATATAGGAAGGCTGGATTGGAAGCTCGGCCATGTGGCTAGAGGGGTTTCACCGGAAATTGGTTGCAAACCCAGGAAATGGGGCATTGAATTGGTTGAAGCTCTGCTTTAGCTTGTGGGTGGAAAGAAGCACAAAGCAAGCAGGCAACTAGACAGGCAGAGTGTGTGTGTGGCCCCAGAAAGGTAGCCAAGAATAAATGACTTTTTATTCTTTCCAACCCTGAAAAGCCCGAAAAAAGATCTCACAAACAAAAAGACAGCTTCTAACTGTCTGGTCCTTCTGTGTTTCAGTGGAAAAAAAAAAATTATGTTCTAACAAACAGATTTTACCCAACTTGTAAAAACAATAGAACTCTGTGAACTTTGGTTTCCTGCAAGGAGCAGCCTTATCTTACTGCAACACTATATAACTTACAGCGCTTAAAGCAGTTTTCCATACAGCAGGCTAGAGTCCCATCCCACTATCAATTAGAACTCCTCTCACAAAACAGACTGAAAAAGATGTGTATTGCAGCCTTGGAGCAATACAGCTTCTCCCACAGTTATGAAACCTTTCTTCCTTTAGGGGTAAACAGAAAAGAAACATCTAATTTGTATGAATAACTCTTCCAGATGCTTAAATACTTCCAGCTTGATGAATTTTTAACCTCTTCTGATTTCTCTGAATGTATTACTCTTTCACCTGTTATTTTAGTGCAAACTAAATCATGCCATGTCACTAGTGTTTCACATTTCCTTCCATGTTTTTTTTAAGATTTGTGATTTGACAGCTTTTTCAAAATGGTAAAATATTAGCCAACTGTCCTTTAGATGATTCTCTAGGTGGCCTATGGCATGAAAAAAAAATCACTTGCTGACAAAGTTATTCAGTCTACTCGTGGTTCTTGCTGAACTGAGAATTTGCAGAAATGCATGCAGTGCATGGACTACTGTTTTTTTCTTGCCAACTCCTCATCTCTAAATGCAACGCCATTTGTGTACAGAGCTATCCAGATGTGTGTCACAGCTTGATTTCTTGGGGCTGTCCATGGAAACGCTTCAGGAGAAGCAGTGCTCTCTACTCCAGTGACACGATAAATCCCTTCAGGATGCTATACAGTACTGGAGCAGCAAAGCTTTATTACATTTGCTTTTAATGTGTCCCTTTTCAGTTTGTTGAAAATCCATCTTCTCTTCTGAACATGTTCATGAAGCCCACAGAAAATTCTTTTTGTCATGTCTGACTAAACCTTTTTTAATTTGACAGTGGAAATTGTGCTTCTGTACTGTTAGCTGTTTGTTTGTAATCTGGGCTTTCTCACTTATACAACAAAAATAGCTCCAATCTGAAGGTGAAAATTCTAGTCTGCATTTCTGTGCCAACAGTCACAGAAGAAGTCTAGCAGTGCAGGGGGATACAAACATGTGCCTTAATCCTCTGAACGAACAGGTGCCTCATAGTCAAAGACAGATGAATTCTTATTTGGAATATTTATTTGGCATATCCCCTTTAGGTTCCTGCCTCTTACTACCCTGTTGCAACGCTAAGGACTCATACCCAAAGCACAGCATGGCAGCTCCTCCACTTTTGTCTTCTTGTGCACCTGGTTTCTGGAAGCAGAGGGGCTCTTGTGTCAAGAGCTCAGTTGGGAAGTGTGCACAGCCCTTGGAGGTGGGAGGTAAGCTTTGATATGTAGGGAGAGGAGAGGTAGAAGGATTCAGATCCTCAGGAGTTTGGGATGAGCCCACAGACTGAAATCTTACAAACATTTGCAAGTTGTGGATTCCCTTGCTTTTTACTTCTCTCTTGCTTTTCTTTTTTTTTTTTCTTTTTTCTTTTTTTTCTTGACAATGTGCACTTTGTTATAGCAACTGTATCTGTATTTTAGTCCTGGTCCAGCACTGGGAGCTTGAACCATGGTGTAGGACTTCCAGCTCCTTGTTCTGTGGAGGATTTCCCATGATAGAGCTGGGCTGTGGGAGCAGTCCCTGCATTTAGCCTTGCAGTGTGCAAACTTCCTGTTGTGAGGGCTTGTGCACAGTGGTGCTGGAAATGTCTGTTACCAGGGCTGCTTTGGGACTCATTTGTCCTGGTTTGGGTAGATGGGCTGGGAATAAGAGCAGGTGCTGTGATTTGTGGGGCTTGCCCTGCTCTGCTGAGCTTTTGCTCTCCCTCTCACAGTCCCTGGCCACATCTCCACCAGGGTGGTCCTCAGAGGACATCCTCCAGCAAGATGGGCACTGCATCTGCTGGCATAGGTGGACTAGGATGGAGATGGAGACGCAGGTCCAGCTGGAGATAAGGCTGGTTTTGTTTCCGTGTGAGCTGCCACAAGCCTAAGAAGACATTAAGCAGACCATGCTCGTGTATCTGCATTTTCACTATTTTCTTTTAAAGCTTTGGATTTTATAGTTGAGAAAATACAGATGACAAGTAAGCTGAAAACATTCTAAGGATCAGAAAATTTGTAAAGGTACTTCCTGACAGCCTTTATATTTGGTTATGTTGTTTCTCAATGGCATTTACAGTTACTGTGACAGCTACTATTATAACCCGTTAGGTTATTATATATGATTTTACAGCATGGATCATGAATTGGTTACAAAAGGATCATTGCATATACTTAAGATCCATAATATGCAGTGTATGCTATATTAAAAAATAAAAAACGCTTGAAGCAAGACTGTCTAACGGACTTACATATCTTTTCAGACCATATTATTCTCCCTGACTGAATCACAGATTTCAAACGCTGGAGAGGAAGGGTTAAACCTCCTGACAGCTGCAAAAGTTTTCACAAAACAAGTGGTAAGGGTACCGTTAAAAAAAAAAAACAAAAAAACAAACAGAAAATTAGTCCAACCCCTTCACAGTAGAGACTGAAAGACAGAAGATAATTCCTTGGTGAGATAATATTTGTCTCGAGTGAGTATCACCATGAAATCTGTCTTTTTTATTTCATTTTCAATTTTAAGTAAAGGCATCAAAACTAATTATTAAAATAGCACCTCACACTCCTTGTTACAGTAAAAAAGAGATTATTAACATTCATGAGGGCCCTATTTAAAAAACCAAAAGACTTCAAATGAGCTGAAAGATGAAATAGATCCTGCAAACAATAGGTAATTCATTAAGAATTACAGAATAACATCAATTAGACTCAGTAACTACAAATACGTTGACATATTTGACTACTTTTACACAATTTATTAACTCCACACACTAAAATTAAATACATGCAACTGCATGTAGAAGGCATATGTCTAAGTTCAGTAATTCTTTGACACCAGTAGCATCTTTGTTAATCATATGAGTGGAGGAAAATAGCTTTTCATAACTGAGGGCATAATTTTTTGAGTGTTGCTGGAAAGACAGTGAAGCTGAAAGCACAGGATACGCTTTGGAAACTTGGCCCAACAGAAGACAGCAATTAGCTTTGATTATGATTTCTAGCATGAATATTAATGTGGTCACTAGGTGTAAAAAAAAAATCTAACCACCTGTAAATAGTGTGTTTTGTATGGGTGAGAGGGAATGGTTATTTCTTGTGGTCAACACTTTAGTGAGGCAACTTAAAAGAGCATATAAAGAGCAGTGGGATTGTATCCTGGGATATTAGCAATACAGGAAGGGCCATATGTCCTCTGACTAAAGAGTGTTACTTGTATAAAGACTAAAGAATATATAAAATCCCAAAATAATAAAAAACTATATAAATTTTCATATATGTATTATTTTATTGAAATCTGTAATGTTTCCTATGAGTTCTTTATGGCATTTAGTCCCACTACACACTATACCTTACACACATTTTCTAGAAAGCTGTCTTGTTTGCAGTAGTTAAGACTTGTTTTGCCAGTCTGTTATTCACAAAAAAATTATATTCTAAATATCTTTCTAAGCTGCTTTCAAACACACCTGCCCATTCCATGTCGTACACACCATATGCCAGAGTCATGGATAGTGTAAAGGGGTTTATGGCACTGATTTTATATGTGGAGCCCCCATAATATACCCCGGCAGAGAGCAGAGCCTGACACCTGTGCAGGAAACTATAAAGCCTTAAATGTGTGATCAGCAGTTTGGGAAGAAGATTAATCATATGTTTTATGTGTTACCATTTCTCTGATAAGCCAGTAACTATGCCAGTTCAGAGGACATATTGTGCCTTCAAAATTAATATTACATTAATATTAATATTATTAATATTAATGTCACTTCCCATTTACTCTGTGACCTTTGAGCTCGATTAGAGAAACTTGCACAATTTTAAGTTATTTGCAAAACTTTTTTTTTAATATGTTTTACATTCTTTTGATAACATTGTGTGCAGTTTTAGTCCTCAGTAAAGCATCTAAAAGAACAAAATTACTTTTAAATATAATCATTAAGTGCTCCCCTGAATTTGAACATTATTGACTAAATTTTCATGCCCACAATAAAGCTACTAAAGCAGGTTATTGGAACAAGATTTGAGATTTTAATTCAGATTTACAATAAAACATAAGGAAAATGGTTAATGGATATTGACTACCAAAGGTTACTGTGATGTAAGATAAAGACTGAGGTGGAGTTCAATCAGCACGATGGTGCTGAGAAAGTTTTCATCACAGTGAAGGTGAATTTGTGATACTATGGACTGTTGCATTCAAAACAGGATAACTTTTCCCAAGTCTTACATAGAAACTTTCCATTTATATTACATGAAAACATTATACATTTTTATATTACATTAAAACATTATACATTAACAGATATTTCTAAGAATGGCATGATTTTTGTTCATTATCCTTTTCATATTAAGTCACTATACAGAGAGAAAATCCTATGGAATAACTTTACCATGAAGTAAGAAGGATGTTTCAATAGAAGTAACAGTAGAAGTTCAACTCCCAAACAAATTTCGTTGCTGTAGAAATGGTTTTTTTCTAAAAAATGAAAATACTTTTGACTGAATTGCAAAATAGAAAAAAAAATCAATGGCATTCATTGGCAAAATCATTCCATCTATTAACAGCGGGCGAACTCATAATTAAAGACTTGACAGCATAGGCAGCATAGACTTAATATCCTAAACTTCAGAACTCTGTAATTAAAACTGTAGATTTTGATTGTAGTCCTACAAACACATCTCTAGCAAATGCTATCAAAAGACAATATGATAAACTAGGATAGTTTACCATCCATTTTTATCTACCCCTCAGTTTAACCGTATTTTAGTCTGGAAAACATTGCCATTCCAGAATGAAGAGTGCCTTGGAACTGTTGATATAATCTGTTTTATCTTACTTTTAGTCAGGAAACCGTCAGCAATTGCTCCTAAAATGTATATCAAATTTTGTTCAAGTTTGATGTCTGACTGATGCAGCTTACACAGACACCGGTGGCCGAGTTCAGACTTCAGAAAGGTGAATACTGTGCCATCAGACTCAAGTGCAATTTCCCTCATTGTACTCCAGGCCCAAGCAAGGTCCCAATAAATAATTAATCCTGTGAAAAACTCTAAAACCTCCAGGATATGAGACATGGGTTTGGACATCTCCTGTTTACTTTGGACAGTAACCCTTTCGGATTTAAGAGTTGCAGGAGCTGCTTGGCACGATCAAATGCATCCTGCAGACTTTAGACCATTTCCCACATGGGTGTAATAGGAGGGAACATTTCTAGGTTCCAACATTGGCATTTTGGACACAGAGAGATAAGAAATATTTCCAAGCACTGTGCATGCTTCCAGCAAAATGGAAAACTATCTTGTCTGGTTATTAAGCAAACAGCATATCTGAGTAATTCTTACCAGGATGGTGATGACTCCTGTTGTTAGTTCTTATCTTTTTTTCTTTTTCTGAATAGAATTAAGGCCAATTTACTTCACCATGTAAAAATTATAAGAAAATAACATTTGTTATGAAATAAAAATTAATTAATTAAATTTAAAAGATACATCTGAATTCTCTTTACTAGCAGTTTAGGCAAATACTGTGAGGTACTTGATAGGTTTCTGTTCCTTAGCAGTTACAAATGCTACTCTTTATTTTTTTCAAAAGAGAATAATTTGGAATACTTATTTAAGAATGATGTTTCTATAAAAAAATCCACCAGTGAACCTTTGTACTGCTGGTAAACACAAATGAGGTTTTTGTTAAGCAACCTTTCTTCTAAGTCCAACAAATAGCCATTGAAATCCCTCATCTGTCCAGACATTACATGTTTGTCCTTTTACTAAAGTCTACCTCAAACAGTTCTGCACTGCAGTTACCTGGTGTAACTCTAGAACTGCCTACAATCATCTCTGAGTGTCTTCAGCTTCCAGGCTGGCACCTAAGACAGGCTAATATGACTCAGCTACTTTCTGGCCAAAATTTTTTGCTCCTTGTGAAATAAATAATGCAGTAACCATATTAATTCATCTACATTCTAAAAGTAAGCATTTTTTTCTAGTGTGTATTTTGTTTTATATATTATATATATATATATATTTGTATATATATGTTTAGTCAAATGGCAAGAAAGAGAACTGAGGAAAAAAAAGTCCCTTTTATAGTTGCTGAACAAAGTAAAATTACAGTAATATACATGGGTAAAAGAAAAAGCACATTAATTTTCTAGTTTGATTAATAGACCATTTGCAGAAGGAAATAATTTGTTAAAACAAAAGCTATACCAGGTAAAACATACTTCCTTGGTTAAAATTTTCTTCTATTTTCAGTGAAAATAATTTTCAAAGTGGAAACATCATGTTGCTTTATGCAAACTATCTGAGCTAAGCGAAGGACTTTTCAAAGCATCTCCAAAGCCTTTTTTCACTTTAGCAAAGATCTCTACCATTGATTTGATACTCTTTTTATGGATGAAAATCTTATCCAAGAATGAGAAATGTTTCCATTAAAATCACTTATCAAATAATAAGCCATTAGTGTGTTTTCTTTCTGGAAGGGATGATGCCAAGTAAATTACTTTCATTATAGGTCAAATATCACCAGTACTAAGAGCCTTGGACATAGTTTTTAAATGCTTTGATGGATCTATATCAATGCACTTTCTACTGCTGAGGACTTCTGAATTCCCAGATCATCAAAATTCAATTCAGCTCAACTTACCCGTTCAGTTCCAGTTCAGGCCTCCTCTGCACAGAAGAATTTCAGTGAAGAGTCAGAGGACACAGGAACAAAGAGAAGGGTTCTGTTTGTTTATTTATAATTTTCCTTTTTAAGATCTCCCAGGAGAAGGAAAGAAAATAGTTCACAGTCTGGTAAGATCAGAACAGCAAAAGTATTTGCAGTATGGCACACAATAAAGCGTTGCCTGCTGCACTTCCAGCCACACCATCCTGTGAGACTCACAGATCAGCTCCAGATCCTGCCACAGATTTGCTCCGGGACCTAAAAATCTCCTCACCTCTGGAGAGTTTTCTTCCCTGGATAGCCTTAAGAGACTGATGCAAACCAGATTTGACCCTCTACAGAATATCCGGTTATTTTTTCTAATTTTTTGCTCTATGGATGGCTAGTTTTTAAGTACTACTTTAAAAGTGAGGTTGGTTTTCATTCCCACTGACAATGTTCATATCCCAGTAAACTTGTATTTATTTTACAAGTCTGTTTTCTTTAATCATGTCATGGAGCAGACCACTAATTCTCTCCTTCTGGATGGCTGCAGTGAGACCACACAGGCTCTGCTCTGAGCACTAGCAGACTGGAAGGAGATGAAAAGACAGAGCAAGAACAAAACACCATTAGAAACCCAATGCTGTTCCCATCTGAATTGTTCTTATACGGTTCCTCACCGAGCCTGCAAACTTCAGGATCTTTGGTCTCCGTGGCCTGGCTATCAATTATTTTTTTCCCCCACTGCTTTATCATTCCAAAAGTGATGGCAAAGCTGCATCCAAAGAGCTATCAGTTAGCCCTTGGAGGTAATCCAAAACAACCAGTAGCCCACACTGTACTTTTTGGTTGAGACACCGAGACCAGAAAAGGTGGTATTGAACTGATCTGCCTGAGGATCTCTTTGGAGTACCTAATCAGAGAATTTTTGAAGTGCAGTACACCAGTTATACGGAGGGATGATACTGATGGAAAATAAAGTCCCTATGTTAATGTGCTGATTGATTAGTTATTTCCAAAAACACAACTTGAATATTGTATGCAGTTTTGGTCACCACAATATGAGAAAGATGTTAAGCTAGTAGAGAGTCTACAAAGGAAGGCAATGAAGATGGTGAAGGGACTTGAAGGGAAGTCCGAAGAGGAGCAGCTGAAGTCACTTGGGCTGTTGAGCCTGATGAAGAGGAGACTGAGGGGAGACCCCATTGCAGACTTCCTTGTGAGGGGTAGGCAGTGACCTCTTCTCTGTGATGACTAGTGACAGGACCTGAGGGAATGGCCTGAAATTGCATCAGGGAGGTTTAGGTTGGATATTAGAAAAAGGTTTTTCACCCAGAGAGTGGCTGGGCACTGGAACAGTCTCCCCAGGGAAGTGATCACAGCACCAAGCCTGACAGAGTTCAAGAAGCATTTGGACAATACTCTTAGGCACATGGTGTGACTCTTGGGGAGGGTCCTGTGCAGGGCCAGGAGCTGGACTTGAAAATCCTTGTGGGTCCCTCCCAACTTGGCATATTCTGTGATTCGGTAACCAGAATCTATTTTGAGTGCACAGTGAGCACTTGTCTGAACTGTGCTTTCCCTATTTCAAGCAAATTGGCAAGTTGGAAAAGTTTGGCACAACTACACAGACTGTAGTGGCCTCCATTTTAAAGGGAACTGCAATTTGAATCTCAACAAGAGATTACTCTGAGAAGACATTTCTGATTCCTGATTTGAAAGTACAAAGCATTCAATTTGATTTTTACAGTAGTGATATTGTCTAAAGGAGAAACAGCTTGTGGTAAGTATTGCTGCCTTGACATAAAAAGCTCTCTTTCATCTTCCTGTCCAAGATGATATTTTTTGTAACATGAATCTCGCTTGAACTTCTGGAAAGAAAGCTACAGTTTGGAAACCTGGTTGTTCAGTTTGCACTATTCGCATAGTGCAGATGTTTATATACCTGCTGATGCAAGAGACTGTCATTGACTGCTTCCATCTCTGCAGCACATCCAGTGTCATTCACATTAAATGTGTTTTGCCATCAGGAATTCAGATACAGCCTTTCCCTCAAGGATGGTAGCCTTAGTTTATAGTCTCACCTTAAACCTATGATTTTAAGAGATATATATGTTATTTTACGGACATTACAATCACTCAGAGAAGTAATGGCTTGGAATGCAAGCTCCCTGCAGAAGTTACTGGTGGCCCTATGGGGATGGACACACTGTTTGCAGATTATATACAGGTTGCAGTTCTTAATTTGGACACTCTCCTCTGCCAACATACACAGTTATGTGTCTGCACCCTTCCTCAAATAGCCTTGGCCGCTCCTTCTAGGTCTGCCTCTCCTGTCAACCAATGTAATATTTGACATCAGAGGTGCCTGGGGCTGAGGTCAGATAGTGTCATGGACAAAACTATTCAGCCACCAGCCACAGGCATGTTCAGGAGCTGTTTGGGAGGTCAGAGTGCCCCAGTAGCAAGATTTGCTGCCGTGCATCGGCACTATTTGGGCATGGCAGCAGACAGCATTTTACACTAGCGACCATGAGGTTTATAGGGGAATCCAACTACTCAGCAGCTCAGAGCCAGACCAGAGCACTTTTACATCAACCCATCTCTTATACCTCATCTCTCAATTTTGTCATGAACAGAGTGCATTTCATGATAATTGTTTTCATTCACACTTTGAGTGCACACACTCTAGGTAATTTACAGGCTTGTTACCAGAGGCCTGTCAGTTTGTCAGCCTCACCTCGGTGCTGTGGAAGGTCATGAAGCAGACCATCTTGAGTGCCATGACACATGCAGGACAATCAGGGGATCAGGCCCAGCCAGCATAGATTTGTGAAAGGCAGATCCTGCTTAGCCAACCTGATCTCCTGTGTAAAGATGACTTGCTTAGTGGATGAGGGGAAGGCTGTGGATATTGTCTTCCTAGACTTTTGTAAAACCCTTGACACCATTTCCCACACCATTTTCCTGGAGAAACTGACTTCCTGTGGTGTAGAAGTCATCATCAACAGCTTCATTGCCCTTCTTACAAGACCAGGTGCTGGGTCCTGCACACGGGTCACAGCAACCCCATGCAGCACTACAGGCTTGGGGCAGACTGGCTGGAAAACTGCTTGGTGGAAAAGGACCTGGAAGCGCTGGTTGACAGCTGTCTGAACATGAGGCAGCAGTGTGCCCAGGTGACCAAGCAGGCCAATGGCACCCTGGTCTATATCAGAAATAGCGTGGCCAGCAGCACTAGAGAAGGGATCATTGCCCTGTAATCAACACTGGTGAGGTCACAGTTCAAATCCCGTGTTCAGTTTTGGGCCCCTCACTACAAGAAAGACACTGAAATACCGGAGTGTATCCAGAGAAGGGCAATGAGGCTGGTGAAGCGTCTGGAACCCACATCTTCTGAGGAGAGGCTGAGGAAGCTAGGAGTGTTCAGTTTAGAGAAAAAGAGGCTCAGGGGGTACCTTATCACTTTCTACAACTACGAGAAAGGAGGTTGTAGTGAATGGAGGGTCAGCCTCTTCTCCCAAATAACAATCAATAGGAAAAGAGGAAATGGCCTCAAGTTATGCCAGGGTAAGTTTAGATTGGATATTAGGAAAACTTTTTTCACAGAAAGGATTGTCAAGCATTGCAACAAGCTGTCCAGGGAAGAGGTGGAGTAACCATGCCTGAAGTGATTTAAAAGATCTAAATGATCTTTAAGGTCTTTTCCAACGTTAAAAGTTCTATGATTCTGTGATCACAAGTAAGTTTGAAAGTTCAATTTTTATTTCAAACAACCAATTGATTCAAATGTGTCCAAAAAAGCTTCTTAGCTTCAATTGAAAACAAAAGTTTTGGATGGATGGTGAATGAAATCAAGAGTTTATTTGCAAGCTTTTAATAGCCATTTGCTCAAGGTGGAATAGGGCCTCAGGCACAGCATATGCAACAATCAGTGAAAAGTGCTTGTACTGAGGAACCAGCAGCAACTATTTTTCTGACAAATATTTACCCCTATGAGTTGCATTATCTTTCTAGCCAAAATCTTTGTTATCAGCTCCTCAACAAACTGGAATGAAACTATCTGAAATGCCATCAGATCTAGATAAATGCAATCATGAACATCTTACTCTGTCAAACCTAACATAAAAATGAATATTAAAACTAGTATTATATTGAATAAAATTAGTATTGCTGCCTGTGAAGTATTCCTTGTGCTCTTCATTTCATCACCAAATTCTATTTATCTTCTCCCAAACTTTTCTTTTCAAGATGTGTCCCAGGCTGGCAGACTGACAATGCCAAATTACTTTGTAGCCTAGGAATTGTAGGGAGGAATCTGGAGGTTTTGCTGACTGGGCAGAGAATAGGTGGTACATCTGCCACACAGTGAAAAATATGGGAAGTGGTTTGGGAATGTAATAAGAGCATATTAGCTGGATGTTTCTGTTAGAGCATTCAGTAGCAAAATATTTAATGATGCTGACATTTAAATTGTGATAATTAGATTTCCTGGTTAGCACCACATTAAGAAGTATGACAACAGTTTATATGTTGCTCAGAGCTATTATTTCAGACTGTCTACCAACTTGGATTGGCAAGAATGACCTGGTTCATATTCTATTTATATATGAGTTTTATTTTGGTGTTAATGAAAGCTTAGCTCTTGGATCACAGTCCTCTTCTATTATGTGGCTCTATGAGGATGGAAATCACGAAAGGCTTGCTTTCAGCCAAGCTCTGAGCTTCTCTAATGAGACAGCCCCACAAAGCATTACCTCTACAATTACTGGTCTGCAAATATGGCAGGATATGACACCTCCTTTTCAAGGGAAGATAGATTATCTAGATGTCTTAGAAGGTGCACTGGACATTTGAATAAAAAATATTTTCTTTGCAAAAAGATTACAGGAGGAGCAGAGTAAATGCTTGCCACTATTCCCTCTCCAAGACATTTGTGCCCTGGCTGTAAGAGGTTTGCTACACCAGGCAGCATGGAGAGCTGCACCTACAGTGACACAGACTGACAGTCTCCAACTGATGGCCAGTTTTGCTGCCATTCTCAGCAACTGTAGGGAAGCAATCCATGTGAAAAAAAAAACATCTTCTGCCAGTTGACTTTTTTTCCCCACAGTGTTTTTGCAACAGAACAGCTTTGGTAGATGGGATGAGGAAAGAATCTACTGTCCTGCCCATTTTAAGAAATATTATGATCATTCTCTTCTTTTTCTCCTATGGGCAGGGGACTGGTCTGACTGTTAACTGTACTTTTGGCCCACATGACAAATTAATTATTTCAGTTTAGATGTCCTTGTCACAGCTTTGGGGAAGGCAGTTTGTCTTCTGAAATGCTGCCTGCAGCCAGCTTACTCTGCAGCCGAGTGTGGCTGGGTACAAGTCCAAGCCCCAAAAGCAGAGAGCCAATCCCCCTGGTGTGGGGGCTCCTGCCAGCTGAAGGGGTAGAAGCCCCTGTCTGAAATGAAGGTCGAAAGGAGCCCAAAAGCAAGTGCATCTGAGGGGATGTCAAGGCTGAGGGAGGAAAAGAGGGAAAAGAGAACCAGAGTAGGACTGGAGAGGCAGAATAAGGGCATATGGGATGAACAGTGGAATACAGGGATGTGTGGTGGTGATGAATGGAGATAAAAGACCAAATAATATGGGTAAGAGCAAATTGAAGAGAAAAGAGAGAGCATGGAGATAGACTATCTGTAGCCACGGGGGTTTTCTGCCCTCCAAGAAGCCAGGTTGATCCCAGGGGCTTCTCCACCCTTCTGCTGTCAGGCTATATCTAAGAAATCCAATAACAATGTGTGAATCTCACCTTCCCTCATTTCCAAAAGGCTGGCTTGCAATCTAGCACAACCCCCCCCACTGTTCCAGTAGCAAAAGTGATCAGGAAGCCAAGATTTATGCTGTTCTTGTGGGGATAAACAATACTGCTGCTAAAGTTCAAATGATGCATGCCTGGTTTTTGAAGAAATCATTAAGCCCTCCAGAAAAATTCTAAACGAGTCTTTTTATTAAAGAAAAAAAAAAGCCGCAGAGCAAAGCACTCAGAATTTAAGAAAAGCATCCAGAATTAACAGAGACTGAGTACACTCCCCATGTATGTGCTCACTGTGAAGCAGTGTTTAATTAGGTGACCATGTAATATTTCATCCACATGACCTTTACCTGATCCTGCACACAGGGCAATGAGTCTTCAATTTTTTTGCTACTCTTATAAAGCACAATTCTGTAGCAGACATTTTATTTTGCTCTACTTAAACGTATTTATTCAGTTGTAGTAGGTTAACAGGGGAACTATCTGAGGAGAAGCAGAAGGGAAGAATGACTTGATGAGTAACTAATCACTCATGAAATTCTTATAGTGACAGTTTCTACAAGGATTTCTGAATTTGTGAACTACCTCATCTTCACTATGAGCAAATCAGGCATTATTGACTTTGTCTGGTATATATGCATAGGAAGGGATGAAATTATATAGCAGCCTTCCCCTTGGAGGAAGCACTAAGATGGTCTTTTCACCTATACTACTTTTTATTTTCATGAAACTTTCAGGATCTGAAGATTGCATAACTTTAGACCTGCTGTCAGATCTGGCCAGTGGCAAGTGTGCAAGCTGAGAGACAGACTCACAGCCCACACTCACACTCATTCACAGTTAGTCAATCAGTCACCTGAGTGTGAGCACCCAAGCCTCATTTCTATGGGCCACACAGATTGATTCCACATATGGCAGATTGCAGAAGGCTTTTTCCGGTGTCTACAGTATTGGATTTGCTCAGAAATGTTTGGAGTTCCACATTTGCAAAGCCTTATCCTGGGCTTCTGGACAAGGAATGCCTGGCCACATGAAGAGCACTGGTGCTGCCAAGACAAGTTTTTAAGGGAGGGAAGCCCCAGAATGCAGCCTGTGAATCCCTGCTGGGTGAGGATAGCCAGCTGCAGAGCCTTTAAAACCAAATGCACTGTTTCATCAGAAATGATACCTCTGACCGTACACATTCCCTCGAGCTTGAAGTATCTGCAAATAGTCAATTTGCTCACAGTATGGAAGCTTATCATCAGGCAACTAATTCAGCTTTCCTCCACCGGGATAATAAATTCTATTTACTTACCTGTTATCAGCAACAATTGTTGTTTAGAAAGAATGAAACAGAACATGATTGATTAGTTCTTTCTGCAGCTCTTTGAGGATCCAAGGTTATTTTTGTCATTCATCATGCCACATTAACACAAGCACAATTCCTTTCAAGGTACCGGTGTGGCTATCATGGTAACGGAGTGGATTATTTAGTGACGTATTCAGCAAGAGTAGCTGTTTTTCTCCCATCTTCACTGCAACATGAATATAGGATTTCTAAGGCTACCGTACGCTTACAGCTTTTTCTCCCATACTTTATTTAGACAGGAAAACCTGCTGGTTTCTGTATAAATTTCAGTGTCTAGAAATAAACTGCAATCCTCTGAACTAAAACTGAAATTCAGATATATCTCTTTCCTAGAAGAAAAAATTAAACTAGAGCTTTTTTTGTTTTATTTATTTACTTCCTTATTCTTTATCTGTATGGGCAAACAGTGAATTTTTGCTTCCACTTTCGCTGAAAAGTCTCTTACCAGGGCTTAGGTCCTTTTTTCTCCCCTGAGCATTCTCTTCATGGAGCTGCAGCTGGTCAAAATAGAGCCAGCAGAACTGCAGCCATGCCCTTGCTTATTTGCTTGCTATTAAAGTCTGTCATTGGTTCTACAATAGACAATATAATTTCCCACTTGCAACAGGTGGCAGAGCAAATGTAATCCAGACAGGCATTCACCCAGCACAGCAGCTGTGGCTCTACCTCCCCTGGGACATGCCATGAAAAAGTCAATACACTTACAAGGCATGGTGTTTCCTAAAAACTGTCTGTGTATTTGGATAGAGACAGCTTGCACCTCCCTTGCCCTGACCTCGCTCTTTCTCCTCCACCTGTAATGTTCATGGTCTACCATGAGTCTTTAAGCCAAGGCTCCCTCTGCAAGTTGGCACAGAATTTGGCATGTCAATGCTGAAGATGAAGTACTCTCTCCTTCAAAAAGGTGGAAAGACTAGTTTTTTTCCCCAACAAGTTTTAAGGGATTGTGGGTGTGCCCTGTGGGCCATTACTTTCGCCAGTCAGATGCTGAAGAGGTAGCACCAATCTCATCACCGTCCAAGTCTTCTCTCTTTCTTCCTTTACTTTACTGCCTCAAAAGTTCTCCAGTCATTCAGCTGTCTCGTGGACTAGGAAAATGGAGGAGATATGGGAGGGAGGATAGGAAGGCACGCAGATGATCAGAGGATAGATAGTCTAAGTGATGTAGTCACATTCTCTCGCTTTAGAAATACAAAATGTATATGATATCTCCTCCTGTCTGGAACTCATGAGGATCTCATCTTGCCATTCCTGATCAGCAACAGGCACTGTGGAAGAGTGCTGACACTTAAACTCTTCTTTTCGAGGTGTGTCCATGCTGTGTGGGATCTCACGTGGAGAAAGAAGACCCGTGGGGTAGTTCTTGCCTTGAGTGACAAAGAATTATTGCTCTGTGTAGAGGAAAGGTGAGTGCACTATAGGACAGCTCCATCAAAAAAAGCAAAACGAAGAAACATAAATGACTGTGAATGAACTTGACTGAAGCACTCTGAGGCCCCAGCTCAGTTTTCAGATGAACTAACAGTAAGAACATTTTTTTAACTGATTTGATTTTAATCAAGTGAGAGGAGCGACTGGTAGGTCTGAGGGGAAAATGAAAGAAATGCAACTGAGGAAAAAATCTGCTGCTGCGCTGGCTTCATCACACCTTGAACTAATCCATCCCCATCAGCACTGCTGAGGAGGGGGAGGAAGAGTGCAGCTTTGTAGGTGGCTGGCAGCCAGCCAAAGTGGACCCACCACTCTTGGAGACCAGTGTATGCCAATATCAGCGCTGTCCGAGATCACATACTGAATGTGTACTGAATGATAACAGGCATGGAGGTCTTTGGGCTGTCTGTTCAACACAAGGTGCCGGAGCAAGCAGGCATGGACATGGGCTGCCATTTTTGTCCCCTTCAGCCTGCAATCTGGAACATCAAGCTGGAGTGTACTCTCCTTGGCAGGCAACAAGGTGCTCCTGCTTGAGCAGCTGGGCTTCCCAGTGCTTTCCTCAGGACTGCCATGGCACACAACAGCAAGCCTGTGTTGGGTTTTCTGAGTCCCTACTCCATCCTGCTTAATGAAATCTTTAGCTTCTCAGAGCAAGAACAGTCCCTAAGTCCAGGGAAACCTCTGTTTCAAACAGATTCAGGGGATTGCTGTGACATACTAAAATAATTGGCTGTAATGGGAAATACTGAAGGAGATGATGCCAAAAGGACTGTCAAGAGCACAGAATAAATATTGCAGAAAAACATGACTTGACATAGTCTGAATTGTAGGCATTTCTGTTTGAAGAAGTAAACATACATTTTCCAAACGAAGTTTTATCATGGTCTTTTGAAAAAAAATCCTTTCCTTTAAACCTATAAAAATGTTGGAAGGCACTTGACTTGATACGAAATGCGAGAGGAGGAAATCCTAACTTTTAAATGTTGCCTTAACATCATGATTTCTGAGAAGCTGGCACTGAAGATGTGATATGTTGGTGCTCTGAGCAACAGAAGACCAGGACCACTGGTATACTAGAGATCCTGCTCTTAGGAAAACTGAGTCCTTAGCTTTTAGTAACAATCTACTTTTTTACCTTGTTATTTATAGCAATGCTTCTACTTCTGAGTTCTCATGCAAAGATATTTGAATGAAATCAGCACTGGTTTTGTTGTTGTTTTCTGTAAAGAGAAGTGACCTGGGACCTCTTGTACAAATGGTGCTGGGCATGTTTCTGAATCTGTGCAACAAATATCATGATGATCAGAAGTAGCTACAAAACTAAGGCTACATCTACAAAATAAAGAGTTTTCCCAACTTATCCTCATAGGTTTTAAATATCCACTTTGGAAAAAACCCAAACAGGACCTTCATTAAGTCACTTGACAGCATAAACCAGAAGCAGATCTTAAATCCTAACTTTTCTAGGTCCATAAGTAGCAGATATCCCCTACCTATAGCTCCATCTGGCCCCAGTTACCAAAGTAATTGTGCATATTGAAAGATTAAGCCTTTTAGAAGCTGCAATCATTTTCTGCCAGTTTATGCTATACAACTATATTTTTAATGAGGTCATTTTCTGGAGGGTTTTGACCAAAATCCAGAGTATTTCCAGACTGGCATGGACTCCCAAGAACAATGGTAGATAAAAATAGAGTGTATGACTTTTCATACAGGGAAAATTGAAATCTGTATACTCATTTTTAATTATAAGTTCTTTGATCTGGGAGATGTGTGATATATTCCAAATCTAATTAATGCTTAAGTTTTTTATTTACTTCATCTATTCATTCTTGAACAGTTTTTGAATAGTCTTCTGTACTATTAAACACAGTGGGCCCAATTCTCATGAACAATATGTTTCTGTCCCCTTCTGACAGCTCAAGGAACCTTGAAAGCAAGCAAAACTGGCAAGAGAAAGTTGCACTTCTTTTTCATGCTCCTCTACTTTCTGAACAAGTCCGTTATAAGTGAGAATAAAGGTAGCTTTGCTTCTTAAAAAAGAACAGGCATATTCTTTGCACAGGAGCACTTACATGTCTTCACCAAATCTTTGGCTTTTGCACTGGTTTAGCTACAGCAAGCTGGGCAGATAAATACTATCTACAAAGAGAAGCACTTGAAGGCTGTGTTTATCATTCTAGCTTAGTTAGCATCTGCCAGCAGCCAAAGTATCCTAAAACATTTCTAAGTCCTCCAAGAGAGGAGCTATATCCTTGTTCTATTATTTTATTTCTGTGATAGTAGCAATGGTCTGAAATGCAAAGGTCACCGGCTCTCCAAAACATTCACACTTCAGTGTGACTATTCATCTCATGCTCGTTCAAGTCTATATCCACAACCTCATTAATGAGGGTCACTCTTGGGACAAAAGTAGACCCTCTGGACTACTTCTATATGACTCTCATATAAGATTCTCATTTAATTTATATAGAATAAAGTGCGCTTAAACTCAGACTTTGAGGTTAATAGTGGAATCTTGGCTGGAATAAGTTCAGCCCAGACAATATCGGTGTCATCACTGTTATAACAACAGACTCTGAGGATTTTTCTTTTTGAGCATCTGTTCATATATCTGTAGATTTTCTTGAATGGGAGCTTGAATTCAGCTAGCAGGTTTAAATTGACTTCTGGTTTGATGCTGATAATATGTGTCTCTGTCTATGCACAAGTTTGGATGTTAATCAGTTATTTCAGTACATAAAAATTCCTCTCAAATTGATTGAGTTAACATGTTTCCATGTTTCCAAACTTCAATAATTAACTTGTTGCCTTGCTTATTAACCAGATCTGCACCATTGTGGCCTGCTATAATCTTCAGTAAGGGAAACAAAATTGGAGGATGAAGAAAACTGGGAAGAAAAGTAAAGATGAGAGCTGTATGCTGTTCTCTGTTAGCGCAGGGGGTTGATGGTCCATCCATAGCTGTTTAAATAGGTAATGTCTATAGAAGGATTGGCTCTGGTGCCTGTGCATCACTTACTGGTAGAAAGTAAATCTTCGCTACTGCTTGCAGTGCAATGCCTAAGGCGCAGTGCTGTATCATAATGGGGAATTAGAGCCAGACTATGAAAAGCTTTGTTGCCTGCAACTAATCTGCAGGATGACAGCATTTTAAAAAATGGATAAATGCTACCTGAGCAAGGGAGGGAAACTGCATTATCAGAGAAGACACAGTGTATTTCCCCATCAGCAACAGAGGCTATAGCTCACAGTACTCAGTACGTTGGCTATTGTAATCACACTCAGTACAGCATGTGATTGTTTTATGTGGTTGATTTGCTCTTATCTTTAATTAGCCACAATTCTGTCTTTTTGAACATTAAATGAATTTGGTTTAAGAATTCTAATTGTCAAAGTCTCTCAAATTAACAGAATGGAAAAAAATACATTCATAATGAACTGAATTTTAGATTACAATAGCTATTACGGGGAACAGAACAAATGTGTGCAGGAAAATGATTAAACTGCGGAGTTCTCCACACTGTACCACATTCCCCTGCCTTCCCCATTCTGGATACTCTTCTAGGTTTTTTCAAGCCCAGAACTTCATCTTCTATAGCCACATACATTTTATTTCAATGGAGACAATTCCTGAGCCTCAGCCAACCCATCAAGGGAAGAATACAAGAATATTGACTCAGAATTTAGATCATAATTTTCAAGGGCTAGAGTGATTGAAAGATTTTCTGCCACTTAATATAGAAATGGCGTAATCTTCCAGAAGAAATTTCACTCTCCCACAGCCTTGTCTTGAATCTTCTGTGAAAGGAAATGGGCTTATGTATTGCTAAAATATCTTGAGCAGCTTTTGACACTTCAAAACATCACGGTGCTCAGCACAATGTGGACTAGCTAACACTTCCAAAGTGACTGTACACTGAGGATCACACTGCTTTAGAGACAGACAAAATTCTTCCAAAACAGATGTCAAAACTGACATGGCAACCATTCTGCTGTGTACTCTGGCTGTCGCCTTTCTTAAACCTGCCACAGGGCAACCATCAGCGTATTTGCCATTTGATACACGCATTTGCAGCTCTTTCAAGATACATCAGAAAACTACCTCTGCAAAGCCAAGAGGATACGTGAATGTAATTTGTTTTTCCACAAAGTATTTGCTGTGTTCTTCAAAAGGTTAACCCACCTTACTAAACTGTTCAAACATTATTTCACTTTTATTGACACTCTTTTCCGACCATGAAATGACTTGAGTTTTAATCTATTTTTTTATACGGAAAGGAACAGACTAATGTAATAATCTACACGCACGGAGGTATTTGAAAAACAGGTTTTCCAAAGCTCTTGAAGTACAAGGGGGGAACGAAAAATGGTGTGGCACAAAGAAGAGGTTATTGTAGAGATAAATATGGCAATATTTATTGGGCTGATATGTAGTTTTTTGGAGGGTTTTATATCAAGGTCTGAGATCAGGGCTCAGATTTCATGCAGGAAAGGCTCCATGCTACTTGCATTGCAAATAGTAAGGTTTTATAGTTTGATTATCTTTTCTTATGGGAAAAAATAATATTAAAATAAAACTCTGAAAGGATGATTTTATCTCAGCACAATATTCTTTACCCAAATGTACTGCATTTACATTGCCCACTTCACTTTCCATGGTGTGCAAGAGCAGTTGGTGGAGTACCTCACAGGGCTGGCTGCTCACTGGGGCACTAGTAGGGGTTGTAGCCTCCAGTCTGGTGCTACATAAAAGGAAAGTGTAGGCAGCAATTTGTTTACTTGATTTTGCCATATAATTTCCAGAACCAATTTTCCATACTGTGTCTAGGAGGAAGTAAATGGTCCCAACACTCCTGAACATCTCTGTGGGCCTAACTACAGAAGCTGATGAAACACCATTAACCATTGTGACCAGCATGCTCAGTTGTGTGAGCTGGCTGGTGGAGTGGGGCTGGGGACCAAGTGCACAGCAGTCTCTGCTTTCAGCATCTGTGGGTCCCATGAGAAGTTCCCCGAAGGCTATGTTTTCTCAGGGGAACAGGATGTCCACCCAGTAAAACCTTGCAGTGGTCACTCCTGTGCCAAACCAGAGTAGTGGGCGGGGTCCACTTCCCATGGGAGACTATGAATCTGTGGGGCACCACTCCTGACCAGGATGCTCCTACTAAATACTCCAAACTCTGAAACAATGAAAAATTTCATCAGTGTGGGATATTGTGACCCTGCTGACACAAACTTTTCTCTATTGAGAATTTCACCCTGTATTTTTCTGGTGAGGAGATAACTCAGAGATGACATTCCACAAATGCTACTTCCAAATTCAGTAACATATTTGAACATGTGTTTGAGTAACACAGCTTTGCTCTGTGGAAGTGGATTTGACTATGTCTGCAGACTCTTGGGTTTCATAGCTCATGAAATTGCTTCACATAGCAAAATACTAGTGATCTCACAGATTATATAGGCTATATATATTAGGAAAATGGCACATAGCATTAGCTAGCTGTTGCCTGTTACTTAAAAGGAAAAAAACTCAGCAGTTCAGACTGCTCTACAGTAAGCCTATGAGGAATCCAACTTGTAAAACTATGTTGAAGTCTTTTGAACACCGGGCTGGTCAGGTTGACCAGAATAATAAATTCAGTCTATATTAAAAAACTTTTAAAGTACAACTAAGGAAACAAGGATTTTGTTCTTGACAGAACAGCCCTGTCAATGCTGAAACCTGCAGCCCCTTTGTTTTTATTCCCACCCTTTGAGCTGAGCATTTGGCATTACTTATCTTCAAACTGACAGCAGCAAATGATCTTTATGATGAGAGGAAAGACTGTCCCAGAGTAGCTGCCTATCAGAGGTTTCTGCTGTAGAGTCTGTGTCAAAGCGATCGGCACTGGTGAGGACCCAGCACTCCTGCTGTGTCCAGTTCTGGGCTCCCCAGTACAAGAGAGACATGAACATACTGGAGAGTCCAGCAAAAGGCCACAAAGACGATGAAGGGACTAGAGCATCTCTCCTGTGAGGAAAGGCTGAGAGAGCTGGGACTGCTTAGCCTGGAGAAGAGAAGGCTCGGAGGAGTCTCATCAATGCCTATAAACACCTGAGAGGATGGTACAAAGAGGACAGATACAGCACCTTTCCAGTGATGCCCATTGTCGAGAGCTGAGGAAATGGACACAACCTGAAACACAGGAAGTTCTCTCTCAACAGCAGAAAACACTTTTCTACTGTGAGGGTGCATATATTTTCTTTTGTCATATTGTCACCCTGCATTTTCCTTGCTTGAAATCTCTTATATTCACTCCTAAGCACAGACATTGGACAACACAGTCACCTTTTTTTCGTTCCATAGTTTAGACCTCTTATGGATGGCTCAGGGCTCCATTTTTTCCCAAGAATATGTTCTTAGTACTTTTGGAAATCCAGACTTGCATGTGAAATGTGAAAACCCCAACACACTTGGGCAGCTTGGTCTCTCGCACCAAACATTAATGTTTCATAGAAGTAGACAAAGTTACATTTCTTCCCAAGTGGGACATCACTGCAAGTATACAGAAAAATATACACAAATATGAGAGTATAATGTACTCAAATATAAAAGCATAATGACAGTTTTAACTCTTCACCTGATGAGTGTTGATAACATTTGGTCATGAGCACATAACTCGGGAGAGGCATATCACACGGTTGCGGTAATTCCAGTTATCGTTGCAGTTATCTTTCCAATTAGATTCAGAGTATTTGCAGTAGCTGGAAGAACTCTGAGATGGAGAAGAGGTGAAGAGCTAGAAGCTCCAAGGCCATATGAGGTGAAGAGAAAAAGGGGGTAAGAAAGAGAAGGTATCAGATAAAGTGATTTACAGAAGTTCTTAAAAGTTTTGGATAACTGATTAGTTCAAAGTGTTATTTTTATTGGATTCTGTGATAAAAAACAAGGTAGAACTGTATGATACTAAAACTGAAAACCTTTTTTATATTCATTTGTTCAGTAGCAAAAAATAATGGAATTGAAATCAGATACTAAATATATTTAATATAGTGTTTTTTTTAAAGTAATGACTAGGACATTTTTCAAAACCTGAATTTTGAAACTATGATTTTTTTAAATTAAGGGAGAAATAAACATCTGTAATCTCTGTAAAAAAGCCCCCTTTTGGGATGTACCATCTCATTTTCTACAAAATTGAAAGTTGTAATACTGTACAAGATCTGAATGTCCTATTAGTTCTACTTTTACAAAATCTGGTGATTTTCTTCTAAAGCTTCTTTCATTAGTTCCTGGCACTCAAAGACTAAGCAAAGACCTTCTTTAGTAGCAAATAAAAAAATTTAGAGGTTTAATGGACTGTCACTTGGAAGGAAAATTATCTAAGTACAGGCAGCAATCAGGTTTCACTGTAACCATTCCAACTTCAGCTCTTCCCATTACGCTAAACTTTTGAGCCGGAGCTAAAATAAATTAACAAGAATGTGAACACGACTAAAGCAAAAATTTAACCTGGCAAGATTTGGGGCTGCGTAAAATAAATTTTATTAAAAAGTCCTGTTAAGACAGACAGAAGTAATTTTGTTTCATCCTCGCCTGTTGTATTCAGCTGGGCCTGAACAGCAGCAATTCAATTTGCACAGGAGCTTGCCTTACCAATAAAGAGAAAAAAACATGGTACAAACTGTGGCTGGAAACTTGACTTCCTTGCCTGTAAAGGGAATGGGAATTTGTTCTCTACTTAACATGCATGGTAATAATAGGAGAAATATTCCTCTTTTATTGTTACAAGCAGTGCATGAAAGCTAGTGAAGAAAATTTCTGTGTTTACCTTTTCTCTTCAGAAATCAAATGAGATGTGTGAAATTTAGCAAGAGAATGTTAAAGCGTCATTGTAAATTCAGTATATTTTTAGAGATGTGCTATCTGCTTTAAATACTTTCTAATTTGGATCTGAGCAAACAAAATCTGCTAGCTGAGATAAATACCTATGTAGGATGGAGAAGATTTTGGCTGGGATATATGCAATCATCCATATTAAAAACCTTTAATAAAGCACTGAAAATCTTTGCAGAGCTTTATCAACACATAATTATAATATATTATTTTAGGACCCAAATTTTCACTTAGGTTTCACAGATCAGAATAAAAAATATTCCTCCCTTGGAAAATGCTGGATCTGGACATGGATATTCCCTACTGTGACCATCTTCCCCCACAAAATGCAGTGTGTTATGGAAGTCCCCAAGGAAGGCTGAGTAGGCTGCTCAGTGCAATATTCAGACAGAGCCCACGTGGGCACCTCTCTGCCTGCAGGAAGCACTGCCCTCAAAAACCAAGAAAGTGGTTCAGGTACCTTGTCATGTCCAGAGTCATTGGATTGTCCATGGGCTGTCCTCCTCAGCTGCCTCTCAGGTAGAGTATGGGATTCCTGCAGGTACCATGTCATGTCTGCCTGCCCATAAAGATGATTTGAGTGCCATTGGGCATTTGAGAGGGCTCTGCTCATTTGAGCTTAGGCTGCTGAACCTCATCTCAAGCCCCCTCTGCATTCATAGGACTAAATACCTAAATGTCTTCAAATATCTTGGCCTCAGTGTGTAAAATTATCTTGGCCTCAGTGTGTAAAATTTGATGGTGGCACCAAAATCATTATGCAACACCATACTGCGAATAGGAAGAGTATTCTGACAGCTATTTCTAAATCCATTATAAAAAAAGTCCCACCAAATTTACACATTCTAAAGCTGGTTTTGTTAAACTCCAAAGTTCTCTCCTTGGCTTTACTCTAACCATTGTAGGTCATGTTAAAGGCTGTGTATTTGGCTATAGAAAAAAATAATTAAAGAATGATTAGACCACATTAAACACTACAGTCGAACAGTGCTTCCTTTCTCTTGGACTAAACATTTTTGGGAATCCTATCATATCACTGCAGGAGAATGGCTTCTTGAAGGCTTAAAGATTTGTGTTACAGGTAAGGGAGAAAAAAAGAGGCAGCAATATGTATTCCCATCCATTCAGCCAATTCAATCTGCTGTGCGAAGGGGTGAGTGGTGACTCTCCTCTTTCATTCTCCCCCCAACAGAGCAGGCCCTCCTGGGCAGGACCTCACTTTCTAAATCACGGCCTCAGCTGGGTTGGGATCTCCACTCATCTCAGGTCTCTGATCTCAGGGTCATTCCAACTCTTCTGTGATTGCCTAGCAGAAAACAGCCCTCCAAAGGCAGAACTTACCTGCTCTCAGCTACATACCACAGAGCATACCACAGAGTCAGCTTCCTTTAGACCTCCCCTTCTGGTTCAATGAATCTTGCCCTGCTGTGAATCACCTCATATGCCTCCCTCAGGCATCTAGCCTCTAAAGAGGTCAGAGTCCAGCCTTTACTCCTGCACTAATCCTTTCCTTGGGCTGGCTGAAAGCAGCTCTTTTCTCAGTAAATGGCTTTAAATCATCTTCCTCGGTCCTTGGATTTCATTGCGGTCAGCATGTGTCTAGAATGAAGAATTGCAGCATCCCGGTTATAAGCATCCCAGGTTTTTATTAGCTATGGTCCTAAGACCCTAATTCCATGGTTTAATCATTAGATAGGTCTTCCTGCTAGAGATCAAACTTCAAAGTCAGTCTTAGGTCAAGTTAATGTTGTTTGTTTAATAAACGTTCCCCCATATCAAACCATGCACTGTCAAAAGGTTAGTGGTCACCCACCACACTGCTTGCCTTTTGAACCTCTCAAGTAAATTGGCTTCAGATAATATCATAGTTGAGAAATACTTTTTCCATTAGCTAAGAAAACAAGGCCTCACCTATTGGAAGCTACAAGCCATCAGTAGGATGTAACAAATATCTGAATGAAACTTGCCTCTGTAGTGAATGAAACTCATCTCATTCATCTCAGAAACAGTGTTGTAGCAGCAACACTGAGACTGTGAGTCTTGTAAAAAGTTTTACATAATTATAATAGCCTTCCACTATATTTTTCTGAGGAATATCAGAATTCAGTGGTGATAACATTTAATGCAAACTCTTCCTTCTATGTGAGTTTGGGGCACATGGAGGTTCTTTGTTTCAGGTACAAGAGCCACAAAGAAACTGAGTGCTCCTCTCATTTTCTAAGGTGTCCAAATGAAGGATAAAGGAATGCTACCATCTGGGACAATACAGATAGGAATGCCTAATATCTGTGTCCACCTAATATACAAAGAGCAGATTTTCAAGAGATATTTTAAATGACCAAAGAGTGTTGGAAACGCACTGTATTTACAGAATTTAGTCTTGGACTCCTGGCAGCCAATATTCCTCACAATAGGAGGGAGGTTTGCCAAGGAATTTTGAATCAGGTCTCTTCACTTGTTCGAGTCTTTGAAATGTGTTTTGCAACCCATGGAGGAAAAAATAGTCAGAAATTAAGACCGTGACTCAGAACCGTCCCGAGAAGGTGTAAATTAAAGGGTTAGAAGACATCTCACTTTTAAATAGTATTCACATTCAATAGAGAAAAGCACCCCTGGATGTTGCACTGACTTTTTGATTTAGAGCCCAGTAATCAAAAGTTATTTTTAAAATGGATGTTTGTTAATCCAAGATGCTGTTTCTCGGCATTTCATTCCAGGCAACACTGTTATACATTTGGTCATAAAAAGCACCCCAAAAGCACCAGTTTTAAATCAAAAATCCTGTGAGTATTTATCTACTGGATTTAAGACATGATGAATTTAAGAAGCTTAGGAAAATTCCAGCAGAAGTCCACCAACTTTCTAGCACTGCAACTGCTGCGATATAAGTTGGAAATGGATTTCTTTCAGAAGAGAGGGTTTGCATTGGAAATTGTACATTCTCATTGTGGGTCCGAAGGGGGAAGGGGAAAATTGTGATTCTACTGTGTTGGATCCCTCCATGGCTGATCATCCCAATGGAGGGAACTGGGTGCTCTGCATCCCCTGGAAGAAGAAAATACCTGAGCCTTAAATTTTTGTCCAATTAGACAAATATAAATGATCATTGTGGTTAGATTTGAAATTTGATGGTGTTTTCATGTCACTCAAAGAATGTAGTGACAGTTAGGTATTTCAGATCATCTGTGGGGAAAAGCAGCATGAAGAGCTTTAGTACAGATTAGTTACCTTTAACTTTTAACTCCAGGATCTACTCTGTGCAGCTAAAGTTGGGTATGTGAGATTGTGAGTGTCTGATTAGGGGATTTTAAAAGAAAACTCGATCCTTGTCTGTTGATAATGCTTTTAACTTATATGTTTAGTCTTAATTCCAATTTTTCTACTTCGCTTATTTATAAGTTCTGTTTTCTTCTATTCGTATTCTTATAGAATTGAACTCTAGTATTTTTAGGCTTTCTCATTCTAGAAAGAAGGTTGAAAATGAGAGTATGTATTTACTTCTAGTAATACACAAGTTACCAGGCATCTAGTTAAGGGGTTTTGCTCAAAAGTTCGTGGTTATACCTACCTCTAGATCTGGAGTCTGAAGAAAATTTCCACCTCCTCTGAACACATCAACAAACAGATGTTGAAGACTGTTTTCACTGATCATGTGGAGCACAGTCTAGTTTCTAAACAACAGTTTAGGGCAGTAAGAAGTTTTCTTCCATGGAACAGGTCTGGGAGAAATACATGACCCCAGCTTTTCCTGATAGCATACCTGTATCTGCAGTTTTTTGTTCCTTAATTTGTTATAGACTGCTGGGAAGTTATGGAGTGTGAGGCATCAAGGGCTATATTTTCCTTCCTGTCTGAACCTGGAGACTGTGCCTAAGATGGCACAGGACAGCCCCCAGGAGCAGGTCCCACCATCCTGTTTAATTTGCCAATGCAGAATCCAAACTTGCAGGTCTGATAAATTCAGAGTTTTCCAGGGAGAAACCTCTGTGACCAGAGGATGCCAGGCTGGAACTTGACTGATATTACTGTGTTAGTATGTTTGCCAAAGGAAACATGAATATAGGAACATCATTAAATTTGGTCTGAGAACTTCAGTAGGCAAGCAGGACTTCATCTAGAAAAATTGTTATAGTTTGAATATTTCCCTTCTTGTGAGTTTGTATTTTGTCAATCTTTGACAAATATCTTAGCTCATTTGTCAATAAAAATGAGAGAAGAGTAAGTTCAGAAGCATGTCAACACCTTCTGTTTTGTTATCAACTGTGATAAGGTTAACCTTGAATATTTTTGAATTTGTTTGGTTAAGAAGAAAAATGACATCTGTTTTGTAACCTCACATCTTCCTACACTTTCTGACAGCCTGCAGCATTTTCACTGAACTGTAAGATTTGCTCATGAAAGCTGAGCTAATCAGAGGTGGCTATCCAAAGTTCAGTCAATAAATAGCTTGACTTTCTAGCTTGTAACAATATAAAGGGAGATCAATAAAAACTATTAAGACTATTTCTCCATTTCCTTCTGCTTCACGTAAGCTAGCCATGAAGGACAGACTGCTTCCCTTCTACTAGTTTCTTGTCCTTAGATATTATGCTGCACCTATTCAGTGGAAAAGAATTGTAATGTGAATACTAGCATTTGAATATTTGCATTGAAGTAATACATTTCTAAACAACACCTGTTTATAACCTTTGTATGTTTACTATTAAATCAGAATATTTAATTTAAAAATTATGTAATTTTAATCTTTAGGATAAACATGTTTTTTTTTCTTACTGTTCTTGCAGAACCGGCTCAGTTATGAATATGTAGACCAACTCCCTGTCCTGAAAAATGCCTACAAATACTAAGAGCAAGCTTTCATTCTGAAAACAAGTACATAATTTCTACCTTAACAACATATAGCCCAGCTTCAGTAGTGTCAGCCCACATGGAGCTTGTGAGATATCCATTATGTCAGATTACTTTCTCGAAAAGGGTTTAGTAAATGACTGTACTGGAACAGTAAGGAAGTGTCCAGTTTGAATTGAATATCAATGTGGAGATTAAGCATTGACCAATGTGAAGTGAAGGATATTTCTGAGGCAAAACAGAAAAAAACAAAAGCCAGTAAAAGGAAATACAGTTACATACTGAATATAGATTGTATAGAGAAAAAAAGTCAAGGAAAAGGATCCAAGAGAACCAAGTTAGTTTTAAGTGTTTACATAAATGCGGTTATCAGCAAAACCAGTCACAATTTCTATTGGGATTTTTTAAAAGGTTGGTTTAAGTGAGTATGTACTTTAGATCTGTATCTCATCTGCAATTAGGTTTATTTGTGACCAGACATTTAATGCAATTTTAAATAGAGGACTAAGACACAGACCAGAACCTGGAAGAAAATGCTTAATATTCATAAAGAGTTAAAAGTATTTGAGTTGTCAGGATGGCTGAAATTCCAGGAAAGAGTCTAGGGAAATAAGCCAAAGGAATCTTGGAACAATTCTCTTTGAATATTCATTGAGGACAAAGAAGGTCTGAGAACAGGAAAGACCTGTTCAGGTCTGGAGATACATTCTGAACAGGTTCAGAATGTATCTCCAAAAAAGAAATTTATGGAACAAAACAGAAAACTTAACTTCAAGACTCAGGAAGAACAAATCAAAAGTTTCAAGAAATGGTGGAGCTTTTTTGATCTTGGTTATCTGCCTTCAGTGTTGAAGAGGTTTGTCATTGCAACTAAATGTGATGTTAGCTAAAAGTTTGGGGTAGTTGGTAATGTAGTGCCACAACTTAATATTTCTGTTAATAAATTCCACCTCAGAGCAGGAACAAATGTCAACTTGGAGAACACTGAAAGGGGCATCACAAACTCTGCACCTTTGAAAACCAGAGGTACTGCCTGAAATTTGTAAAATTAACTTCAATGCATAAAACTGCAGGGAAGCAAGATAGGAATGAAGAACAAACACAGAGTAGGAACCATGCAGCTGAATACCACTACTGCAGAAGATAACCTAGCTCATACAATTGATCGTGAACTGCATACATGATGATGCTATGATGCTATTACAACAAAAAAACCAATTAAATTTTTGTATGTTGCAACACAGGCATCACATCTAAGTCATAGGAAGCAGGTTGGGGTTTTCTTCACCTCATGTGGTGCCTAGAATCAGTAGTTAGGGCCCAGTGTCCAGTTCTGGATACCACAAGGTGCAGAATTACAAGGAGACAAAAAATAACCAGGGAGAATCACTTTAAAACACCTGAAGTCAAAAGGATGAAGGGATTAGACCTAGCTGAGAAAGACAAGAAAGAAGAGACTACCCAAGAGTGTAAAGGTTTTGCTGTAAAGATGATAGCCGGTTCTTCATGCTTTTTAGGAATATGACAGGAATGAATAAGCCCTGATGTTCAGGGCTTTCCAAGGACGGAACCTACTCAGACCCTTTCGACAGGTTGTTGCAGAACTTAACCACTGGGATATACCCAGGTTGCAGTATGTTCTTTTGCCCTGTCACTATGTGTTGCTAAATCTATCCCCATCCCCTCTGTAGTCACCCTCATGGGTAGTTGTAGACAGCATTTTAATCTCTTTGCCGTTTGTTTTTTAAGATTGAAAAAACCAGTTCCTTCTCCTCTCCTATGTCTTGTGCTCCAGACATGCTCCAGCATGTCCATGTATTTCTTGTACTGAGGAGCCCAAAACTGGACACAGTTGTCCAGATGTGGTCTCAGAAGTGCCAAGATAAAAAGGAAAAAGAATTTTGCTCAGCCTCTTCTCCATCCTGTAATTCATGTCATTGCCATAAAAACCTGCTGACTGGTGTTAAGCTTGTCTGTCAGGATTTCCAGGTCCTATCCTGCAGAGCTGCTCCACAGCCAGTCAGCCTCAATGCATGTGACAAATTATCCCATCCATGCTTGTTTTTATTGAGCATCATGAGGTTGCTGTCAATCCACTGCTGTGGCTTGCTGAGGGTCCTCAGCTTCAGTCCTGCCCT
Source organism: Lepidothrix coronata (assembly GCF_001604755.1). Lineage (NCBI taxonomy): Eukaryota > Metazoa > Chordata > Aves > Passeriformes > Pipridae > Lepidothrix > Lepidothrix coronata. The sequence continues at coordinate 11,680,854 of NW_016690186.1, forward strand.
TCAGTCTTTCAGCTGTTTCTCCACAAATTTCATATCACCCACCAATTTCCTAAAAGCATACTCCATCCTCTCATCCAAGGTAACAAAGACATTACACAGTATGATACCTGAGGAATACTACTTGTACACAGCTGCCAGGCCTTCCAACAACTGACGACTACTGCGCTAGTCAATAAAAAACGGCCATTTTTTATCCACCTTGCAGTAAATCCTCACAGTTTGTATTTCCCCAGTTTTCCTATAAGTTTACTATGGAAGGTCTTGTCAAGGTAAAAGCCAAAGTAGATATGTGGAACATCCACTGCTCTCCCCTCATCCACTGAGTCGCTCATTTTTGTTGCAGAATGCAATCAGGTTTGTCAGTCTCCTTTTGCTCATGATAAATCTGTACTAGCTGCTTCCAAAGACTTTATGTCCTTCATGTACCTGGAAAAGGCCTCTGTGAGGACATGCTCCATAATGTTCCCATCTACTGATGAGAGTCTAGCCAGGCTATGGTCGTTCCTTCATTGCTTTTTTTTTTTTAAAGTCAGAATAAGATTCCTCTTTTCCTAGTCATGAGAAACCTCTCTTGAACACTTGTGGTGGTCTGACCTTGGTTGGATGCCAGGTGCCCACCAAGCCGCTCTGTCATTCCCCCTTTCCAGCTGGGCAGGGGAGAGAAAATAAGATGGAAAACAACTCACAGGTTGAGATAAAGCAGTTTGATAAAGCAAATGTGAAAGTTTGCATGTGACAAGCAAAGAGAAAAAAATGAAATTATTCTCTACTTCCTGGCAGTAAGTGATATCTGGCCACTTCCTGGGAAGCAGGACTTCCACATACATAGTGGTTGCTTGAGAAGGCAAACATCATAAGTAACAAATGCCCTCCTTCTTTCTGCTCCTTTTCTTTGCTTTTATGTCTGAGCTGACCTCATGTGGTATGGAATATGCCTTCGAATAATTTGGGTTAGCTGGCCTAGCTGTGTCCCCTCCCAGGACCTTGCCCAGGTCCAACCTACTGATGAGGGGGAATGTTGGGGAGACATCTTCACATCTATGCAGTGTCAAATCTAGCTGTGCTTGGCTTACCAAACTTTCTCCCTGAAATAACTCTGGGTAGTAGTTGTTCATTGCCTGGGGGTAGTCTGTCCCTGCTTCCAACTATTTTCCTCGTACCTGGGCTCACTTGGGAGTTTTTCCGCCTTCTGTCATCATTTTCTATTTCTATATACACCCCCAGCGTAGACTTGGAACTAAAATTCTTCACAAGAGGCTGTCTTGGAGCAGGCAAATGCAGAGGTACAAACTTCTACATACCCATCCCAAGTCAGATCAGTCCTAGATGCAGAACAAGCTCTTTAAACTCAGTTTGGGCAGCTGCAACCCAGGTTGATGGAAAACACTGTTGACACTTGCTTGAAGCTTCTTTACAATGGACCATTAAGTTACACATGCCTGTCTTTGGTTATATTGATACAGGAAAAGCAATTCAAGCTTTAGCAAGAAACATGGAAAAGACACTCCAGAAAATCCACAGTATGTATCTTCAACAAAGCCAGGAAAACACTTTCTAAGATTCTCCTTGCTGGTCTTCATCTCATCATGCAATCCTCAAATAAACCCTTCCCAAACATCCATCTGCACTAGTCTAATATCTACCTGCCATTAATGAGTTTGATTTGCTCTTGACTGCAGCAGGAAGACTTTCAATCTTCATGGTATGGTACACAGTGTGATAAGCAATATTAAGTGCACTTTTTTGTACAGTACAGCCAAACTGGTAAAAATAGAAACAGACCAAAGCCATCCTAAGGAAGGATTTTTCATTCTCCCGCAACCAGATGAAGCTCTTTAGACCCATAATTTAACTGTTTGTCTCATTGTAGAGGTGCTAAAAATTTTGTGAAAAGACTTCAGCTAGTTAGTCTGCAATTTAGCTTGAAAAGTTTGTTTCTTCCCATTCTTCCTAGTTTTTGAATAAAGAGATAAGGAAAAATGCATGCTTGCCATGGTAGGTACATGAGCTATAATTTGCAATGAAATATCGTGAACTGTGCCATATTACAGAAGCTTTAATTAGAGTAATTTAAACACATTGTAACTTACCAGTGATTTTGCATTCAGTATATTTTAAACAGCTGAGCCCTGAAAAAAATGCGGTGATTTGCTCACCACGATATATCAATGGGTTTCTGCAGCTGTGGAATCACACTCAAATCGAGCTTGCACAGGCAGCCAAATTATTCTTTAGGAACTGGAGAAAATCAGAGAATGATATTCCTAGAGACAGACCATTAAAGAAAAAATAACCATTAGGTTTCCTATGAGATTTTTAACTATTTTTACCTGGATGGTAGAATATATATATATATATGTATTAGTTCCTAGATATTTCCTTTCTTTGCTTCTCTAGTCTCATGCATTTTCTGCTCTCCACTGGGGCAGGAGGTGACTGACTGGTCTGCACTGACTGCCTGGTCTGCACATAAGGCCATGAACGTGTCCCTCTAGTTAGCTAAAGTAAAGAGATATGCTCCAAGAAAATATGCTATTAAAAGGACTGTGAGAACTGACTCATGGTAGAAAAGAGAAGTTACCGGGTATTACTGGCTGGCAGAGTCAAACCAGCTGTTTGTTAAAGGATTATCTCACAAGACTGTACTTAAGAAATGAAAATGCTTTTGAGTGAAGAAATGAGGGCTAGAAAATTTTTTTCCTAACTGTTTCTTGGCAATTACATTAGCTTTGTATGTATTTTATTATGTAAGCCCTTACCACTTCCAAAAAATATAAAAAAAATTGTTTTCATTCCTTGCACAGATGCTTAAATCAAGATCAGCTATGGGTAGGAGACATCTAATTTGATTGTGCTTTTATACATGCTGGACAAGCGCTTAGTGAGAAATATGTAGGAGATTCAGCAGCACCATCACCATCTCTCTAGCATGTCTCCATGTGGCACACTGCAATGGCTAGTTCAGATTGCATGTCTGGTGCAGATCTAAGTTCAGGCTTGTGCCTAAACATACGTACTCTACATGCAGAAATTCCTAAGCTTCAACTACCAAGTATATCCTGCCCTGTGTCTGCTAGAAGAGAAGCAATCAAACCTGTCTCCCGTACATAGCAGTAAGAGAGACTGGAGAGTCATAGCTAACTGCCCATCTGTCATTAGTTGTTTCTGCAAGCCCACCGTGAGGGCTGAGATGGTATTTGGTGTTCACCTAAGTAAAAGTGCTGACATCCTTCTAGCCAGTACATATCAGAGGCCAATTTGGGCAGAAAAGTGCCAGCTCAGGCATCAGATTTGCAAAACCCTAGAGATTTCCTTTAAGGAGAGATCAGCTGTAAATAAAAGATTTTTACACTTCAAAGTTTAGAAAGGTTAACATCCCTGAGATTAAATGTACACCGCAGAATCTGTAAATGGTAGAGAACAGTATCAAATCTTTAAAGGGCATAAAATTTCCCCACAAAAGCAAGGGATTCATATGAAAACACTCTCTCCAGGAAAGGATTGTTCTAATAATATTTTCAAAAGAGAGAACAACAAAACAGCTAATCATTACAGGCTTCTGGAAGACACCCTACATAGTTAATGCAAACTAAAAACCAGAGGAATAGAAGCACTTTTTTCCATCACTATTGTTTTTTTTTAAAAAAAAAACTACCTATCTGAAAATGTAATTGAGTCAGCTATTCAAGTGACAGCATTCACAATGGGGAAAGGATGAGTCTTCAGTGAGTGATTAAAATCTGGAGCAACCCATTTAGATAACCATAAGAATATTTTATTGCAGAGCTAGTCCAAATTCAGGAATATGTTTGTGTCATTGGATAAAAGAAGAAAAAAAAAAAGAAAAATTAATACAAGATTCTTGAATAAGTTTTTCCTTTCTTGGGAGCATTTTAAATTGTAATTTAAAATTTCTGATAGGGTAACTTGTCAGAGGACATCACTGCCTCTCACTTTACACCAAGCTGTCCCTTCACACCTCTTGAAACTGTGAGTGACTTCTGCCCATGCAGCAGGCACCAAATTTCATTAGCATGCTGTGACTGCATTAGGGACACCGATGAACCTTTTCTCGTTTCGAATTCTCATTTATCTGCAAAATTCATAACAAAATAATAATCAACCTTCGCAAGGCTTGTCACAAGAAAACATCTACCTGACCCCTGATAGTACTCACAGCCCACCACGTGGATGCTTGTCACCTGCACAATAAGCCACTACACCTACAGCCCATGTAGGGGCCCAGGGAGGTCAGGGTCCCACACACTGCCCCAGTAGGGAACCAGGGGAGGATGCTCTGGCTTAGAACAGTGGTAGTGATAAGGTCATGCCAGCCACAGTCCAAAAAGCAGTAGCCTTATCTCAGGTCCAGCAATGGCAGTCCAGTGTTTTGTCCCGTGAGGATGTACTCCCACAAGATTTATTTCACCATACAGAGTTTATACCACCAGTCCCTGCACTGAATGTTGCATGGGTCATCCAGTCCTTCGCCTGTGTCTCTGGCAAGAGCAGGGTGCTGAGGGGTGCTGGTACAGACTCCTCCGCATTAGGCATCTGTTGCATCAATATTGCAACCAGAGGGAAAGCTGGCTAAGAAGTCTGGATAAAGAGAAAAGAACTCAGCTGTGACCTCCATAAATCAGTTAGGCCCACTACTACAGGTAAATTCTCTCAGCAACTGTTCTTACTTAGGAAAAGAAAATAGCCTTGTTTTCTGGGTATATTGTGTAAGAAAATTTCAGGATCTTCCTGTTTTACTGGTAAACCCATCTTTCATTTGACCCATAACAAAACTTGATTTAAACGTTTTTCATAAAAGACTTGTCAGCACTGTATAAAGTATTAGTTGTTGTAACCTAATGCCATGATATTTATTATTTTATGATTAAAAAAATTACAGAGGCCCTAGTATACTAGGGAGTGAGTTATCAACAGGGATTTTAGAATAAGACTAGGGAATTCCTGCAAAGTAATCTGCATTCTTCCTTTGAAGCGTGACTAGAGAAAATAACAATCGGTAGTACCAGCAAGTTGGGCAATGCCAGTATTTAGTGTTTAGCTTTCTTGCCTTCTCAAAGGTCAGTCTATTCTTCTAAGAATTGCTACCTAAATACTCACTGTTTCATCTAATCCTACTGCTTATTTAGAAGCACATATTTAATATTAGCCAATTTATTAATTTCAAAATGCTGGAAATACCTCAACTCAAATCAGTTGGATCCTTCCCTTTAGAAGCAACATGCTAAAGAACCCACCTTCTCTGCAAAGATTTATCACACACACCTTAACTTCATAGCTAAATGCCACCAAGAGTGTCTTCTCAGCAAATTTCAAAGACCATGCAGAGCAAAAATAAAAAAGAAAGAGCATAGTAAAGGAGAAGCTTTTATAAAAGTAGGTCACAACCAGCCCTAATTTTTTATTCATTAACATTTACCTGAGAGTGTCCAAGAGCCTCACGTGTTCAGTGTAAGAAAATATATGAAGCAGTAAATCTATTGAGGAAATATCTGGTGTTTCAGCTGTATCAATGTTTGCCCTGCTGTCTTTCCAATCTATCAGATAAGCAGTAACTTGTAGTAGTTCAGCTTCAGTTTTAATCACTTTATTTACTACAGGTGCAGATGGGTCACACTCAGGAGAAAGGCTGAGTCATGTGAATTGGATTTGGTATAAAACCCCATCTCAGCGCTCAGTTCTGCCTGTAGGGAGGGAAAGTCTTAATCAAAAGGTTTAGGTGTGTCTAGCATCATAGTTGTTGCTGATTGAAATATTTAGTCTAAAGGATGTCCATGTAATCTGTTAGTATTGTTATTAGCAGGTAGGTGAATTAATAGGTGGTTAAATTTTGCTTCATAACTGTCTTCATGGTTATAGCATTGCTGTTTAAAGAGCAATAGTTGGTTAAGCAAATATGCTGTGTGTAGCGAAGCAGCAAGTTGTGGCTTCTGCTAACGTGCTTGAAAATAGTTAAGCATCATAGGACTTTGTGGGTTGGGAGAGAGGAAACATGAGATGGTGTGGTCTGAGCTAATTTGGTATTAGTGAGGGTAAAGATGTAGCTATTATAGGCGGAAAAATCTAATTGCTCACCATGTTTGTATTGTCCTTTTTTATGGTGACTCCGTAGAGTACCTTTTGACTGCTTTTACTTCTGAGGGAATCTCCCTTTGAAATGTATTCCTTGAGGTATATGATTTATTATAGTGCTGTCCATTAGCGCTGGCTTATATAGCAGGAGGTAGCAGTCTGCTATAAATCTGAGTTATGAATTGTTTATATCTTTCCTATTTTAAAACTCTGTTCCCAATTTTTTTTGGCTATGTCTATCTGTGATGCTAAAATGACTGGAAAACTAAAGAGGAGCAGAACCCAAATCTATTTGAAACTGAATCTATACCCTTCCTTTGCGGGCGGGAGATGAGAATAAAAATATTTTCTTTCTATTTGATTTTTTTTTTAATTTATTGAACTAATGTCTGTCCTTGGAGCAAACTGGCCTTAAACATCAGTTAATGTATGTTAGTAGAAACCTGACCCTCTTAAATATAGCTATATAATGTGCTGAGCTATTCTGTTGTCCCTTTAATAGGCCTCCAAAGACATGGAGCTTGAATAATAACCTAAATCTAAGGCTGTTACCAAGTGACTACAGGCCTAATCAGCTACCACCATTGGGAGTAGTTAAAGACAAAACTGTCCCACTTCTTTGTAACTTATGTGTATTGTTTTTGTTTATGCTTTAGCACTTGCTGTCATGATGCTTTTCAAAGAAAGAGGACAGTAAAGTTTCTCTCAGCCTTAAGGTTGTCCTTTGGGTTTGACACGTGATTCTGATAACAGCTGGGAGATGAACTTGGTATTACTGGACCAATGCCAAGCCAGTAGCTTTGAAATGTAAATTTCCTGTTTTGTTTGCCCAAGAAGTGCAGATGAGCACTGGTAATGCAGGTCTACCTTGTCCTGGGAGTACTTGGTAGTGTGCTTGAGGGAGGATTGCCTGTAGCTGAGAGCATTTCATCACCTCCAGAGAGATGTCTCCTGGCTCTACCACATTGCTGAGGGACTGAGAGGCTCTGCTTGGGTAAAATGCAGTAAGAAAAGGTGACGCCTTTGCCCTTGCCCCCTACTGACCACTGGCTGGCTGTTCTGTCTTGCTGCCCCAAGATCCTGTCTGTGGCTCTCATTCTTTTTCACCTATGGAATAACTGTCTTAAATCCAATTTGCCTCTTTTCCTCTTAGCTGTGCAGTAAGTCTGCTGTGACTTTCCTTAGGCTTTTCTAACTGCTTTAATAAGAGCATGGCCTTGGGAGATATCTTAATCTTCGAAGCCAAAAGGGGGATATTGGGAGGGGAAAATTGCTTCCTTAAGTTGCTGGCTCTGATCTGCAGAGTGGATTTGTAGGTCCTCTGCAGACTGCTAACAGGGATAAGTCCTTGCTATTCTCTGTCAGATAATCTTTCCTTGCTTTTGGGATCCTTTTAGTGCTGAAAGGAATTCATGGATATGCAGTGTAAAGGGTTTCCACAGTTAAGGAAAGAGCAATCTGATTTATACTCTGATATTGGCACACATAAGTTTGTATAAATAAAATGCATGTTTAGGTTATATAAAATGTATATGTGTATGTATATGTACATACACGTTGTATGTGTATATATCTATGTATACAAGCTGTAACTTAAGATTCTTATTGCCATAGTGTTTACTTCTAAAAAAACCATTTAATTCTAATGCTCCCAACCCAGAGCATTTTTTTAGAGCTCCTTTATTTTTATTAATCATTACTTTTTATTGAGTTCTTTATTCCTTTTATTGATGTAGAATGTAATGGTGCCAGTCTGCCTTGAGATGTTAAGACAGACTATCAAAAGATAAATTTTCTGTAAGACTTAGTTCAAAGAGACGTATTATTCTTGCAGCTCTCTTCCACGTTTCTGAATATGATCTCATGAATTTAAATAGATCAACTACAGTTGATGTCTCAATCTATTTGAATTGCTTCTGAAGCTACTGATCATATGCTTGTCTCCTTCATGCTGGTGACACAGCTGCCTGTTCATTCAAGGCCCAACTTCTGAGATTCTGGTATTATTCTGTGGCTCTAAACTGGCTCTAAAACTGGTAGCTCTTATAAGTAATCGATGCTAGCTCACTCTTGGCAAGGATTTAATCCATACCACGATTTTGATGGAATGGTTCAATTATTCTTTCTCTTAAACTTGATAGTCAGATGCAAAAGGAATAAAGGAGATAGGACAGTTTCCATAACTCTTAATGATATTGTGCCTCGCTCTGTAATTAATAGTGTTTATAGCTTTATGTACTCTTTCTTCTGCCTCCTTGATATAGAAAGGTGAATTACCACTTCCTAAAAATCCATAATAAAGAAAAAATAACTCCTGTAAATACCTTCTTTATAGTTTATTTGAGCAGTTAAGCATAGTATGCCTTCTCTCTTCAGTGACTGAACAAAATTCGAAGCAGTTTCTAAAGAAAGCATGAGTCTATACATATGCTGGAGGTGTATTCCACATATATATATTACAATTGCTTATCTTGTAGCATTAAGTAATATTTTCTTTTCCTGAGAATGCTTCTGAGTAATAGCCTTGTTAGAACTTCTGCAGAAACAAGCTTGACATTTCAGAAGTTCCCATTTCTTTGTTCCCTAGAGTATCTCATCTAGCAGGTGCTGTGTATTTCCTTTTCCATCCCTGCCATCCTCTTGTGTTTGCATCACATTTGAAGTGGAGATGACTGACCTGCATAACCCACAGAAAAGCCTCCTCTTCTGTGGACATCTGACCTGTCTGAAAACGCACAAGAGACATTCAGCCATAGAAAATTAAAATATCTCTGAGATGTTTATGACATGTTAATTTTGTTTCAGTATGAGGGTAGTAAGTGGCTACAATAATTCTGACATGCTGCACAAGCCACAGCATGTAAGAAATGTTTGCATAATATATACCCAGAGCTGTTGTTCCTCCTCAAGAGGATCCTAGCAAATTAAGATTTCATTCATGGAAAAGTTATCTTTCAGGATTGCCATTTCTTTGAAGTCTCAACAACAATCACAAAATATATCAAAGCAGTTAATTTGTTCCTGCTGTACTCAAGTGTCTGCAAGCATGTGCCTTAATAACTTCCTAATGGATGCTTAAGAAGTCCTGTCTGTGTCCGTAACTGTAGGAAGCAGAAGGGTCTCAACATGTTATGGCTAATACCCATGAGTTTAGTTAATGGGGTTAATAGGCTGCAGTGAGAGGTCAGCTTTTTGCTGTCCCATTTGGGAATTCATTGTCAAAGACAAGCTAGCTGGTAAGTCCCAGTGTTATGCTTTTTTAAAGAAATACAAATTTGGCGGATAGAAAGGAGAAAAGATCTGCATTTAATGTGATTTGCTTTTGAAGGTCAGTAAGCTGGATGACTGAGTATAGAACTGAGTTCTGTCCAAAATCATGTCTCATCCTGTAACTTGTAACTCTGGGTAGATTGTGTGGTTTAGTAAAACACTGTGTAGTATCAGATTAAATTTGTTCACCAAACTTTCATTTCCTTCTGGCAGTTTGTTGGGATGCAGTCAGAGGTAACCTCCCTCTCTGTCCTGCTGTAAGCTCCTTTCCTAACCCATCCCAAGAAAAATGGTGCAGGTGCTGTGGGTAGTTATTTCCCTGTATTCATGGAGGGATCAATCCAGCCCAACACATCCTGCTAAAAGAGAAACCAGAACAAAATCACTACAGAGGTTTTAGTGTTTTTTATTTTTGCAATCTGAGTACAGCTTTCATAGTGATAGCTGGAAGTAGGTTGCTCTTAGCTCTTCTGTTGTTATTTAAGAAAACTACTTTTAGTTGTGGTTGTTTTTTTTTTTTTTTTGGTCCCCCAGACAGAGGGCATAAGCACAACAATTTTTTTTTTTTTTTTTTTGGTCCCCCAGACAGAGGGCATAAGCACAACAAGGAGGGCTTGGCAGAAGCATTTTACAGTAGGTGTTCTGTGGCATAAGAGCAGTAGTTCTTTACTCTCTACTTTGGTCATATTGCAGTTATACAAGTGGAATTATGTCCTCTTAGTCACCCCCTTCAGACCCCCTCCCCCCAAAAAAACCCAACCACACAAGAAAGACAAAACCCCAAAACCTTCCACAAAACAAACAAACAAAAAACCCACAACCCACAAACAACCAAAAACTCCCAAAAAACTCAAAACCAAACAAACACACCTCCACCTCCCCCAAACAAACCCTAAAACAAATCAAACCAGACTAAAACACAGGGAAAATTTTGAAAACTTAATAAGCATCAGCTTGCTAGAGTGAATAGAGAAAGGAGCTTCAGGGATAGCTGTTTTCTTTATATCCAACAATTATTCTTCAATTTGAGAAGAAAATTTCTTGATAACAGTCAAGTATCACAAAACTTTTTGCTTTGCTCATCTCCTAGGCCAAAAAGTAATGTATAAATTAAATGGTAGTCGACAATTCATACTTGCATGATAGTAATGTGTTGCATAATTTCACTACAGTCCAGTGTGTTGTCACTATTTCTGGCTTTAATACAAAATTCAGAGTAGCAATTTAGGATTATTTTGCTGTATGGGGCCATATCTATAATAGCATGTGCTTCTTCGGAGAATGCAAAAAAACAGCCTCTCTTCTGGTGCTGGAGTGTTGGATACTGTCTTTGTGTCTAAATGTGGTGAGCATATGAATGTGAAATATAAGAGGAGATTTGCCAACTGCTGATATCTTTCTGATTTCTCTGCCTCCATATGTCTTTCCACTGGCTGCCTCTTACATCACAGTTTCCATCCCCCTGCTCAGATGCTTTTATATAATTTTTGGAAGAAGGATCTGTGTTCCTCTAACAGAAGGCATGCATAATGTGAGCTACTTATTGAAATAGAAACACTTTCTTGGACCATACATATACATTGATTTTCCTGCGCTCTCCCTTGAGGGTACAGGTAGAGAGGCTGGGAAGAGAGAGCATTACCTTTTCATATCTGACTAGATCTGCAGTCCTTCAGTGCAGGGTGAACCACAGTGGGAGCGTGACTCTGCAGAAGTGTGTGTTTACGTGACAGAAAAATCATCCTTGTTGTGTTTCAATGGTTCATCCTGTTTACATACACCAATACCCAAGATCATTTTTATTAATCATGCTTGAAAATTTCCCAAGGAGGTGTGTGTAATGCAGGTTCTTAAATGTTATTGAAAAATATTCAGGTTTGCAGTCAGGTACATATGTTTCTCCAATAGAAGAATGGAAAATGCAGTTTCAAACACTTCAATAAAGAAGTGAAAGACAGTTAACTTGCAAAGAAACATTTAAGCTACTGACCTAAAACTCTTGTTTAAATACCAAAAAACTTTTTTTCAATAACTTGAATTCTGCAAAACTAAATCTTCATCTAATATTTGTTTGTTTATACAATAGGTACAAACCAGACCTTGTTATGTATAATGTATAGTGTCAAACCCAGTGTCTTTAGGCAACTATAAGTCTAGCAACTGTGTTCAATATTAAAATAATTTATTATTCTTTGTTTAAGGAACAGATATTTTTTTAAAGGATATTTTTAAATAGGTGCATTTGTTTCCCTAAAATTATCTCCAGTCTCCAAGCAAGCAAAAAAAAATAAGATGAGGTGATTTTTTTCATTGGACAAGAGGTGCTATCTCTACTTCCTCTGGAGAGGAACATGCTGACTTTCAGCAGTTCCAAGCCTGCCTCTAGCCCACCTCGCAGCTGACTGCTGTGGCTGAAGGAGGACTGGATGCTGTGTGGTTGTTGGATGTTCCTTTGCAGAGCTTGCTGCACAGCTGACATGCCCTGGCTATACTATGTTCTGCCCAAGGCTAAAGAATGTGTGAGCCTGAGTCCTTTCACACTTCTTGTCTGAATAGTATTTTTGTAATTGGCTGATTAGCAAGGCTTCAGGCAAGTGTGAACTAAGGACTTGACATTAAGTGGCTTGGATGCTCATGCAGGGTTTCGAAATATGTATAAATTAAAACTCATGAAGGCTTAGCTGTTCAGATGGAGTATTCTCTCTCCTCAGGGTTAGATATAGAGTCACTTAAGATGGAGACTTCCAGATGTTCTTGTATGCTTGTAGAATAATTTTTTTAAAGCAGCAAATAGTCCATATTTGCTTTTCAAAGTAGATATGAGGTACTTAAGAAGAACCATTAATCTGCTGAGTAAATCCTTTAACTTGCAGACAGCCACTGTGGCTGGATGCTACTGGAGACCACCACAAGCAGAGGCTGAGGTGATGTAATGCCCTGTATTTTGGATTAAAGTTTGTATCCTTAGTTGATAGTGGGAAAGCAGACACTTAAAAGTATTCTGATTTGTGAACTACTGCTGAGATAATGGAGTTTGTGGAAGTGCAACAAGAAATTGTCTGTGATAGAGTAAGGCATCTGGACTATGCTTTCAGAAATCCACAGCTGTGGGCTTTGTAAATCTGACAGAGTTAAGCCCTGCCTTTGCACACAACAAGTGCTTTAATATAAAGACAGAAGCACCTGTGGAAGAGACATCCATCCTGTATGGAGCTTGTTTGGTCTGTGGGTGCTTCAGAAGTGCTGAGGCCAAAGGGCAATGGGGATGCCAGGTCTGGCTGAACTGGTGGGAGCTGAGGGTGTCCTGGTGTGGAGAGCCTGACTTTGAAGCTTCTGCTCAAGTGAGGGGGAAACCTTGGTTACTAGAATGGTATCTTTTTCAAATCAGTCTGTTAAATGGGGACTGCCTTTGGGAAGGAGTAACGAAGTCAGGACATCCCTGCTAGGCATGCTGGAGAGCAGCTAATTGTGTGTAACATCATGCTTTTTAAATATTGCTTCAGTCCCAGTATTTTAGTTGCTCATGTATCAGAAGTGATTGAATCTTACCTTTTTAAAGAATGGTGTTTACTTGCATAAATGATAAGCCTACCAAAAATCAAAGTAATCTCAAGTGTGTGCTGATTATGTTATGCAAATTCCTAAGATTATCTTGGGTAACACTCTTGTTTCATTTTAGGGAGTATAAAGATGCACTTTGAAATGCAGACTAATGTGCTCAGATGAATTGCACCTTAACTGAGTTTTGCTTCACTTGGGGCTGTGGGGAGGGAGACAGCAGAGATTACAATTAAACCAACTGAGAAGGTATAGAATATCTGCTTCTGTTACACCTAAAAGACCAGTACAGTATCCAAGATAATTACTGTTTAATGGTTGCTCAGAGATCTTCATGAAGAAATGCAATGATTGGGACACATTTTATGGGTGAGTTGGTTTTTTGCTGCAGTAGGAAAGTGGCACAATCATCATATTATTTTAGTCAGTGTAAAGAAACTTCTACAAAACCTCTTTAACACAATGTATAATGACCATAACACACAGGGGAGCATGTATTATTTGAGGGAGGATAGTTTATCTTGCATATCCAATATTTTTTCTAATTATAGCGTTTTAAACAATGGCTAATAAAGCAAGCTACACAAAATCACCTAAAAGCTAATAACTGCATTCCACTTCAGAGGAATGGTGTTATTGGCTTTCCTTCTCCACCGTGTAGTGATGGTCTTTAAGATCCTGTAGTCGCTATTATATGCATACTGCATGCTAAATGCTGAAACTCTGTCCACATACAGATATGATAATGGTAGATCATTAAATACAAGTCAAGCCTTTCTTATCTTTCATCTGTACTCTGGGAACAATTCATTCACTGGGGTCTGACAAAGTGTGGCATTGTAATTAGCCACTAAGGAAAAAGTACCTTTGTAAAGTACACGTGTGCTCTGAATGGTGGGTGTTTCTGTCTCTAATGTCTTTCCACCAAACATACATATTATTCACTTCAGAGCTGCTGTTTCTCTTATTTTCACCCTCCCTTTCTTTAGTCTCACTTCTGTAGGGGAACAAACCCTTTAAATTTACTCTTGGTAAGGATTTAGCAGCCTACTGGTGAATAGCAGTTTGGAATGCTATGCTCATTTGTTACTTCGTCTACTAGTCAGAGAAAAATAGACATCACCAAATACAGTATCAGTTTTGAGAGGTGTGAGTTGCCTCCTTTTGCTACTTTTATACTAGGAAAATGGAACTAATAAATTAAAACGTCAAGAAACCCTTGAACTTCAGTACCTCTTGATTAATAGATAAAGCTACACACAAAGAAAGCAACTGAAGAATTTACTACACCATGAGTGGGCTTGGTTTAGAGCCTGAAGAAACATGCAGGTATGGACAAGAGAACAGTGATGCTTTTGATTACTCATTCTCTATTCTGCGTTAATTAACTATGGCTCTCTATTCCCTCTCACCTTTACCCTTCCTATTGTCCCTGTATTAAACCTCTAGGAAAAACTAAGATGAGACAGGATAAAATATGCCTCAGTAAAATAATTCCCTACTTGAAGTCGTACTGTACAATGAATTTTGTATTTAAACTTGGTTCCTCTTCTCTTGCTACCATTTCTCAACAAGTGCAACAAAATGTGTACCTCATGAAGGTGCAATAAACTGGTAAGGGGGGAGAAACAATAATTTCTGTGTTTTCTCTTGATTGAACTTAATTTAGTTTTAATTCATAGAGAATAAATGAACAGATCTTGTGGCATACTGTGATGATTTGGATGATACATCTTCATGCAGAAATATTGTTTGTAAGAGTATATTTATGGCAGGTTCCTTGCCTTGTTGCATTGTCTTCTCCTTAACATTGGGGGAGCTGAATGCTGAAAAGGTATCTTTGCAAGAAAAACATCCTAGCATGGCAGGATGTTTTAAGCATGGGTTGCCAGAGGGTGATATTGTTTAGAGAGAGATTTTTTCTGCAGCATCCAGGTCTTTTGGCTTCAAATGCCTTTTGGTTTGTGTACATCAGCTTATTTCAGTAAGCTGATAGCTTTATTTGAAAAGAAACAGGGGGAGTACTGAGGACCCAGGAAGCCATGTAGATCTTGGGTAAAGCACAAGAAGAGAATTATTACAGTGGCCACGTGCCTATGCTTGACCAGGACCTGGTAAATCTTCCATTTATCCCCAGCATTCTAAGCTGCCTCTCTGTACCTAAGATGCAAGTCTATGCCTCATGTGCTGAACTGCATTTGCATCCTGCTCTCCTGTAACTGGCTAGTAAGGGAGAGGACTTGTGCAGAAAGCAAGGTCCATAAATAGAGTTTTATTTTCAGCTTACCAGACCAGTGCCAACAAACTTCCATGTTACTGTCACAGCTGAGGAGTTCCCGACCTATCTGATGAAACAGAACTGTGTAAAAGCTGTTCTCATGGCTTTTAGTCTGTGCAGAGAGGATGTTTTGCATGAGACAAAGTGGCTGTAGCGGACCTGAGCATCATCCCTCAGAGGTACTGAGGCAGTGTCACCCATTCAACAATTTCCTGTGGCACTTCTCTGAAGAGCAAAAACTGTTTCTGGGTGGAAGCAAATGTTGCCTGACTTCCAGGGTATGGGATCTTAACACTGTCAATGCAATCAGTTGGGCAAAGGGGAATTTTATTTCACAGTAGAATTCAAGCTTAGAGCAGCAGAGGTGAATTTTGTATTGCCATTCGCATTGGTAATTTCATTCTTTTGAGACTGAGGAAGTGAGAAGTATCAGAAAGACTGAGGTCTTAGGCAGCATTTAGCCAACGTCTGCATGAGGCAGGTCAGCTTTCCTTCAAGATGCTTCTAGACCCTTTTGATCAAGGCTGATGCTAGTTAGGCACAGCTAGTATTGATTTCCAAACTTTGGCATGGGGCTGAGTGTGAGGGGAGCTTGCCTCTGGAGCTTGTGCTTTAGAACTGTTGTTTCAGAGCTGCTGGCTGGGATACAAGTGTCTGCATGAGTTCTGTCTGTCAGAAGACTGAAAATGGAATAAACAACTTATTTGAAGAAAGAGCTTTCTTCATAGTTTAAATGTTTGAGATGCAGGTGGGTGGCCTTCCAGCTTCTTGCAGGACCTCCTCAGGGTGTATTTCAGGGCTCTTTAAGTGCCATGGGGGCAGGAACCTTTCTTATTTGTATAGACTGCAGTCTTCAGCTCTTGGCTGCCTGCCTTGCGCTGGAGCTTGTTGCTGGTAGACAAGTATTTGGTGTCATGTAGGCTAAATGTCTTGGCAGGGGTCAGAATAACTGTTGGAGGGGAGACTTGGAGAAAACTTGGGGTCCTCTGAGACACTAACACTCAGGATGTCCAGCCACTTTTTATTTTACACAAGTGTTGAAATGTTTGAAGGACTAAGATGTTACCACTCCATCAGCCTCTGAGGAGTTCAGGCAGAAGAATCCTGAGCCCATAATTATGGACTTGATGACAGCCACACAATGGATGTAAGGACTTGCAAATAGTGTAGGGATGGCTGGGTAACAGTTGCATCTCTAATCCTTTTTAAGTGGTGGGATTATCAACTAAAAGTTTTGTGGTAAATGTGCACATATGAAGCAATACAGGTTTAAGAGTGAAATAGTGTAGGCAATGAACTGCAATATTGTTGAGACTACCTTGATATTATCTATTGAAAACCATAAAAATTATCTATTATCTTGTAAAGGGCACTGAAGCTTCTTTCTATGTGATTCTTCTATATTCAACATGAGTTGCTGCATTTCTCTTTGCTACATTGATGATAGCCTGTGCAGGCACAGATGCAAGAGAGATGACATGATTTTAAGTGTTAGTTCAGGGGTGAAAAAAAAAAAGACCAACAAAACCATAAACAAATGTCCACCATCACGGCATCTTGTTACAAGCTGTTACCTGTTTTAATGAATTTTCATAGTGGAGCAGCTCAGGCTGAGTGCAAGACAGGGTTTGTTTCAGCTTGTTATGCCTCAGCTGCACGTTGCTAATAAGACACTTCAATGGGGTTTATGAAGTTTTAGTGGCATGAGTCTTGTCACTCTACATGCATGAAACTCTTTCTGATTCATCTTCAAGCATCTAAATACTTGTTTAGAGCTAACTTAGATGCTGCATTCTCTGAACTATTGTAATAGCTGCTTACCAAGGCTTTGCACAGCCTTGAGGCTTAATTTACATGACAGCTTCTGAAAGAGAAAAAGCTTTCTCAAGTACCTTGACTGTAGAGTGTAATGGTGTCTCAGCAGCTGCTATCCCATTACAAGTACTGAAATGCAGAAGTGTTCTATGGCAGTTGTATGTTGAAAGGGATTCTCTGGGAGACTTCAATACTGTTCTTTTTTCCCAGTTCCTCGCTTGGACAGCGAAGACATGAAAGCAGTGGCAGAGCTTCTTTTTGTCAAAGCTGATGTCAGAGATATTTGAAAGGAAGTTTCATGCTGTTTCAGGATGAAGTACAGCATTAGATAGTGCCCTTCATTAAGGATCATCTACTAGCTGATCAGGGACTCATCATATCACTGATTAAACACTCTTCCAGAAGGACAAAATCTTCTGTTGAAGCCCAGGCACAAATATCATGGATAATAGCTGATTTTATAATAAGTTTATGACCACAGTGCTTCATTTCCAGAGAGGTAGGATCAGTCTATTTCCATAGGCATTTGGCCTCTTCCATTCTAAAAATCTTTGTTAGTCTCTTTAAGGCTTTACATTTGATGTACAGTCCACAAAATTCTTAAAGTGTAATAGAATACAAGAAATGTAGATATGTCTAGTGAAATTGCATGTGAAATATATGCAGGTATTAAAACATCCTTTTTAAAACTAGTCTAATCTATGGAACAACACCCCTACATCTGGACTCTAGAAAGAATGTATAATAGCCTTGTGAAATTCAGTGTGAGTTTAAGCTTTTCATTTTAGCCCGCTGCAAAAATAAGTTGGTTTTGTGGTATATTTTTTTTAATGAAGAGATAGCTGTACTACATATATTGGATTGCCCAACATTAAAATATGTAGGCTGTGTGTGAATTTTTTGGGCTTTTTCTATTTAATTTTGACTCTTTTTCATGGTTGTGGGTTTTGTGGGGGTGGGAAGGGATCTAGTTTTCCTGCAAAATTTTAACAAACATTTTGGTTGTCTTGGAGAGCAGATTTATGAAAAATATATCTGCCTACTTTTTTATAGCTTCAGTGGAAAAAACCACAATGCTACCATGACTTGGAAGGACTTGAAGTCAAGGCAGGTTATAGTCTGGGGTTTGAAGCATTTTTCTCATGCGGCTCAGTCCTGTTTAGTCTGTAGAATTTATTTGCTTAGATGTCTTCCTCAAAAAGTGGCATTTCTTTTCAGCTCAGTTGAGCTACAACGGCTGATGAAGAAATGTTCTTGGTTTTCTGGGCTTCTGTGGAATTTGCCTCTGAAATAAGTAGGGGGAAAAAAGTATCCCTTTGTTCTTTCAGTGCCTTCACTGCTTTTATCCAAACAGTATGGATGAGCAAAACACATTCTCTGCAACTTTACTTCAGAAGAGAAGGAAATGAGATGGAGTGAATGGGGGATGTTAAGATAAATAAGGATGTAGCAGCAACTTACTGTAGAAAAAACTGTAATGTATGCATGGAAAGGGAAAAAAAAAGTAGTAGTGTGTGCTGGTCTGATTAGATGGTAACATATTGCAGTTACAGGAGACCAGAGCTTCCTTGGTGATTTGTTTCTGGATGTATTCAACTTCTGAGTCTTTTTAATCAGGTTATTCTCTACATCTGAATCTCTGTAAGTAACTACCACTAGGCAACACACCTGCAGTCTCTTGATTAGGCCTATGTCTCTCTACTGCTTCATGCTGTGAAATGGTATGTTCATGCTTTAAAGTATGGGAGACACAATCAGGGTAAGAGCAGCAGTCAAGACCACAGTATAGTGACTAGAAGCAGTGGTTCAGTCTTTAGGTGGGCTCTCCAGAGGTTTTTAGATTGAGCTATTTGACCTACTTGGAGCTCCCTGTAGTAAGTCCAACTTCAGAGGTGAACCCAGACTGAACTATTGTAAGAAATATTTTTTTGATAGCTGTTGGACTTTTTTTTTTTTTCCCCCCCTCTTCCAGTTCCTTTAAATAAGTACTTCAAGCCCCAGAGAAAGAGCAGGAGGATCTTGGAGAATCCCCAGCCTAGGAGAAGAAAGTTTTGGAGTTATAAGATGAAGGCAATAAAACGGGAGTTGTGTAGGAGTCGGCATCAAGAGATGATCCAGGAGCAGGTTCACGTGGATGAAAGCCCAGAGAGAGCTCAGCAACTCTGCTCACCAGGACAGCTGGAGCAAGGAAGAGACCATCTCTCAGCAGCACAGACACTGACCCCTGCTCAGCAGCCCCAGGGAGAGAACAATATCCATGTGCTGCCACAGCGGCAGACAGTGCAAGGAGGCATGGCCTCAGACATGGGACCACAACAAACAGACCAGGGATGGGAGGCCCCAGAAGTCACCGTGAAGGTGCGGCCCCAGAAGATGAGCCAGGAGTGGGAGTGCCCGGAGGTGACTGTGCAGGTGCAGCCTCAGAAGCCAAGCCCAAGATGGAAGGCCCCATCAATGACTGTGCAGGTGCAGTTACAGCAGCAGGGCCAAGGGCCATCTTTCCCACAAGTAACTGTACAGGTACAGCCCCAGGAACAAGGACAAGGTACCGCTGGCATCAAAGTCATAGTGCAGCTGCAGTTGGTCTGTGACCCAGAAGAGGTAACCTGCCTCCAGGACCAAGGAGAGGAAGCCCTAGGTAATGAAGAATGGCAGACCTCAAAACAAAATCAGGGAGAGCCAATGACAAGATCTGAAGGTCAGAGAGAGCTAGCTGTAGTGGAGCTGCTGGAGCAGGGGGTCCTGAACCAAAAGGAAGATCAAGGAGAAATGTCAAAAACCCAGCAGGACCAGAACCAAGAGGAAAGAGCAGAAGTGGTGGAGCTGCAGGTGATGCGGGCTGGAGACACAGCAGATCTGGATGGGATGATGAAAGAGGAGCAGCTGCAGAACCAGAGCCAAGAGCTGGAACAGCTAAAAGCAGATCTGCCCCCACAAAAGGAAGGCCAAAGAACCAGAGAGTTGAGGCAGGAGCAAGGTGGTATTCAAGAAGGGCCCAAGGGGATGGTGGAAGACCAGAAGGAAGACCAAGGACAAGAAGTGTCTAAGAAATGTCCACAAGAGGCTCCAAATTACTTTGTTGCTATTCCAATAACAGATGATCAGGTACTTTGGAGTAGCTGTTCTATCAAAACAAACAAAAGAAAACCCTTAACTTTAAACTTACACTTAATTTCTTATTTATATTTGTTGCAAAGCTTGTTTACAAGCCAAGAGTGACCAAATTCTGCTCCCTTACCTTAAGTAGTGTATTGAGTCTGGCTGGGAGGGAGTAAACTTACCCTTAGCAGCCCTTTTAAGTGTTGTGCTTTTTTTTTCTTTATAGATAGAGCTTTGTCTATAACATACCAATGTTTCAGCTACTGCTAGGAAAAAAAATACTTTCAGGATTACTACTGCCCTTTCTAAAGGGTCAGACGTGTTGTCTCCCATCAATAATCTTCTATTCTGTAATTTTTTTCAAACAAAAGCAGTGGCTTTTATCATCTTGCATTGTCCCATCCTACATTGTCTTATGGCTGTATTTAGTAAAATGGTATTAATTTCTTTGTTCATCTTCTTTTCCACTGAAGTTCACAAGGGAGAATGAGAATTTTCTTCTCTTCTACAGAAGATTACATGGAATTGATCTCTTTTCTCCATCTTTTATCCAACAAACTTTCCTGAGATCTTAGGCAGACAGTTAATTTCAAGAACCCATGTGTAGAGTCTTTATGATCATACTTTATCCAGATGTGCTCTATTCTATGGTTTCCATGTTTAAAAAATGTTGAAAAAAGCAAGGGATGATTTCACCTCCATATCGTTAAACCTAGGTACAGAAAACAGTGGAAATCCAAATAGAATTATTTTCTTCTAGAGACTTTGTGGGGGACCTAAAGCATTCCAGTTACCACAGTAAAGGCTTCTTCTGAAATATGTCAGTACATACTTGCAGGGCTTGGCTACTACAGGCACTATCATAAGATCCATAGAATTAATTCCAAAAAGGATACAATAGGTGTAGAGACTGATTTCAATGAACAAAACTTTCTTTACAACGTAGGGGCTTCAAGCAAATCATAAATAACTTCTGCATAACTCTCTGTACTTGTTAGCAGGGAAAATGGTAGTTCACATTGAACTACTTCTTCCCATTTTGCTGGTATGAATTTTGAAGCGCACACAAAACTTTCTGGAAGAAGGATACAGAATGTCTCATTCTCAAAGCAGCACTGTTAGTACCTTTATGAACAGGTTTTTTACCCATTAGCCTTTCATAGACAACTGTGACCTGCTGATGGCAGTTTTGTTCACAGTTGCTCAGAGGATGCAAAAGCAGAAAGAGCTCTCACTTTGTCCCAGTACCTGCTGCATCCCAAGGGGGCTTGGCTGGAGCCCTACTCCTTTTGCAGAACAGCAGCACTGTAAGGTGGGACATGCCCCATGCCTTTACATAGGGGCAGCAGGTGGCTGTGCACTCAAAAATACTATGGAGAGAAAGAAAAGCTCTGGGGTGTAATGACAAGGAGCATACTATTCCACTTGACAGAGACAAGCAGAGGAAAGTCTTAATTTGAATCAGTGACTACTGAGTCCCAGCTAGCATGGGCAGAACTGAGAAAGAGTATAAAAATTCTATGGATTATTAATATTTATAATACATATGTATATATATATGCATCTTGGGATATCTTCTTATGAAGCAAATGTAAAAGGCAAAACTTGAATATTAACTTGTATGAACAGAGTGAAAATATAACCCTCTATTACCAGCTCCTGTTTTTAGTTTATGGTGCTTTTTCCAGTGAACCAAATGGATACTGTTTGTTGCAATATATAACTTGATTCCTTTTGTGTTCCGAGTTTAAGCTTCCACGTGGTAACTGGCATGACTGTATTTTTACTGCTGAAAGGCAATAATTAAGTAGGATTGCTATATCTGTTGTACAGATTTTTTTCCTTTGTTTTTTTTTTTTTTTCCAGTGTGACAAGCAGCTGCAGTACAGTAGCTTGCTTTGGCAGGCTTCTGAGTTTTTGTTTTTTGCCTTAGTTAAGTGTAAAACCACTACGTATGTGTTAGAGGGAGACGTCAAAAAGTGCCTTTCTCTTGGTAGGCAATTATTTGCTATGGCTTTGTCTTGAGCAGAATGATCTTTGGAGGTTATCTGGAGGATGGCCTCATATAACTTTCAGTGATTCCTGCATATGACTGGCTTTTGAGAGGTGAACAAAAGTGCAGAGCACATCAGGAAGATAAATGCCAGGAAGGGAAAATAACTGTGTAAGCTGAAGACAATGTTGGCAGGCGAACAAATGGGTATAAAGTGGGCAAGGAATAAATCTAAGCTGGAAACTGGAAAGTTTCCTGCCATCTGAGGAATGAGATCATGGAACAGCTTGAAGGGTCATGAATGCCTAACTTATTCTGGTATTTTAATGAGATTTGAGTGTCCTAATATATGGCTTATGACCACATCCTGTACAGCTCTGTGAATGTCCTTCCCCTCTTTTTCCTTTCTTTGTTTTGATTTTTCTCTTCCAAATTTCTCTGCTCTCACATCAGCCCTGGTAAACTGGCAGCTCTGACATCCTCAGTTGGATGCTCTGCCCAAGATATTGCCAGTTTATGCTCCTCTAAAGTGATACCTTTAAGGGTGGCAGTGACCTGAGACAGCCCTGTGTGAGGCTCTGAAAGAAACTGAGGGGTGCAGTTCTGTAAGCATGGTGTGTATATATGCAGAGTGAGTAAACAAATCATAGAATGGTTTGGGTTGGAAGGGACCTTAGAGATCATCCAGTTCCAACCTCCCTGCCATGGGCAGAGGCACCTTTCACTAGACCAGGTTGCTCTGAGGTCCATCCAACCTGGCCTTGAGCATTTCCAGGGATGGGGTATCCACAAGTTCTCTGAGCAAACTGTTCCAGTGTCTAACCACCCTCACAGTAAAGAATTTTTTTCGATGTCCTTCCTGTGCTGGAGGCCCCAGAGCTGGATGCAACACTTCCCAGTGGGGTCTAACCAGAGTAGAGTAGAGGGGCAGAATCACCTCTCTTAACCTGCTGACCAAATGTGTGTGTATACATACATATATGCACATATTTCAGAAATGTGACCATTTCAGATGCTTTTACTCATAAAGCAGAGGCTCCTTACCTTACTGAACATACAATGTGATGTTACACTGTAGACCTTCTATATTAGAGAAGGGTTTTAAAGATGCTGTTAGTTTTTTGGGTATAATTATTTTGCCCTAATTATACTTTTAAGAGAGCTCTGCACGTGACAGGGCCTAGGGCTGTCTACATTTTTCTCTTTCAAGAGGACAAAGGAAAAGCCTTGTTCCAGTCCTGGTGGGTGCATAGCCCTTCTCTCTTTGTGTCTAAGCAGGACTCCAGGAGGCTGCACACCAGACTTGGACTGGGTTGGATCTAAGAATATTGTGGTCTCAGACATTCAATACTCCATTAAAAGTGCTTCCTTCCTGTTCCTCACATAATCCCCCCACACTGCTCCAAAAAAAAAAAAAGAAAAAAGAAAAGAAAAGGAGAAACTAGCTATCCCATCAAATACACAGCACTTACAGAAAAGTGTTACAGATTGATACACCAATAAAAAAAAAAAAGCTGTAGAGAGATAAGGTAGATCATTCTCACGGGAGAGGGAACAGGAAGTTTTGAAGAAACATGTGAAGCTGACAAAGAGAGGTAAGAAAAGACATTAACGTTAACATTGCTCTGTAATAGTAGTTAAATGTTTACCTGAAGGAATTTCACTCCAGCTCAGCTTCCCAGGTGTCTGTGCCTCAAATTGAGAAGGTAAAAGGATCTTCTTTCTTATTTCAAGGATATTCTTGGAACGACTGGACAAGGGAGGAGAACGGGAGGCTGTTTTGCAATTGCTCTCAACATGTAACCCAGTCTGTTGAAGCAAAGGTTGCAGTTTGTGTGGTCAGACAACTTGATGGCTTGATTCCTGCTCCATGTTTTCACAATCTAAACATGTGCTGTAAATAGCAGGCTGCAATAAATTGTGCTTCAGTTGCAGTAGGAATTAGCTTGATGTAAGAGTCATTTCGGTGATGCATTTTTCACAGTGACAAATGTACCGTAAGAGTTTGTGAATTCAGGGAGTTTGTATCTTCAAATGGTTATTTTAATTGTTTGTAGCTTTTATCCTCATGTTTATCAGAAACTTGCTATACTAATCTCTTCTGACGTGCAGACTGTGGGACTATTTACAGGACTGCACAATGACTGCTGAAGCTGTATGTAGAAAGACAGCAAAAAAAAAGCATATTGACCCAGCTGTTTCAATCTATGTAAGAATAAAGTGGAGCTCCAATAAGTGTAGGAACTTAGGCATGTAAGCCAGAATTTGCTCGGTGAAATAATCTGAAAATCTCTAAATGACTTGTCTGTAACAAAGGCTTCCACTAGGTACTTAGTCCCTGTGTGATTGAATTCTTCTCTCTCCTGCCTGTTTCTATGACTGACTTATAAAACCTAAGAGATCATATCGAAAAAAAAAATCTTTGGAGTCAGTTGTTTAAAGGCACAGATCCACAAGAGCCATAGACTGACCACACAGCTCTAAGAAACACCAGCTCAGAAAACAGCATGTTTATCCAGTCAATCTACTTTGTTTGCTGCTACGTTTTCCTTTTGGGAAGAGATCTCAGTTTAATCTGTGATCAAACTTGTAATCAGAAAATGGCATAAGACTAATTATGGAAATGCTATTCAATTTCCATAGCCTATTAACAACTGACAACTGCATGAAGATCCCATCAATATTTACACAGTGCTGTAAGCTTAAATTTAACATGCTTAGGGTCAGATTCAC
The DNA here is from genome assembly GCF_001604755.1 of Lepidothrix coronata. Lineage (NCBI taxonomy): Eukaryota > Metazoa > Chordata > Aves > Passeriformes > Pipridae > Lepidothrix > Lepidothrix coronata. Next base: position 11,705,690 of record NW_016690186.1, read on the forward strand.
ATCTACTTTAAAATCTAGGCATTGTGGTTCACAGGAGACCTATGAGTTTAGCCTGTAGGCTTTAAAAGAAGGAAAAGAGATCAATCAATTCCTGAAAAATTAAGTTTGAAAATTGCTATATGATGGATCTAGGGGGTGGAGGGGGTTGATTGTGTAGGTTCCTGGCTCAAATATTGAGTTGCATTTTTGAGTGTGTAAGGCTTCAGCATTCTGAATTTTTCAAGTAATATATGGGCATTCCAAAATGAAAATTTGTTCCCTGTTTCATCTTTCTGCATTGCAGATTTTGGACAGAATTGAAGATGTCCAAGAGCACATATTCTCTAAAGAACCTGACCTGTCGCGAGCTCTTCTTCCTATTCAAACTATGCACCTTACTATAATAGTAGCTCACTTGGGAACAGAAGAAGAAATAAAAAAGTAAGACTCTTGCAAAATTTAAGTGCAGCTAATTTTCTTGTAAATGTGGTAGCTTTACTGCTGCTATTGTGAATAATTGTTTTATTAGAGCCTACACACAATTTTTCTAAGACCTTTTTTTGATTGGTTTCTGTCTTGCTTTTAATACCTCTCAGGAAGAATCTTTACAAAAGCTGGATGTGATGATGCATCAGAGGTTGAAATTTTGTGTATCTGCCATGGGGTGAAGGGAAAAAGCAATGTTTCTATAAATGATATTACTACTTTTTTACTGTGTTACTACCACAAATTAGCTCAACAGATGTAAGTTTTCTTGAGAAACCACAGCTTCTCAGATCAGTTATATTTGTATTAGCTGGAAAAGGTTAGCTGTTAGGACATCTTACACTAAGCGGAAAACAACAAAATAATCTGCTTAATTCCTTTCCAAGTTGCTCTCTTGTCTAATCCAAGCTGTGGGTTGTTGCTGTGGCCCTGTGAATTAAGAGGATATTGAAAGACGGCTAAGGAAAGATACCCTGTGGTCAGAAAGGCTAGAACTGCTAGGAGGGTCGAGAAAGCAGAGCCAGTATGCTGCTGGTTTTTTCTCTAAGACTTATGCTACTGTACCCCACTAGGAAACCTGAGACTTCTTGATATGAGGAGGCAGAAAGGAAAGGCCCTTATATGCCAGGAGCATATTGCATGGTAGAGGTGGGGACCTGGTGAGAGCAGCTCTTTCTCCGGGGGCCTTGGCACACATCAGCATAGGAATGAAAAACAGGCCTCAACACCATATGAGTGTCACACAGGATCTGCTTGGGTTTAAAGCAGAATGCCTAGCTGGAAAGGTGTCAAAAGAACCAATATGACTAGAAAAAAGACTCTTCTGCCCATACAGGCAGCACCAGTTAAACATGACTAAGATGCACGTTACAAGTTTGTATGTGCCTTATTTTAAAATTATCTCTGTTGTACACTCCAGGAACTTTTTTGGAGTGTCTGAGGGGAAAAAAAAATAGGAGTGTTATATGTGCTAAAGAACCTCATGCAGAAGATGATGTACAGTAATTCAGTAATAAAAACCCCGTGCCAGTGCTGCTGACTGGGCAGGCTGTCATCCAGGAGGATAGGAAGCTAGTTGAGAGCAGCAGTAAAAATGGGAATTAATTAGTTAGGGAGGTGAGTAGAGCTAAGTAGTGTTAATGAACTTAAGAGTCAATGTGTGTCTGTAATGTAAAAATAATGGGCATACCTAATGAAAAGCAGATCTGCCTTGCAAAATGCTTTTCAATCTGTATCTTTCACCTACCTACGTAGCTCTTCCAAATGATGCTGTAGTTCAGTGGCTACTGCTCTGTGCTATCACATGAAAGAACGCCTTAAGCTGTTAGGCTGAGTATGTCTCACCCTCAAGCTAACAGCACTGCTGATACAGACAGCCCTGCCCCCTACAGGAGGAGAGAGACATCTTCAAATCCCGTGGCAGAAGCTGGAGAGGAACTTCTTAGGTGGTCGTCTAGTGACCGGACAAAGGGGGATGGCTTTAAAATAAAGAGGGCAGATTTAGATTAGATACTAGGAAGAAATTCTTTGCTGTGCTGATCCTGAACAGAGAAGTTGTGGATGCCCCATCCCTGGAAGTATTCAAAACCAGGCTGGATGGGGTTTTAAGTTGGTGATCTAGTTGGTGTCCCTACCCATGGCAGGATAGTTTGAACTAAATAGTCTCTAAGGTCCCTTTCAACACAAACCATTTGATGGGAGAAATTGTCCTAGCAATATTTAATGGTTGCTTAGACATTATGGACTTAGATGAAGGGCTAGAATAGCACTGCTTGTTATTAAGGCAGAAAAAACAAGATCCTTTACAAAGAATTAATTCTCTTTCCACCTTGAATCCTGTCCTTACTAAATCTTCATCTGCTGAATCCCCAGGAGCCTTAGAAAGAAGCAGCTCTTATGTGATTGTAGCTGTTATAACTCCAATGTAGTAGTGAGGACTGTTCATAATGTTGACTGTTGTTGGCTTAAGTGGCCTTTGTATTCATTAAACACACAGTATTTGTTAGAAGTATGAAGCCTTAGTAGAATGTTTCTGCTCAAACTCTGTTTGAAGACTGATAGGATCCCCCTTCCTGAGAGACCAGGGTCAAGAAAGGTACCTGTAAAACTTCAGCAGGTTCTATATTACTGAAAGACTTGGTGCCTATATCTAGAAATGTAAAAGTCATGCTTTTTCTGTGTCTTTAAGAAAAAGGGTTTAATTTGAAGCTTTAATGTCTTTGGGTAATTCACTTTTTTGAAATTTCTGTGCACAGCAAGGTGCATACCTGAACTTTATTGAAATGTGACATAGAGCTGACAACAGAAACATCAATTTGATATTTTGTTAGCTGGCCTGGAATAGGAGAATAGAATGGAGACAAATGATAGGTGGGAGAATGAATTTGTTTTAGTTTAAGAATAAAACTAGTGAACCAGTTGAAAATGGTGATAACTAAAACTACATGACACAAATCTAAGTTCAGTTTACCCCTTTTGACTCTTCAGCAGCATATATTCAAGTAGCTTTTCTGGCATGTTAATTTTTTGAGTGTTCACTAGCAAAACTCACTTCTAATATATAATCTAAGATTGAAGTGAAAGACACAATGTATTTAAAGTCCAACTGTTACAAAAGCATTAGCAATTAATTATAGCGTACCTGTTACACTATGCATAGTGCTGCAGAGTGGTCAAAATCGGGTATATTGGCTGGCATTAAAAATATAACAGTATTTTCATATGCAAAAAAGCTATTAACTTTGAGCATTTATATATTATTTTTTAAGGGCTGTTCTGGCACTGAAGCAGAGCAAGATTAAAGTGGAAGACATCTTGCAGGGTAAAGACTTTAATATGACATTTCATGGGATTGGACAGTTTAATAACCAAGTGCTCTATGTGAAAATGTTGGAGGAAGATCAGAAAATGCTGAACAGAATTGCAGGTAAGTACCAAATCTGACTCTACCACTTGGGGGTAACCAGTTTGTAGAGTCTGTTAGTTCTTGTAAGCACTGGCCCAAGCTGTTGTTCACGATTGTCATGTTCTGCCTTTCCTCTTGTCTCTTCTTTTTCCTAATTGTTAAATATGAAGCCAGCAACCGGGTTAGCCCTGCATTAGGGCTAAAATAGGTTTTTCTGTATGTATTTGAGACAGATGAGACACAAAGACATTCAATATGTCAAGATCACACAGCAAGGCTGTCCTAGTCTGCCCTCAGTCAGGATCTCACAGGCCTGTGGTGTACATAGTCTTCGAAGTGACACCTCAAAGCTGGGGCTCTGTTCATTCTAATAAACTGAAAGCCTATTAAGTGTTGGCCACTTCTGAAAATACAAGGACTTCATTTAAATTGGAATATGTGTGAAATCATGAGTACCTCTGAGACTGAAGATGACAAAAAGCAGTACTTGTCTGCATATGTATGTGTAGCACCAGCAAATGTCTTTTGCTTCCACTGTAGAATGTGAAACAGAAGTGTAAGAGTAGCTTGTCCTCTCCTCTGACTTCTCAAAGCACTGATGGGTTTGTGGAGATGTTCCAGGTCTTCGGCCTGCTTACCTGCATCTGAGTACAGTTTCAGAAGGGCTTGGTACTCTCTTCCTCTCCACTCTCTTCTGCTTTTAGGAGCTGCTTTAGCCTGCAATCCAGAACCTAATGTGTGTCCTGGGCTTCCACTCCAACAGAAGAGAAATAATCAATATACATTATTTTTCCCTGCTGTTTTCATACTAAGCAAAAAGGAAGCATAGTTCAACTAATGCTTCTCAAAAAGGCATGCAACAAAAAGACGCTATGTAATCTTCAAATGACTTCTCAGAACAGTCTGTTTTCTTTCTGTTGATGCTGCTTCCTACCTCCTCCAGTTCTCAGCTTTGATATAATAATTCTGCTCTCTTATCCTCCTATTTATTTTCCCTTTTAGGTAGTCAGTGTTGCAACTAGACAGAGGATGCCTCTTATGAACAGCTTCTTTCACTCAGCTAAATAAAATTAGCCACTTCACTATCCATTACCTCTTGCCTGACTCTGGCTTTCACTTCTTTTATTGTTCCACCCATTCCAAAGATAACTTTGACTCAAGACAGCTGTGCTTTTGTTGAAAGTACTCTGATGTTGTCCCTACTTATTAGAGCTACAACCTCAACAAACTTGCCTATGCACAAATTGTTTCTTCTAAAGTCTTTAACAGAAAGTAATCTGGACTGGAAAATAACAAAGTAGAAGTCAGATCATGCAATTTCCTATAAGATCATGTTTGTTATATGCCTGTCCATAACATAAATATAATTTGGTGCCATTGAAAGAAGGACCTGATCCACCTGTTTTGAGAGCCCTACCTTGGCTTTCTCTTTACTCCTGAAAGATGCAGAAGTGAACACCTCATTTCTCTTGTCTGAATACTGCTGATTTTTCCTCTACTCATTGTTTTGTTTAACTGAAATTTTTGTTCCCAATGAATCATAGCGTACAAGGTCAATCTCTATCATGCTATTTTATCACTAGCAGAAATGTTTAATTTTGGTTCTGCAGAATGTGTGCTATAATGTTCTTTTAAAATATATTGGAGCTGCATACACACTAAAAACCATTACAATAGTTGGTGGCAGATCCTCCATATTCTCTGCCTGGATAATATGTATCTTCAGGGTTCTGGAAACCTGATGCCTAGCTTTTGATCTGAGCCCCTTTCCTAATCAGATAGTGGAGAAAAATTTTGATTGAAAACCCCAAGAATATTCTGTCACTATTTGTGTTTTCAGTGCAATATGATTGTTCACTGCCTGAAATAATTCCTTGACTGGGAGACAAGCTGCCAGTTTTCAAGCTGTTAACTCTGTTACCAATGATTTCAGAGAGATATAATTTCCAGTGTTTTTCTATTCTGCATAACTTCTGTTTCTAGAAATTAATGAATCTGGGGATTATGCAAATACGCATCAAAGTCTATCCTTACAATATCTCCAAAGAAATAGCTTTTTTTGTTTTGGGTTTTTTTGTCTCCTCTCCTTTCCCTCAGCATAGCAATTGAATTAATTATTATACAATGAATAGGGATTTTTTTTCTTACCTTTTAGTCAATATTTTTCGTTGCTCATGAGGTAGGTGTGGATTTCAAATGCTGCCTTTTCAAGCAGCATGGTGGGTCAATGACTTGACTGGCAAAGATCAAGCTACACCTACCAGCTATCTCTGTCTTCATGCCCTTATTGATGATTTGTCAACAAGATTAAGAGTTCTACCTGCTCTAACAAAGTCTTTGAACCTCTGAAGTGTTCCTGACATCATAAAATATAAAAATAGCTGACTGCCACTTTGTTTGTTTTTGTTGCTACACCATAAACTTCAGTTTCGAAGTGGAGAGTTAACCTGTCTCTTGATCAGTTAACTACAATTAGTTGGTAAATACTGAGCACTAGTGTGTTTTTCTAGCTGCTAGTGACCTCATCTGCTTTGAAGAGATACTGCTTAAGATGTCTTGGAATTTTCTTATGATATTTATCAAACGAGACAGAGAAGACGGTGTCTGGAAAATTGAGTGCCATCCTGGCATGGGCAGGACACCATCTATGAACCTTGTTCCTAAACTGACTTCTTGAAGATTATTGCTAACCTTGACCTTTCTTCCATCATCAACCTTTCTGAGGAAAATCTGCTCCTGACAGTAAGACCTTCACCTTCCAGTAATAAGCTTTTCTTGGTGTTTGGTGCGATTGATGCTGGGTGGTAAGCAAGAGGAAATGCTACTTTCAGGTTTTCTTTGTTAGGTTAAGCTCTAGCTTGCTTCTTTTTATGCAACTAGAAGATATTTGCCCGGGTGATGTGTGAGGAAGGGTTTTTTTTTTTTCCTACAAGGAACCTAGACACTTTGCTGCTGTGTTTTATTCCTTGGGATTTGCTGTGCTTTGACCTACTGGCATGGGTACAAGACTTAATGATATGCAGAAATTATTCAAGTTAACGTGCTCTATTTGATGAAGTACCAGAGGCAATTCAGGGGTTGTTTGATACCTAACCATGATCATATAGGATCACTTTTAGATGCCCTAAAGTATCTGCAGCATTCACACTGGACCTACAGCCAGAATATACCCTTCTGCAGCAGCAGCTGGAGGTCAAGTAGGCATCCTGTAGGGCATCTAAAAGGGTATTAGATGCTTGGTCAGACAACTGGATCCTGGGTTTTGTGTTTTCCAGATGGAAAATATATAAAGCAGTTGCCTTGGCAAAGTGACCATACGGTCCCAGCTGCTGTTCCTTTATTTAAGAATACTCTCAGAAGAAACATTTCAAAGTATTAATTAGCTAGACTCTAAGCCAGAGACTTGGTCTTGATATAAATGCTTATGACAAACTCGTAAACATACAAGTAGCTAAACTTCCTGATAGGTGTAAAAACCAAATGTGAGTAGGGTGATTTCAAACAAGGCACTTGTCACATATGCAATATACTATTTTTTACACAATTTCAACAATAAACCTGTTTCTCTCAGTGCCTAAGAAATTAAGAGTAAAAAAGATAGGTGTCAAGGTGGGGAGTCTGGCAAGAAGAGCCACAAATGTCACAGGTTTCCATTTTAAAATGTTGATTTTTTTTTTTCTTCCTCCACTGTTTTATCCCCTTTATGTACAACCAAGGAATAAAGACTTTTGGCAACAAGAAAAATTGTTGGAAGGTACTCCAGCCTTAGACAAGGCTTTCAGTGCAACTTTGGAATTATTTCTTACTGCTTAAGCACAACTGTTGAACAAGACATCACCTTCTACATTTGCCAGACTTGTAGAGGTCTCCCTCATGCAAGTTTTGCCTTGCTATTCTTGACTCTGCATCCCCCAATTCCAAGTTTGTGAAAACCAGGGCTAGTTCAACTTGTCTTGACTTGTCATTACAATCCTTAGTTGAAAGGCCTTGAAGAATATAAATCCTGGAGTTACTCAGACACTTCTGTTTTATTCATGTGGAATAATACCTTACTGTTTTATAATTACGTGACTGAAGTTTTTAAGCCAATACAATCATAAACATTTTTTATCGCATTATCTGAGGAAGGAGTATTATGTTTGTGTGATGTTCCCTTCTAAATTGCTGTAAGTGCTGTGGAGTTGTAGTAGTTTTGGGAATCTAGCCACTCTTTTGCTGGAAGCACTCTGCTTCTCACATTGCTCTTTGCAATAATTGGGTAGAATCTGTTCTACCACAGTTCCCAGCTGTATCCACTGGTGGTTGCGTCTTGTTGCTGGCAGGGCTGTCATATGCATATGCTTTCCTGAACTCAGCATTGTGATAGAAGATCTATGAATTTGGAAGGAGTTGTGTTGCAAACATAGAAGTTTGGATCTAGTATCAGGTTTGCAACATATGTCTGTATGTCATGCACAACTTTGGTTTTGTGTATTTTTTCTTTGTCTGTTGCCTGTGATAGTATAACTGGTTACTTGCTGTACATTTTAACTGTGTCTTACTCAAGAAGGGCATAGTGGCTTTTTGTCTAACCTCCCTGTAAATATTTTTTCCCTACCTCCTAAATGTTATTAATTTCTTACCTTTTTAATAGAAGCCGTGCAAGAATGCTTTACTGAAATGAATCTCTACATTTTGGGGAATAAGGACTTCAAACCACATCTTACTTTCCTGAAACTCTCCAAAGCATTAAGGCTGAGAAGAAGGGTAAGTAACTGGGTTGAAAAATACTATTTCTGGGATCTGTTATAGTGATTATTTTCCTTCTAATGATGTTCTTGGGACCTCTATACTTAGACAATAATCATTGTAACCAGAGAACCATATAACTTCTATTATTTGACAAAGGTTATATATAGACTGGTCAACAAAGTTGTATTTGCTCATATCCAACTGGGAGAAATGAGGTCTCATGCTCATATTGTGTATGGCTCTTTTGTAGAGTACAGAGTGCTTTCCTTCTGCTATGGCTAGTCAAATTTACACAAAACCCACATCAAGCTGTTTCTATAGGGCAGGATGGCTTCTGAGTAATATTTATCTTCACACAAGATTTATGACCTGTTGGAAGTCAGGCTCATGCCTTGATTTATGCTAGAAATGTGTGACGTGCTTTTCTAACATTTACTGCAGCATTGTATGGGATTTATCACAAACAATTAAAGTAAAAAACAACTTTGATTAGATTGCTCATTTCCCAGTGGCATACTGTCCTGCTTGTTTCCAGGAATAGTACTTATATTTATGAGGTCAATATATTACAAACCCAAAACACTAGAGGAGCATGCAGAAAGAAAACAAAAGAATGCTATAATAGCTGAAGAAAACGACCTTATATTTGTCCACTTCAAGCACTTTATGTTGACTTGATATTTGCTTTTTTTTTTATACATAATACAATCAAAGTTGCATAGGACTGATAGTTCTCTGCTGAAGGCTTTTTCTTTTATACTGCCCTTAGGGATTTTCATGAGCACAGGCATTGGCAATGTCTAATGTAAACGAAACTATACAGTAGGCATGTAGGAATTACCGTTGGCTTTGTCTGGGGTATTTTTGCACTTTTTACTACCAAGTTTTTTAATAAAATTTCTTGCACGCTCGCCTCTAGCACTAAATATAGCTCATTCCTCCACAGCGTTATTCACGTATGCCATCTCCTTGCACACATATATATTTATATATAAATATGCAAGTGTATAGATCTTTGAATGTTGAAGTATCGATTGAGTGGTGAGTCCAGAAGTGGATGCAGTACTCCTGGTGTGGCCTCACCAGTGCTGAGCAGAGGGGAAGTATCTTTTCCCCCACTCTGCTGGCAACACTCTTCCTAATTCAGGCCGGGATACTACTGGCTGCCTTTGCTCATGCTTCTGGCTCATGGTCAACCTGGTCCACCAGGACCTCTGGGTCTTTTTCTGCTAAACTGCTTCAGTCAGCCCTCAGCCTCTACTAGTGCCTTGGTTTGTTCCTCCCTAATGGCTGAACTTAGTGTTACTTACTCAGCTCCACAAGGTTCTTGTCAATCTGTTTCTCCAGCCTGTTGAGATATCTCTAGATGGCAGCATGACCTTTGGTGAATCAGCCACTCCTCCCAGTTTTGTTCTCAGTAAAGTTGCTGAGGGTGTGTTCTGCCCCAATATCTAGACCATTAATGAAGATGCTAAACAGTACTGGACATAGTATTGCCCCCTTGGGTACACCTCTAGTTACCAGCCTCCAATTAGACTTCATGCCACCAATCACTACCATGTGGACCTGGCTGTTCAGTTTCAATCCACCTCACTGTTCAGCCAGCCAATAACCCATCAGCCTTCTCTATGAAGATCTCCCAGGAAACAGAGTCAAAAACCCTCCTGAAATTCAGGTAGACCATATTCACTGCTCTTCCCTTGTCTACCAAACATTACTCATTTTGTCCAAATTTGTTTTCACCTTAAAACCTTTGCTCCTAAAATATTATTCAATGCACCAGGGCTGTGAAACTAGAGTGGGGCTGTATGTTAAGTTAGTTATTAGGGGCATGTGGACTCCGTTTGTCCATGCAGAAATCTCCTTGAGGGTAATAAGGCTCAACCCTAGACATAGTATATGACTTCAAAGATCAAACTGGAAGATTAGTGTGTATGTATTCTGAGATATGACACACATGTTGATATGAAAGTTGACACTGTCAACTTACTTCTTTCAAAATCAAAATATAATGGAGATAAAAAGGAGGAAAACGGACTACTTCTATAGTATCCTATTCCTAAATGCTGCAGGAGAGAAATCAGCCTTCCTAAACACTAGAAGATGCCAAAGTATGAATAAGACAAAATATCACTTTAGTTATTATGATGCCATCTACTGGCTGTAATTACTTTTTTTTGCACCATAAATAACTCTTTCCTTGTAAGGGTGTTGATCAAATATTTCATGCAACTTAAGTGTTTTATATATGAACCTCGAGAGAATTACTAAAACAATTTGTAATTTACCTCTCAAAAATACTTCATTAGTGAGACAGGTATGTGATGATACTGGTGGTGTAGCTGCAGACCTTGTTCTCATTTGTGTGGAAGGAGGAGCCAGTTCTCTTTAAAACAACTACTACCACTGTTAACTTTCATCTTGGGAAATTGTGCATCTTTGACTTTAGCTGTGTGTCTAAATATCCCAAGAGGCTGGAGAGAGCTTGGTTTGTGTGCTTTTTATCGTGAATAGCTACCGAAGGAGCCCTATGTGCTGTTTGAAGATCAGGTTCAAAATGTGTAGCTTGCCCCTAGCACAAATAAAAAATATGGGCTCTTCAGGTTTTTTGACCTCTCTTTCCAATGAGCCAAAAGGGAACAGTTCACCTCTTAAGAGAATCCACTTCAGTATCTGTAGTAAGAGCCTTTTCCAGTGTGGGCTGTTAGCTTCTAGTGCTGGGCACTGCCTGGGCTCACCTATGCCAGAGCAAAGCTGTGGATCAAGTGCTGCTCTGCTAAAGTCGAAAATATTTGTTCCTTCTCTTTTATGCTGCTTCAAGTAGATTCACTTGGTGCAGGTCTGCAAATAGCTGTGGTCTACCCTGAGTGGTGAGAGAGCAGCAATCCTGCAGAGTCACACACTTGTATTAAAATACTTGGAGATGTTTAATGGAAGGGCAGTCCTAATCCTGCCCTCTTCTGGCTACTTGATAAGTTATCTTTAATGACATGACCTTACTCAAGTTTCCATTATTGTCCCGAATTACCCAGCAAACAGCCCATGCGCGCTGTATCTCTGCATTTCAGCAGAACTTGAATCTGGTGGCATTAAGGTGACACGCATCTCCTGGCTCTTGAACAGCCTGGCTCTGATTGACACATGGGTATCTCTGGGGCACAGAAAAAGGTGGGCTGTTTGTTTAATTAAACTTTCAAGTGTTTTAGTCACCTGGGGCAGCAGTGCCTAATGGCTTGATGTGTTTGCCTGTGAAGCTATTTATGTCTGTTTCTGTCCAGATGACACTGGCTGTTTGGGCTACCCTCCCGCACTCCTCATACTGTGAACCGTACATATTCACCTGCTAAAAATGCTGTCATTATGAGGAAGAAAGCTTGTAAAGAGACTTTTTTGTTGTTGTTGTTGTTGGTTTTTTTTGCTTTTGGGAGTAGGGCTGAACAAACTGATTGAGACTTCTTTGAGGCAATGTGCTGCCAGGAGCTCCTTGGAGCCTTGTTAGCTCTCATTAGGTTAAGGGAAGGTGGAGACTGTTCCCTGTTGCTTAATGATTCATCTGTCCTTCACTTCATCTCCGTGTGTGCCCCTGGTGCATGTGGTTTGCCACAGACTAAATGCTTTGTGGGAGCTCCTTATGTAAACTGGTGGCCTGTTGCTGTCTGAATTAAAGCTACAAGAACCACAAAATTGGATGCTTTCCCATCCCTGGTGACACTTGTACAAGGGAGCTAGTGCTGCTGTGCTCAAACTTGTTGAGGAGGAGAACTGCAAAGTAATTACTGTGATGAGGGGCTGTTGGTTTTTAGACAGACATACACTACAATGATTTCTGAACACATGCTTTGATTATGGCAATAGAAGTTACTTTTCTTAGTCTGAAAATACCATCTCAAAACACACCCATAGGAGTATACACTTTGATTTATATGTCATGACTGTTCTAACAATTGGCCATTGGGATATTGACAGTGGTTGGTAGCTATCTAAGAGCTGCTGCAGTTTTCTCTTTCTTTTCTGGCTTGATGTGACCTTGCTTTCACAGTAAGTTGTTGAGTTAAATTTCTTTTGAATACTACTTTGCTCACAAGGAAGAAGGTGCACGAGCTCTATTTCTAACCTGTCCCTAGCACACTAATTGCTGTTGTGGAATGTGTACACCAAGGTTAAATTTTTCAGTCTGTAAAGATATCAGTGGGATGAAACTGAGCAAAGTAAACACTAGGAGAAGCTAAAGGCAATTCAGGAGAATGGGATGTGGATGTGGTGACTATGAAATTGCTTGAAATATCTAAAATTAGGTGCATGCATTTAAATAACAGTGGGTTAAGTTGGTTTTGTATCTGAAGATTATTTTTTTTCTTGTGTAGGGTGGGACAGGTGAAGGATTCAACAAAAGCCAAATTTCCTATAACTTGAATGATTCATTTTTCTCAGTATTAATTTAATACTACACATGGAGTTGATATTATTATCCTAATCAGCAGTGGGGTGCAGGGGTGGTATTTTCTTTACTAAGTTTTGTTAAGATAATACTTGACACACTTTTCTACAGCGCATGTGTATTTGTGTACATATAATATACATATGTCTCACTACTCTTTCAATATTCAGGGCTTCAGAAAAATTTGTTTGGATCTGTATAAAGAATATGAAGACAGCTACTTTGGCACAGAGGTCTTCAGTCGAATTGATCTCTGTGCCATGCATAAGAAAAAGCAGAAATCTGGTTACTACTATTGTGAATGTTCAATTAATGTGACCTCCAGTAGTACAGAAGAGAGCAAAGAACAAGAAATATTGATAGAACATGTGGAAGAAACAACCAGTGAAGACCTTCCAAACAGTGTAGCAAAGGCTGAAATAGGAGCAACTGCTACAAGCTGTAAGCTTGCCTCAACAGTAGTAGCTGATGATAAACCATCTGAAAATATTGCTGAGGCCTCAATTGCAATTAAAGAAAAAGAAATCAATGAGGCAAAGGGAGAGCCTGAAGCTACAGATAGAACTTTTCTTACAGCTGGAGAGATCTGCTCAAAGTCGGTACTTGGTCTATTGCCAGCAAGTTCAGATGTGTTGAAAAGCATGGAAATGGAACGAGAAAAAGCAAAGATAACAGATGGTAGCTTGCATAAAACTGAAGCAATGGAATATGCACCTGATCAGCCAACAAGTTTGGGATAAAGCTGTTGCAGTCCTTGGTGAAATGAACCCGTGCTTGGTGATGGTGGAGAAGGCAGGCAACCACAGTGGGGCTGAGCCACACTGGGCTGAGGTTAGGGGGATGGGCATGGTGAATTAATTTTTGGCAGGAAACAGCCTTTTTAGGAGACTGACAGAACAAAATAGAGCAAAATCTGAGGGAAACATCACTGAATATTGTAATGGTGAAATGCCTAGCTCTAAACCTACACCGCTAGTGTGTGTGAGCATATGTACTATAAAGGCAAGTGAGCCCTGGTTTTACAGGATCCAGTCCTTCAGTAGTCATGCATTGATCTGAAAGTTGCTACCAGACACCTCTGATGCCTAAATGCACACTGCTACCTTGGCTGAATTTCTATCTGTGCTGTTTCACAGCACTGCCCTGAGCCTGCAGCTTCAATTTTGCTCCTTCCTTTGCCTGCCGTCTCCTCTCTGAGTACTGCCCAAAGACACCTTTTCTTGCTTAATCCCTACAGTTGTTCTGACTTGTGACTCCAAACCATGATTACAACATCATCCTTCACTGCATGTCTGTAACTGGTAGATGATTTTAGTTGTTAACACACCTTTGTCAAGTACATGCTTTCCTTTGACTTAGTAGCTACTCAAAGAGAAAATTATTTTGCCAGACTTATGGGAAGAGTATTTTTGGAAGGAAATAATGTATAACACTGAATACTTCTCTTTATGGATTTTTCTTCCTCTCCTTTACTTTATCTAATGTTTTGTTTTTGTAAAATGCCTTGAGGAGGACACAAAGGACAAAGAGCTTTTTTTCTAAACTGAAGTTTTGGCTGGGGCTGAGGCTTCCTGGCTTTGCCCTTTGGCTGAGGCCCAAGCCGAGATGTGCCCCCCCCCCGCCCCCGCTTCCCTCCTCCCACGGGGGTGGTGTTCGTGGCGGAGCCTCGCCGCAACAACACCAGTAGATGGCACCGCTGGAGAGCCAGCTGCGGTGGGAAGGGACTAGCCGACTCCCGGTCCCGCGCTCGCAGCAGCCTCGGGCATCCTCAGAGAGGGCAGAAGGGAGCCAGCCAGGCACTTGGAAAATGTCTTTCTTCCCTTTTCTTCTCTAATTGCACATTGAGAAGGGATGTTTAGTATCTTAAAAGCTCCTTTTTTTTTTCCCCTATTAAAAATGTGTGCAGATAAAAAAAAAAATAGGTGATCAAGAAGTAGCTCTCCCTCCACATGCACAAAACCAGTAGTAACATCAAGCATACAGCGTTTTGCTTCCCTACAAGGTGTGTGAGAATACACATGTAAGCAGAAGGGCACTCTGCTAAGTTGACATCAGGCTGTTCTAAAACTTGTTACCGGACTTGGAAAAAAACAGAGCACAGTATTTGTGCCTTTTTCACGGGGTGTGTGTGTGTGTGTGTGTGAACCACCTTCCCTAGCCAGTCACTGTATAGGAGGAAAGAGAAGGTCTTGCATTTAATGAACCTGCTTTGTACTCCCCCTGGGGTCTGTGTCAGATCCCTTGTGCTGCAGAGCTTGGCAGAGCATTTATTTTTGTGTCCCTGCACTGAAGGCTGTGGACTTTCAAAAGGCTGTCCCCAAACGGTCTTCTAAATGCAAATTCCAGTGTAGCTATTCCCAGCTTCTCTGGGGTCTTCAAAATGCAGCTACATTGCTCAGTGTTAGAGGAAGACTGCAAGGTTAATTTGGGGGAGAAGTTAAAAATGAGACCTCATAGAGCATCTCTGCATTAGTGCATTCTGGATTCTTTTTTTTTTTTTCGGGAAAGTTTACTTTAAATATACACTGAGGAAAGAGTGTTTCTCAATGATTTTTATTTTTAAATTCAGAAAAGCAGTGTCATTCATCATAGGAACTAGAGTGGATTCAATGGCCTAGGACCAAACACACACTTTACAACATGCTATATTTCTTCTGACTGAAAATGTTAATTATCCTTTTATAGACAGATGGCACTGGAGTGTAGCAAATGCGTGGTAAACCTGAGCTCAGAAACATTTGGGGTTTTAATGTGTACAGGTTCCAATTAAGTTTACTCCAGTTTGGAGTTATTGTTATGATAGTAGAGTAATTAATTTCACTTCTCTTGGGAATATAGTTTACTTGTTTTGGTACATTAAGTTAGAATAAATACTTAAGTTATATCATTGTGATTAATCTTGACAATTTAGAATAGCACTTAAAACCATATATATACCAAGTTCGCCTCTTTAGCTTCTAATGACAGGTCAAAATAAGCTTCTATATATTGCTGTTCAAATCATAACAGTATGTTTTCAGCTTTGTGATGGAGAATATAAAATAAGTCTTATGTAAGTCCTAGATTTTGTTGGTGTTCTGCTTCAGCCAAGGGAATCCATGTTTTTGTTCCCTGGTATTTTTTATTAAATTAATTGAAATATATTTCATTATTAGGCACTTATGATGTAAGGCAGGTGGGAGACAATTGCTGAAATGAATATGTCTTTATAGTGCTGAAGCAGATTAATTGTCTTTCTTTACGACTACTGGAGGGAAATTACACCGTGAAATTTAGGTCCAGAAGGGAGTTTGATTCACTTCGTATGATCCCTGCATTTACTGTTCTCTTTCTATGATTTTTTTTTTCTCTTTATGGTCTCTAACTTGTCTATTTTTTCCCTTTTAGCAATTTTCTATATAAGCACTAAGAGCTTATGTAGAAGATAAATACAATTTCCTAATTTTTTCTAATTGAGTTTAGCTGAATGTAACTTGAGTTACTGAAGCGATGGTACAACACTGGAATTGGAGAGAACTTGCAATAAATATTACCCACTAAGTGTGACTTTTTCTCTTTGGGAAAGTACTAAATGATGAATTGCAGTGCAATGATGAGTATTTTCCAAGTAAGTTGAGAGGAGGCTTTGACAAGAGCATCTCCCTGTGTCTTGGCTGGTTGTAATTGGATATTTGTTAAACTAGCTATTCTAATAAACAGGATGCAAAAGCCAGAGGAAGAAGTGTTCTGTAGATACCTCATCCTGAATACTGTTGCTGGTTGCTATTAGGCACTAAAGACGAGATGGGCCAGGGTTGTTTTTTTTTTTCTGTACATTATATATTTTGCAAGTTAGATGCAGCTGAGCAACAGCTTTATATCTGAGGTTAAAGTAAATAAAGATCATAGTGGTTAGCCCAGCTGCCTTTCCATTCCTGTAGTCTTGTACATATACAGAAGAAAGCAGAGACATCTCCTTCTTTACCTATACTTCATGTCAGGAAGATGCCAGCCTCTTCTGTTGGCACAGCAGAGCCATCAGAAAGCTGGTAGCTTCATGTTGGAGCCCTATAATCATCCTGTTTTGGGTATATTAAATCCTTGATCCTTCAATTAGGAGAAGAAAATTTTAGAGATGAATACCAGTTTGATCTTCTTGAAACATTTTATTTCCATGAGTGTATTCTGCGTACTTCTGCGTGTCATTGGCCACAGCTTCTATGGTATGGTGTATTACCAAGGCAGAAGTCCTACAGTGTCTACATGCAGGTAGATGGGAATAATCCCTCAGTCTGAAACACTTGTAAAAAAAAAAAAAATCCCAAATCCTCTACTTGGCAAAAAAACTTGAAGCAGGTTTATGCACAGGCCCACACTCTCGTATTGTCACTGTGACCCCCATCAGAAGGGCTGCAATTGCTTTGCCAGGAGCGAGGCCTGCTTATGGCACTCTGGAGTGCTGGTGGGGTGGATCAGACAAAAACTGTGGATTTTTTTCTCTGTTAGGAAATCTTCTGTTTCTTTCTCATCATATTGTATTGAAACTAAAAGCAGATGCAGGAATCGAGGACAAGTTTGACAAGTATTCCTATTGAAAAAAAACATGTCTTCAAAGTTGGTAAATATTCTCTTTGTGGAAGCGGCTATTCAGAGTTAGAACCAGGACACATATGGGGGCCCATGAATCCTAAGCAATGTAACTGTATTATACAGTTTCCTTCTCAAACGGGACTCCTAGATGGGCTTAAATCCAGGCACTGTGTAGGCTTAACACCTCTGAAGCTGGCTTCTAACCATGGATTTTGGTTACTGAACTGTGAAACAGAAACGTGAAGCAAGTCTCATAAAGAGAGTCTAAAAAGCCTCTATGTTAATTCAGAGCATACTTTTCAATCACATGAGAGAGAAATTAATTATTTTATTAAAAGAAAAAGAATTTAGGCATTGAATGTCCAGCCAGGGCTTTTTCTTTTCCATTGTGTAGATTGACTTTTAATCTTAAAATTAGGAAACTACTTTTTAAGATCAGCTGAAAAGATTGACAACTGCTTTCAAAAATGTTATTTAAAACTATTTTTATTCGAGTTCCAAGGTGTGAGATGTCAGTGTTTGGATGAGAGGTGGGACAACAAATCTTATTTTTAAACCAGACATACCACTTCTGTAATTTTGTTTTCAAAATGAAAAAAAAACCCAGCAAATTGCTACCTGGCTGTTTGCTAGCCTTTGAACCTTCAGTTTCTTAACGTAAAGAGAAATGAGCATCTGTACGTGATAGTAGTTTCTTTGAAAATCCAGCATTTATTATCTGCTGGTAGGTGCCTGGTTCAGCTTTTATACAGTTGAATAAGAAAAAAGTAGTGTTGAATAAGCACTAAATAGTGACACATTAAGTAAATGTGTCAGGGAGAGGTGATTATACTGAGTTTCTAACTTGTAAAGTTTATGGGAAGTTTGACTTGTCTCTTTCTGAGACAAAGAAATTGCTGAACTGTGCTTGTGAGTAGTGAACTGGAGCCACAGAACTACAGAATAAATTAGGCTGGAAAAGACCTCTGAGATTGAGCCCAACCTATGACCGAACACCACCTCGTCAACTAGACCATGGCACTGAGTGTCATGTCCCGTCTCTTCTTAAACACCTCGTAAGAGTCAAAGACCTGTTGAGGATTTGTGAGGGGGGTTTTTTGCAATGAATTCTGTTTAGTTAGAGGGCTAAATTAGGATGCTCTGTGGCCCATAAGTATTTTTTAGAATTAAATTGATTTGAGGTTAAGTCCTGCTCAGACTCCAGCTGAGGCAGCGCCATTGGTGACTCCAAGGTCTTAGCTGATGCTATTGAGACCAAATCAAAACCCCAATTTCTGCATGTTTAAGGCTGTTATTGACAATGGCTGGGAATTCTGTTTAATGAAATAAATTTAATTGAGAAATGTAGATATTCTTTTGCACAATCAGATATTTTTTAATGCTTTACCTCCAAATACAGTATCTTGATCTGAGTGTGCTACTTCACGGAGTAATTAATTCTTTTATCTGTATAAAATCTATGGACTTGATTCCTGAGTCTTATCCCAGGGGGTGCTATCTCCTTGTGTTTGGTGATCTGTGGGAAATGTAGTCTGAGCAGGGACCTTTGCCAGAAAACAGGGAGCATGAGGTGGATTCAGGAGACTCTGCAGCTCTGTTGGCAACAAGGTTTTCTTCTCTCAGCTTTAAATTTGTGAAAAAGATGTTTTCACTCTTGACTGACTTCATTAAAACCCCCTAAACAGCTTCTGAGTCTGATATTGAAATGACCCTATCTACTAATTTCACACATAAACTGCCCGGAAATGATTATTTCTACAAATAATCAAGTTATTTTGAAACAAATTAAATATAATTGAAATAAACTGATATTGAAGCAGTATAATTTCAACCTGAATAATTGAAAGCCTTTAGGTACTGTTACAAAACACTTTGCAAAATAGATTTGAGTTATAAACAAATACATTTTTTTATTTTTCAGTTTTGGAAATATTATCAATCAAAACTCAATCACATCTTGAGCTTGGCTTAACTGCATATTTTTAAGATGTGTTTCAGGGCATTCTAGCTTTTGCTGGCACCAGAAAAACTTTAAATGCACAATTCCGGAATCTTAAGCTTTGACAAAAAAACGTTCATCTCCTAAGAGATGGACACTCTCATGGCAGTATGTGTTTTATTTTTTCACTTCCTTCTCCATGTCTTGGTATTCGCTGAGGGTAAGAGCCAAGTACCTATTCCTTGGTATATCTGCACATCTTATCTCTTGACTTGCCTTATTCACCACCCCCACTCCTGTGCTGCCATCCATCTTGGTGGCTGCAGGACTTGCAGTGACACCATTCTGGTTTTAAAGAGTAGAAAGGGAGAACTGACCAATACTTTTGTGCATTGAAACCAGGTGAAGATGGTGCTTAAAATCAGGTCTCCCTAACTCCTTCATAACCTGGAGAAACTCTTAAATCTGCCTCTCAAAAATTAAAGTACATTTCCCAGTGTCAGGAGCACACCTTTGAGGAATCTGCAAAGTTGATTCATTGTCCCATTACTAGACCTTCTTTTGACAATGCTTTTCCCACTGCTGTTTATTTTCTATGCTACTCTTATTCTTCCTCCAATCCAATTATTCAGTTTGGCATGGGATCCTACACTTGTACCTCTTCCTTTGATTTTTCTGATTGCATTTCCTAGCTAGAAACTTTTGATCAGCCTGTTGCTGCAGGGCAGGATGTCCAACATCACCCCTTTGAGCTGGTAAAGGCTCTGGGCTAGCTGGCTTCAGCAGCCTGTTAGTCTGCTGCTTGTAAGGCCATTTTGCTCTGGTTTGCAGAATCCCTGTTGCAATGGGGGCACTGAGCCATCACAAAGTCCCTGAGCTGCTGTAATCCTACTCAGAATAACTGAGCAAGTGTACCACTGACTTACTGCAACTGGAAAGTGGGGTCAGCACAAAATGGGATTGCAGCAAACGTACTGGCAAGCATATGTCAGGGCCTTGCAGAGCAGCACTTAAACAAACAGCATCCACACAAGAAGGTGTAAGATCAGACAGAAGGGGTTCAGACTACAGGTTCTCCCTGTAGTCTTTATTTTACTCAGATGATGCAGGGAAGCAGCAGCAAATTGCAGGATTTGGTGTCAGGGGCTGTCCTGTCTCAGGCTGGCTCCAACCTTGGAGCAAATGTAAACATATCAGCCAGTACTGATGTGTGTAATGGGTGCTGCGAATGAGGAGAGAGTGGAGGCAGAGGGAGATGTTTTACAAGAGCATGTAGTGATAAGACAAGGGGGAATGGCTTTAAACTGAAAGAGAGCAGGTTTAGATTAGCTATTAGGAAGAAATTCTTTACTGTGAGGTGGTGCAACACTGGAACAGGTTGCCCAGAGAAGCTGTCAATCCCCATCCCTGGAAATGTCCAATGCCATGATGGATGAGGCTCGGGGCAACGTGGTCTAGTGGAAGGTGACCCTGCCCGTGGCAAGGGAATGAAACCAGATGACCCTGAAAGTCTCTTCCTTAAACTTAAACCATTTAACCCTTTAACTCAAACTGTTCTATGAAATCATACTTCCATGCTCCTGTTCCTGAGGGTGTTGGGCTCCTCTGCAGGGTGAGCTGAGTCATGCTGAGGCTGCTGCTGCTACCATGTCCCTATTCCTCACTTACTAAGGGACAGTCTCTGTGCTGCAGCCTGCAATTTTAGGAAACACTCCACCAGTCTCTGGGGGGGCAACATCCATGCGGGACACAAGGATGCACCAGCCACAGTGGTGGGGCCTGATAGCAGCAGCTTAGCACTAAGGATCTCCTGCTACGGGAAACACTCCTGCCTTAAGCTGGGCCCTTTCCCTTGTGCCTGACTTATGATGTCATACTGGTGGGGAAAGCTCCTCTCTCCTTTTGGGCTGCAGGTGGGCTCCTTGGTGTTGCCTTCAGTTACTACTTGGGTTTTCTTCTTTTTTTTTTTTTTTTTTTGGACAACTTGTGGCAGGTTCAATCTAACCTCCCATTTCAAACAGCTCTGATTACTATGCCTATGCCTTTAAATCACTGCTGCGATGAGATCAGCTACTTCCTCATTGCCATCTCCATCTATGACACCTGTTCTACTCTGAATACATATGTTACTCCATGTGTTGCAGCAGAATTTCAGTTTTTAGCATTTGGCTCCGTTCTTTGGGCTATGTAGAAATAATGTCTTTTTGATGTGCATAACTGTGATGATTTATTTATGTCGTGTTGCTGCAGCATGCAGATCCAAGCACATGTAACAATTGTTTCCGCTGTAACAGAATTATTCAATTAAACAGAAGCTGATTAAGTTGTAGCCCTTTACAGAGGAGAAATAGAGCAATTCTCAGGACTTTCCTTGATAGAATGAGACTTGCTAATGCTTCTATATTTTACGATGGTAAAAACAGTGCATTAATTGCTATTTCAGAGTCATGGAAACTACACTCCCTGTGTTGATCAAACACAGATTTTTCAAGAGAAAGCTGCATTCTGCATATTGCTTCCATTTACTATGAGTGATGCAAATAATCTATCATCTCATGTGGTAAGAAGGAAAGCAAAAAAGATGAGGCAATCCAGCACCATAGTATGGAACACTTACCAGCATGTGCTTGAAGTGGATAAACTACTCACCAAGGCCACTTGAAGTCCTGCTGACAAAAAACTTCTCCATCTCCCACATTGCTATGTGTATTCCGTTTTTGTGCCAAAAAAGAAAAGTTTCAGGAACATCTAAAGATACTTAGCAGGTAATCTTTATTTCCCCTGCACCTTCTGAGTATTGCAACTGCTCAGAAAAATCCACAACTCATTTTAAAATCATTCTAATAACTTATGCCTTCATTTCCTAACATTTGGAGATCTTGAATCTACTAAAGTATTTGAATGTCTGAACACTGATGTGGTGGAAATTTCATGTCTAACAAGAAACTGAATTTTAAAATGACAGTTCTAAGTAAAGTATCTGTTGTTGATACAAATCTGTTTCTTGTCTCCCACAATTTCTCTAGGCTGGGATCAAACAAAACACTTGTGTTAACTTTCTTTATAAGGTTTGCTGAAACACATAGTTCTCTTACTTTTAGGGCAGCAGAGTTCCCTGAGTATATCTGCCTAAATTGCCAGTGAGATTCATTTACAGCTGTAAACTAAAACAAGACATTCTACTGAACATTTTGTGTGGTACTTAGTTTCTGCCATGGGGTTGAACGTACATAATATAGTTTGCCAGAAAACATTGCTGTTGAGAAATCTGTTGCCTATATGAGAATTCAACCTGTTGTTCAATCATTAGGCAGCATAAAATGTTTATTTGGGTAGAGGACTGGGCCAATTTGACCGTGAAATGCAGAGAGCTCTTACAGTGGCCGTGATGAGTGAAGCCAAAGCCAGCTATAGGTGGAAGAGCTACTGACCCGTGCTGGTACAACTGCAACATTTTGTGGTTCCTCCTTTTGTCCACATTGGACAACCCAAAACTGCAAGGACAAGTGCAACAGAAACTCAGTGACTTGTTGCTTTGCTTGTTATCTTCATTAGTGCCTTCTTGGTGACATCAGTGATGATGCAACCTGCACTCCTACTGGCTTCTTTTGCTCTTTGGGTAACTCCTGGGGCTTATCAGACACTATGCTGGCAGCTGACTACGAACTGGCGATGGCTACAAGCTGTTGACCTTCCATAGCTCATCATTTGACCTTTTCCTCTTTTTCCAGATCATCAGTGACAAGCTAGTACTAGCTGAATGGCTACCAAGACATAACACTGATGCAGCACCAGGAGCTTGCTCATCGCAGAACTATGCTACAGCTTCTATTCAGGTTTCCCTTCTGTGTGCCAGAACTTTGCTAGGAAGGCCTTCTTGCCTTTCCTTTGCATGTTAGACCCAAACAGTACTCTAAAGAGTGCAATTCCTTCATTTGGGTCAGAGGCACCAACTCTAGTTTAATGGTCTAAAAGAAACAACTTCCTTCCACAGCTTGCTTGTGGTGAGAGATGGTGAAAGATGCAGCCTCAGCACCTGTTCTTTCTTTAGTTCTGCTGCTCTAGACACTGTACACATTGCAAAGACAAACACAAGGGCAAGAACTGTTCTGTTTGCATTTTCAAGTCTCAAGGCAGTCTGTAGTGTTAATCACATTAGCAGTGCCGGAAGATAGTTTAAAGTTTTTGAAACCCAGAGCTGCTACTATCATCACCTTATGCTGTGTTACCACAGTAAAGTAATAAGCAGTGTCAGACTTTACCTTTTTTAAGTTCCTCATTTGAAACAGAATGTCATCAGCTGTCTAATATCACTTGCGTCCTTAAATATTTTGCAGGGAGGTCTTGCTAAGTTATTTCATGAAATATTGTGTTTGATGAGTCTGAAAAACAGTGAAATAGATTGGCACTTCAGTACCTCAGGTGTAGAAAGAGGCTCTTAAACCTGAAGGATGTCGTGTTGGAGGACAAGCGTTCAAGGCTATGTTCCACAGCAGGCTACTCATGTGGTTTGGAAACACCACTTAGAAGCATGATACCAGATGCTATCATCACTGCATGCTGATTGCCTATACCCTTCTCCCTTTAAAAAAAAAAATCTGGTCGTTGCACACTTTGTGGTTGCATCTCTGTGCCTTGTTTTTACAGAGGAAGAAGTCATCCTCTGTACTCAGGCATATTAGAGAGAAGTACATTAAGGACTGTGAAGTTATTTGATGCTAATTTAATAGGGACTCCACAAGTATTTTAAATATTTCTATTAGACTCTGAAACCAAACTGCATTTCTTCAAAATGAGTTTTTACTATAAAGTCAATGAAGCAAAAACGTGCTACAACCCTCAGAGAGACCTAAAGTACACTCCAGGAATGAGGGAGGAAGGCTAGTTTATGGTGTTGCAGTAGTATCATATTAGCTCATTGGGGATTTATCCTTATGGAGCTGGCTCCGGTGACTCTTAGGCGCCTTTGCAGGAAGTTTTTTGTGAGACCCTGCCACAGGTTTCTGTGCTGCTCCAAGGTGTGAAGGGAGCTGCACTGCAAGCTGTACCAAGCCACCTCTGCAGTCTTTAGCAGCTCCAACTCTTGCCAGAACTGATGGTCATGTTCTTAAGTCCTGCTCCTTTAGAAATGGCTGATTAAGCTTCTGGCAACAAAATGGGAACTGTATGGCGTGGTCTCAGCCTGCTCCCAGGCAGGTCAGGGAGGATCATGCCAAATCTTATGAGTGATGAACAAAATGTAATCCAAGGTTGTGTGATGGTGTTACATCATCTTATCTTATGCGATGATGAATATTGCAATGTCTTATCTCTTGCATATCACAGAAAACAAAATAAAAAAACCAACAAAACAAACCATGATTCATCTCAGTATATTTAGATATTCAGTAAATACTGTGATGGTTCTTCCCTTGTTTGACAATAACTATACTCTGATCTCGTGGATTATGTTTTCCTCAAAGTTGGAGTTCATATAAAACTTTATGAAAATAATGTATTAATCACTTGGATGCTGAATATTCACCTTTTACTTGCCATTTTTTACTTTAACTGTGAAGCTTAGCATGGAACAAGGTGCTTCTCTAAAGCCCAACAATTTCTCCCCATTTCTACCTTCCAGTCTGAGAGTATCAGCTATGTGTGCTCACTAGAACCAAACTTGTCATGGGGAGAAAGGAAAAAAGAAAAAGTAATACTCAAAAATCTCAGAGTGAAACATCTTGGTGCAGAGGACAATGAAGGAAAACTCAGAGATTGAGTTTTTAATAGTGATTTTTGATGTTTGTTTAGTTTGAATCTCTTTTCGTACTTTCACCAAACAAGCTTTCTTCTCATTGCAATGTAATTTTAAAAGAATAACAATAGATAAAAAAAACCCTTTAAAAGTAGTACTGTGGCTTGACTGTGTCTGTCTAATTAAAATGTAGATAAAAGACTAGCCAGTGGATAAACACAAGCCATGCTCCTCTAGTTCTGGAATTATCCTGTGATCCAGTTAGATCCTTTTTAGTAGCCTAGTTCCCCCATCCAAACTTCAATGCGATTTCACCTGATCGTGTGCAGCTCTGTCGGATCTCCAGGGTCTCCCTCTTTGGAGACTCCTCCAGAGTCTCCACGTTTACAGTGAAAGCTAAATGGCAGAACATAAATTCTAGTGTGCTTACTTAGACTTTTCTGTTTTGGAGCTTTTGGAAGCCGTAAATATAAAGTCTGGGTTCTAAAATGAAATAACAACAGAATACTCCTCCATAGAAGACTTTTTTCCTGTGGCTGTGATACTGTATTTATCCTCTCAGATTGTGCTTGCACATGCTGTGCACCTTGTTCACTGTTTCTAGGCCCAAACTGAAAAACAGTAATTAAAGTGACCTGGCTAAAGCATTATGTTATTGCTACTGACAGTCTTGGAGAAGTGATAGAGAAACCTTTTTTTTTTTCTCTAGAAGAAAAAAAAATGCCCCCAAAATCTATACTTTTATTGACTATTAAGATTTTACTAGTCAGCTACCACTGAGCACTTGTATTTTGTGTGGGTTTTGTGTAGAAAGAAAAACTGTTAAACATTATCAAAGGCTACTCCTCCCACTGAAATCAAATAAGATTTATTATTCTGCCACCTCCATTACTTTTAATAAAAAATGTTTAATTGAAGTCATATTGCTACTTCTGTGTAAACTGTTTTGGTTGTTATGAAAATCTGTAACAATCCATAAAATCTGTATTTCAGACTGCAGACATAAAACTATGTTAACAGTTACCCAATTCAATGTTTGTATATGCACTGTTGCTCACTGTTGGACATCATCAGTCCTTGAAAAACCTGTTAAAAATGTATCTAAACAATACCGGGTAACAAATCTGGTCCTTTGTAAATCAGCTGATATGTCAACAGTTGGGGAGTCTGGTAAATCAGTTCAGTCAAGCAAGCCAGGTTAATGCAAGGATTTTAAATACTTTGCTAGCCAGTGAAAACTGAGCCAGAACTGGGTTATAGTACGATCACGTCAGCAGCTTCTCCAGAGTCCTGAGGATTTTGTAACAAACAGCAGCATGACTGAAGCACAATTAGGGCATTTGCCTGTCCTCAGACTGGTCCAAACAGCATCTATACTCATAATGAACAGATGCAGCCTTCTATCTAGTGATGGGAGTATTCTGAAGATTCAGGCAGAATTTAACTTTCCCTCTGGAAATTTTATATAAATATCATAGCACTTCTATGCTAAAAAAGCGAACCAAACCAAAACACACGTTTCTAAACCAAAATCTAATTTTTCCATAGCAAAAATTTATGGCTGGTATTCCAGCTCAAAATACCTTCAGGGATATCACTTCTTAAATACAGGGACTAATGATTCCTTCTTCATAAACATAAATGCACTTTTTAAAATTAATTAATTTAAAAGAATAAATTTCTTCTTAATAAACATGTGTGACAGCCCATCTCTTTCTGCAACATGCAGGCAGGTGGATACTGGTATGTAGAGGCAGCTTCTCTTCTCTTGACAAGGACTGTGGAGGAAGCACTAGGTGGCAGGACGCTGGAGATGGAAGGTTAAAAGGAAGAGACTGGATTGGAGGAAAATGCATGAGCATGCGACAGAAAGTACAAACAGTGGCCAAGAGGCAGCCTGACAGTCTGGAGAAGCAGTCAGGGCCAGCTCAGAGACTCAGTGATCAGTCAAAGCAGGAACCTCAGCACCCACATCACCTGTGGGCATCACCAGGAAAGGCTCAGCTCCTTACTGGCTGTTTCTCTCCAAGGCTAATGGCACTAACAGCAGTCATCATTGGTGCACAGGGGTTGAATCTCTCAGTTGTTTTCCAACACTGGGGTGTTAGACTAACTTGCCTGCCTTGAATTTTAAACATAAGTTTCCGACTACAACTACATCTCTGCATAAACTGCTCAACAAATAGTTTTAATTAATAAATTCGCAAAAATAATGACTTACAAAGACAGAGAGGTAGCTTTCTCTGCTTATTAATCTATATGCTACAAATCACTTCTAGCTGCTGTTATTAAAAAATACATCTCGACTGATAAAAGTTCATGTTTCACGTCTTTTCTGGCAACACAGGAACAAGCTATAATTTTACTTATTAAAGTTGAACTCTGTTATAATTTTGCCATTCAGAAAGCTTTGCAATAAATTAATCACCAGAATAATTACTGGCCTGCTTTGTTTCAAATCAATCTAAGGAGTAACCAAAGGTTTTTTAAAGTTGCCTTTTTTTTTTTCAGAGCACACTGTAGATTCAGATGACTGAAGAAATATTTACAAAGAATATTTTAAAAAGCATATTTTACCCCCCTCTCAGAATAAAACAAATCCCTGTCACATCTTCCTAAGGACTCCATGCCCCAGGGAGTAACACACAGCTCACCTCTTCCCTTGCACCTCCATAGACAGTTTTAGCGTGGAAAATAACAAACAGGATGTTTGCAGTTCTGTCAATAACTAGCATCTCCATCAGCACCAGGAAACGCTGCTCAGATACATCTCATACATCTTTCTGGAAGTCAGAGGAGAAGGAGCAGAAACACATGTCCATGGAGAACTGAAAGGAAAGCCTCATGCAAATGCCAGCGCCAGCTGAGGCACCAACTTCCTGTAGTGCCTAATCCAGCCCATGCCAAGCCAGGCAGTTTTACAACAGATTTTTGCCAGCTGTGTGCTAGCAGTTTGATAGCAAAAAATGCCACAGTGATGTTCATATTGTCAGTGCACTGGTTGCCACTGATAGGAGGAAAGATATTGCCACCTGGATGTCTCTCTTGCTCAAGAGAACAAGCACAAGCACTTTCTGCTTCTCCAGTTTCAAGACTCTGACATGACAAATTATTATTTTTCTTTTTTTTTCTTCTTGTCTTTTAAATTAGCGCTATTTATTACAGAATTCTGCAGGATTACTAAAAGCAATTGTGTTTAGTAATAGTTATATTATCTGTCAAAATGTACTGTAATGTAAGTAAATATGCAACTAAGTATTTTAAAACACGAAACGACAAAAAAAAAATTAATTGCAACAGAAAGACTTCTGTCTGTTTACACACTGTGTTTGTTCAATGTGGATTTCTCTTCCCATAGTGGAGAAATGCCATGTTCATATTTAAAATCTGAAGTATTGACAAAATCTTCTGAGCACATAAAGCTGTTTTGGCAAAATACGAGTGCCTGCTGTGCTGCAGCTATGAAAATGAAACAGCTCATCAATTTACCAAAAATCTGCCTACAGACAAGGCATTCTTCAGGAAACCTGATGCTTTTCTCATGCAGGAAGAAATTCTCACCACGCTAAACTCAGTGAAAAACCTCTGCTGACTTCAATAGGGTCAACTGCTAGGAGACTGACAGGGCTATCATTATGCTTCAAAATTAATCTTATGCACATGCATTCACAAACAGGAATTGTAACGGCAGAAACACTTGATGCAACAGTTATAAGGGAAGTGAAAAATTGAGAAAGAATATTAATCTGTTACTCACAAAAAACCTAATCCGAATAGAAGAGCAAACCTTTAAAAAATTTTTTTCCTTAGCCTGTCAAAATCTCACATTTCTTCAGCTGTCTGTCACAGAGCACTGTCAGAAATGGAGATGGAATCTGCTGACTGAATTACAGTGTGGTTTCTCAGAGACTGAACCAGTATTTATTTTGAAATTACATCTACATTATTAATTACCTACTTAAAAGTATAAGCAAACCTTTGGCCTCATAGCATCTCTATAATCTTTCACAGTATAAAACTAAACAGTTTCTGATACCTGTAATTACTTACCAAAATAAAGGACTTATTTTTTATGGAAGTTTTGTTTGTAAATGTTTTATTAAAAAAAAATCTTTTAATGCTATTAGTCAATACATGTGTAATAATACTTTAATAAAGTATCATGTAGTAGTATGCATTTTGGATTCAAGAACGTAATGGTTTTAACTAAATCACCAGAGCTCTGTTCTGCTCCAGTCTCTTCTAAACTGTTATTTTCTTCCAGAACTTAAACAAACTCATTCTTTGTCAAGGTACATCATCCTTAAGGCCTTGCAAACTTTTTAGTGATTGAACCAAAACAAAGATAGAGCTCAGCTTGCTTTTTGAAGACCGCATTGCTTTTGAGCTTAAAAAGATGCCTGCAGTGTTCAAGCAGCTAGTGGCAAATCAGCAAGAAAGAAATCAGAGGAGAAGAAGGGGCACTTGGAAATCAAAACAGTAAAGTGCACAGCTATACTGCCTGAAATTGTATTAATCTGATCCACAGAACTTCCTGGACTGTGGATATTTAATACAATTTGGCTTGCATGAAACATACAATCACGATTAGACAGAAAGGATTTTCTTTTTTCTTCCTGAAATCATCTACAGGATTTAGGGAATTCAATTTTCAAGGGTAACATAGTGCAGCTCTTTGGATATTGATTGGTTTCCTAAGTCCACAAGGAGATGAAGAAGGGGGAAAGGTGTGGAGGAATGCAAGGTGTCCTCGTGCCTTCTCTGTTTTATTTAGATGCCAGTACTCTCCAGCTCCCCATCCTCCAGCCCTAATGCAGCATGTGACCTAGAAATCATAAAGAGTTTCTCCTTATTTGTGTACTGTCTTTGAGTTTGCTGAGATTGCTCTCCTGTTTGCTCTCTGCTGGTAGCCTTGAGGGGGTCCGTCTTCTCAACCGGTTCCTCCTCATAATCCTGAATTTTACTGGCTGTGGTGTTGGCAACTGACTCCAAGGAGGTGCCTGCCTCCTCCAGGTGGCTGTAGCCCTTATTGCTGCTGGAAGGCTCAGACTGGGAGCTCTGGGAGTCCGTCCTGGTGGTGGCAGAAGGGGCTGAGGGGGGTGATCCCCCCAGATCCAGAGATTTGGAGTAGCTAGAAGATGCCTTTACCAAGAGGCTGGAGTCCAGGACCCCACTGTCAGCTGGTGACCGAGGTGGCTCAGGGAAAAGGGGACGCCTGGCATCAGGCAAGCAGCTGATGCTCTGCCGCCTAAGAACCAGCTTGTGCCTCCTTGTCCCACAGCCTCCCTCAATGTGGCTGCTGCTGAGGTTGGTTAGGCTCAGTTCAAACTCTCCTCGAGGGATCTCCTGGGCTCCCTGCTCACCAGGTGGTCTCCGCCAGTCTCCCACTCTGCTGCCTGACCCCAAGGGCAGGAGGGCAAAAGCGCTCAGTGAGGAGCCAATGATGGAGCTGGCTGTGCTGCACTGGTCACAGCTCTCTGGTGGGCTGCAGGGAGGGCTGGTGACAGTGTGGCCAGCAAGGGCAGCACGCTCCCGGCAGATGCTGTACACGGCCTCAGCCAGGCTGGGTGGCTGTGGTGGGGGGCAGAAGGAGGAACGTCGTGATGAGGATGCCAGATCTGGCGGGGAAAGGGAGACACCCAGTCCCGGTGGCCAGGAACTCTTGGCCAGCATGGCTGCAGCACCCAGGCCTTCACCACCAGGCTTTAGCTCCAGGCCCCGGGACTGCACGTAGTTGACAAAGCCGTTGAGAGGGGTCGAGGGCGGGGTGCCTCCATCCTTGGCCCGCAGGCTGTGGGCATCGATGACGGTGGAATAGAGGTCACGCAGGTTGATGATCTTGGTCTTCTTGTCGCGGTTCTCGTGCAACACTGCATTGGCGCAGATGAAGAGGAAGATGCCAATGCCCATGATGAGAGGGCCCAGCACCTTCAGCTTGTCTGAATGCAAGTAGCTTGAGAAAAGACGGAAAAGGAAACCCACTGAGGCCTGGGGGGACGAGGAAGTCGGGGGGAACTGCAAAGACCCACTGGTAGTAGTAGTGGTGGTGGAGGTATTGGCTCTGGGGGGTGACTCTGGATGGATCCCTGCTTGCGCCCCTTCCTGGCTCTGGGAGTGGTTCTTGGGAGTGACACCTTGCGGTGCTAGGTGTCTGCCCGCACTGACACTGCCTTCTCTGTACACCTGGCTGGGCTTTGGCCAGTAGCCCACCACAGCCAAGGCGATGCCCACCAGCAGTACCAGGATGCCACAGAGGGCAATGAGCCCTGAGAGGGAGCACAGCTTGAGCTTGCCTTTCACCACAACCACGTCGTTCTTGCGCTTCTTTTTGGCTTTGCGCTTGCGTTTGGGGACTTGGCTTTGGGGTCGCAAGGGGTCCTGTTTCCTAGCCGAGATCCTCAGGAGGCCTCCAGTGGCGATCATGGCTGGCTACCAGCACACTGCCCCCTACGGCCACTCCAGCTCCTGCAATGAAAGGGAAAAGACAAGAGGATGAGGACCAAGGACAGACCCACAGCACAAGAGAGACTTCTATCTACTCTTCCTCCTGAAAAATCCTGCTAATTAAAACCCTGAAAAAGTGGGACAGGAGTTGACATCAACAGGCAGATCTCCCTTGCCCACACAGCTCCTGTGAGTGAGAAAGAGACAGGCAGACTGACAGCATCAAAGCAGCCACGTGCCCCACTCTGCTCTTGCCAAAGAGCTAATTAATTTCTTTAGACTCCAGGTAAATGATAGAGATAGTGGTATCAGCTAGTGTAAACAAACAAAAAAATTACCTCTCTGGTCTCAGAGGGAGTTTGCAAAGCACCAGAGCTCAGAGGATGTCGAGCCCCACTCTCTAATACGATCTGGGTTTACACTGCACACTGACTGTAGTTAGTGATGTCATGCAGGTTTGAGTGGGATGGGGGAAATAAAAGCAGGAAGGCAGTATACTTGATCTATAGATACCATTTGTTTCATTACGCTACTTACACATAACTGGAGGGAGGGTTAAACATATTACTTGTCTTGCTTAAATGAGTGGGAAAGGAATTACTGTAAAATGCACAAGGGAAACACATTCACTGGAAAGTGGTGCCCTGTGAAAGTTTTTTCCTAGCCATTTGCACTTGATCTGCAATATTACAGAAATTCATCTCCCGCCTGTGGTCCAGAGGCATCCCTAGTTTGGGAACATGTGCAATGCTCCAGGTAACTGTTATGTAACGCCGATGAATTCATCCCTCACCCCCTCCTGCCCTCAGAAAGGAGAGATGGTGGCTGGCAGGTAAGAGATGCCAGGTCAAATACTATTAAAAAGAGGAGTGAACCCTTGCAAGTCACCCGGGGAAACCATAAGGAGTGCTTGCAGGGAAATTGGTGGGGGACTAAAAATTGAGCATTTGCGGTTTTTGTCTTACTGGAACATCAGAAGTCATCTCTCTGTTCCAGTGATCTGAGCTATAAACGACAGCATGTAGGAGAAATTCCTGCACCGTTGCAATTCTTTTTGGAACCTATTTCTTCATGCTACCGAGGAGCAGGATCCCCTCCCTCCTTTCTCTTTCTGAGTGTCCTGTTATTTTTGTTTTGAGAGGCAAAAGATGACAGCACTGAATACGACTCACAAAGTTCAATTAATTGCACTGAAAGGCGATTAAGTAAGCACCTAAAAAAAAATAAACCTTAAAACCTTGCTCCTCTTCCCCGTTCAGCCTTTAAATCTTATCTCTTTTCTGTTCAAATGCCAGATTTACCACGTTTGCAGTAATATTGTGTCCCATTTACTCTGTTTGTATTTTCCCCAGAAAAAAAGATGGGTGTTGTCAGCAAGGACGTTGTTAAATTACTCTCCGAGGTGCTGCACGCTCAAAACAAAAAGCAGATTTCTCTTTCCTATCGCTGAACTGTTTATCAAAAAAAAAAAAAAAGAAAAAAAAGAAAAAAAGAGAAAGCATTGCGTTGATGCTAAAGTGTAATTATCGGGGCATGCTTTGTTTTAATTGATGATTCCTTGATCTCATTTTCTGCTCCCCACTAGCCAGCTGCCCGTCTCCTCTCCACGGCGATAACAGATGGTCATCAGCTCCGAGGAACGCTCCCAGTCCGGCATCTCCTGGCACTTAGTTTCGGCGATGGCGAGAGCAGCTTTCGGCAGGAGAAGGAGGGCACGGTCAAGCGGCCGCAGTGCCATGAAACCATCCAGCCGGGACCCGCGGGGGCTGGAGCCACATCCCGCACGAACGGACCGCGACCCCCCCCATCCACTCCCATCCCGCCGCCGCTGCCGGCTCCTGCACGGGCAAGCTGCCGGCTCCTTTACCGGGCAAGCACCACCACGACCTTGCCCGGTAAAGCCCAAATACAGCTTTGACAGTGCTAACAGGACCCGAGCTAACCCCTTCCCCCCGGGGGTTCAGACACAGGGCTCGCCGGGCTCCTGCTGCCGCGAGCGCCGGCACCAGCCCCCGGGGCTCGCTGGCCGCCGCTGGCTCCGGCCCGTCCGGCCCCGCAGCTCCCGCCGTCGCGGCAGGGCGCCGAGCCCCGCCGGGCGGCCGCCCCGGAGACGTCGGTCGGGGGTCGGCGGCGGACGGAGGACCCGGGCGGCCGCGGTCACTTACCGGGGAGGGCCGGGGAGAAGTCCGCGCGGGAAGCGGACGAGCCGCCGCGGGGAAGAAACTTTCCTGCCCGAGCGGGCATCCCCGCCCCGCCGCCGCTCACGGCCCCGGGCGGGCGGGCGGCGGGGCTGGGCCGAGCGCCGGGCGCTCCCTCGGCCCCGCCGCGGCCGGCCGCCTCAGAGAGCTCGGCGGGAGCGCAGCCCCCTCGCCGTGCCGCATCCTCCCCGCCGCGGGGCCGCCCCCCGCGGCAGCGCGCCCGCCCTCCCGGCGGAGCCGCCGCCGCCGCCCGTGCCGGTGCCGCCGCTGCGGGCGGTGCGCGGCTCCGCGGCTCCGGCCGGACCCGGCACCGTTGCCAAGCGACGGGAGCCGTGACACAGGGAAATTGCGGCAGGGCGGCCGTGCCCGCCACCCCCGCCACCTGCGCACCTGCGGCCGCCGCCGCCGCCACGCCCCGGCGGCCCCGCCCGCGCCGGCCCCGCCCCGATCGCCACGACAACCCTCGGGCTCCTCTCCACCTCCAAGTAATGTCTTGGCAGCCTCAGGCTCGGCTACCTCACCTTTGGTGTTCCCCCCCCCCCCCCAGGTTTGCTGTAATGCCTAGGGACAAAGTCAAGAGGCAGGTGGAAAGGTAAAGCAAGAGGACGAGGAACAAAGTGGCAGCTGAGATCCATCAGTGGTGTCACCCAGACCCTCTAGGTTGCAGCAGAGACGGGGGAAACAGTGTTCTCTTTTGAGTTACTCCGTGAAAACCGATTAAATTGAAGCTATCACCTAAGTGAGACATAATCTAACACGTCCCGTCACACTGCCACACTTATTCTGAGGAGGAGATTGCTGCTGATTGCTTTAGTCAAGTCTTGTTACAGGTCCACCATGATCTAGAAAGGCAAATCTCTGGCAGCTATGTCAGTAAGTACAGAAAACTCATCCTGTGGCTTGTGTTTGCTCCCTAATGTGCCTAGCAGGCTTTGCTGGGGTGGATAGACTGAAAAACTGCTTTTTTGAACAGTAGTCTTAGAATTCTTTTGAAGCTGGACTGTGACCTCGCCTGCGCAAAACCAGTTTTCATCTACCTCTACGTGACCTCTTGTGTGGAAAGTCTGTGGGTAAAATAGCCTGACAGAAACTGAACGGCAATAAAGAAAATTGTTATGGTGTCAAACGGTGTTTTTAAAACTAAAGGATCCAACACAAATTGGTAAAAAACATCAGAGAGATTATGCACATTCAGTTAAATTGTATATATTCCAGCCTCAACAATTCTGCCGTTCTATGTTCACCCAGACCATGCTATTTTGTGTCTTTCACTGCAACCATCAGTGCCTGGTTTGAGAACAAACAAATCCTAAAGCTGCACATATGCATTTTAATGTCATTTGCAGTTTGTCTCAGCAAAATATTTGGGACACATTTATTTTAGTACATATATAATTTTTAGTTATGCAACAGGCTTGAAATTTAAGATTTATTATTTAAGAACTTCTTTTAAACATGTGCTTTGAACAGTCTCAATGAACCTGAGTCTTCTGACATTCAGTAATTTGCTTTGTGTTCAGCCCAGACTATCAGAGAAAACCAAACATATCACATCTGTTTCCACTGGAGACCTGTATCACATCAATAATGCAGCATCACCAGACTCTCCCTGAAAGGCTCTTCTGCTAGAGAAAGAGGAAGAACAAGAGTAATTTTTTTAAAGGGCAAAGAGCTCTTTTCCCTGTCTGAGTCATATTTTCTATTTCTGTCAAACTAAAACATTCTATTTAGCTATCTTCTTTATACAACAACCTTTTTTCCATATTTTCATTGCTAAAGATTTGAGTGATTAGGCTATCATCACATTCACAGATTTCAAATTACTCTTAGCAAAATGTGTTTTAGGTGAGGGCAAATCCTGGAAAACAAGAAATATGTTCTTGGATGAAAAGCTGCCAAAGGTGTTGTTCCACAGCAGCTATCAATGTAATCTTAATTTGCTCTGCATGGTAAGGACCAGTTGTACAATGGCAGGCTGAATCCATCAGAGCAAGTTATTTTGCAAAGTTGCATATCCCTACCTATCCTGCAGATTATTCTTCTTGTTTAAAATAAAGCATTGGGAGCTCTAATGAAACTTTTTTTTTATTTTCAGTTGATATGGATTTTTGTGTTCCCAGAAGTGGAGTGATTGCAAGAGGTAGCTCTCCTAATGGTCTGATTTACTGGTTGCCAGAGTGAATTTGTACCTGTGTTTGCATCAACTACTGAGTACTGATGACAGGCTCAGCTCCTGCCTTAGGTGCATTACTTTCTACATGATGCTGTGCGTTTATCATTAAACTGTGGTGAATGTAAATGTTAGGAATTGGAAAGAGGTTATTAGAGCTGAGTTTTCTTTCTTCTTTCCCATTCCCTTTTCTTTTTTTTCCTTTCTCTTTCCCTTTTTCACGTTCTCCTCTCCTCTCCGAACCTCTCCAAACCTCTCCATATATCTATATAAAAATCACTAATTTTTAAGCATATGCTTGCTTTTGTTATGTTGTTTGAGCATAAGATGGTAACCTTCATCTGGTCCTTCTGGGGATGTGCTTCAAAACAACAATGCCATGATTTTTAGTATATGCACTTGAATCTGTTCTACTCCAGACTGGCTGGGTATGTCAGGTCTTATCCAGGAGATATGTAGCCAGGTAAATATATCTCAGCCCTCAGCAGGCCCAAGGTCCAGAAACAATTCAAAAGACAACCCAAAGTACTTGGTGTACTTCTATGAAATACTGTAAGATCTATGGGTTCCAGGCGTGGACATTCAGTTCCCAGCGTAGACACCCTACGAAACAGAGAGAAGGCCCTTTCTCAAATCTGAGCACCACATTAAAAGCATAAATATGAAAAGGATTTTTAGAGTAATATTAAAAGCATGAGAGATATTTTGCATAGTTTTCAGGTTCCACCCAGTGATTTTTCTTTACAATTTCCCAGACACAGAGTAACAAAAGTATGGAATGGTCATTGACATCCTAATTTACACCCTGCTAGCAGAATGAGTTCCAGTCATAGCAGTAGCTCTAACCTGAAAGCCTGTTTTATTTATAGCTTATTTAGCTATTTTTATATAGCTAATATATTAAATTAATAAAAATAAAAGCTGATGTACATTTTGTACATATACTTCACAGTATAGTGTGCTAAATGCCAAGGTTTCCTGAGTCTTTATTACTGGAATTCATAGCTTCATCTTGTTCAATAGCTAGGAAAGTTATAAGAGCATCACTCCAAGTGATCACTTCATATACTTTGTCTGCTTATTTGTTTGTTACCCATGCCAGTATAAATTCCAATATGATTAATTTTGGAGACTCTGGTATGATTAATACTGGAGACTGTGGTACAGTTAATGGTCATTTGATAACCAATGCAGAGGAAAAGAGGAGCATTGTG
The DNA here is from genome assembly GCF_001604755.1 of Lepidothrix coronata. Classification (NCBI taxonomy): domain Eukaryota; kingdom Metazoa; phylum Chordata; class Aves; order Passeriformes; family Pipridae; genus Lepidothrix; species Lepidothrix coronata. Next base: position 11,742,497 of record NW_016690186.1, read on the forward strand.
AACGAACTAAGATAAATCACCTTCACTGAGAAAATATATATTTGAATTCCATACAGACCCACATCAAACATAGTGAATCTGCATGGTGTATTAGATTCTCAATCTTATTTGATATGTGGTAGAATCAAAGGCAACTTTTCTTTTTGTTATGTAGCAAGCCTGGGTCTAGATAATCCACTGAAAGTGAATGGCAATTTGCATGTCCGGTCTTCTTTCAGAATTAGTTATAGCAGACATACACATTGCTGGGAACATTTGCCTGGGTGAAGGCAATACACAGCCATGAAATCTGGTGATTGAAAGGTAAAGGGAATGAATGCTTTCACATGAACAAACTATTTTCTAAAAAGAAGAAAAAAAAAAGCATGGAACTGCCACTTCAGTTTTTACTGTCATTCTCTATTAATAGATTTTTTTTATTTTTGAGGCATTAGTGACACTAACCACTTTATAAATATATGTATTTTTAATTGAAATTTTGCAAAAGGCTTGAAATCAGAGGAGACTGAATGTGAAGTGCTCCCGGGTCAGTTGTGACATATTGCAGGAAGTCTGTGCTGGTCACACTGCAGGTTATGAATCATGCTCAGGGGCAGATGTCACTCAGTTTCTTTTAGATGTTCTGTTCATGACTTCTCAGATGGTTTAAAAAGAAACAGGAACCATTCAGCCATGTTATTTGCCTTCACTTTTGATTTGTTGATACAAGGCAACTACAAATAACTGCAAAAAATTGTGTTCTGTATTCATGGACACAAAACTGCATAAAGGCCAATCAAGAACACTTGCCAAACTGTTCGCTTGGAAGGGAAGACCAGTGCAGTACTTCCCTCAAAAAATTGGAATTACTTCTCTTTTAAATTTATTTTTTCATGTTGTTCTCCTTCCAGTTTCCTCATTGCTGTACGATATAAGCTCTTTTAGATGGGGGCCATCCCAAAGAAACAATGAGATATCTGTAAGCTATATCAGTACAACTGTTTCACGATTAGAACCTTCATATTTTTTAAACATTTTTGTTGTCTATTTGAAGGTCCACAGAAAATTACGTGAGCATGTATTTTGTAAGACAAGTTCATAAAATAGCTTATTTTATCTCCAAGCCTCAGAAATAGTATGTGGAGTCACTGGAATGGCACTAGTCTATGAGAAATAATGATGAAGTAGGTTGGACAGAGGGTTGAAAATATATTTTATTATAAACTATATTAAAAGTACACTACGTGCATGCCAAAACACTTGCTGTAGCAGGAGAACATTAGAATGCACCAATAACACATGGCTTCTGCTGTCTTTTTTTTTTTCATCTAGGGCAGTAAGTGCTAGAGAGATTTTTAGCCTTGGTAATTTAAAATTGTAAATGTTCAAAAATAAACTTGATACCAGGATTTTTGCAACTCTGTGCAAAGGTTTTTCATCAAGGAGAAAGATGCTCATGCACTGCTCATTGCAAGTCCAGACACCAGAGAGTTCTGGCGATATGAAAACAGCTCAACTAAGAAGTAGTCAGGGAGGAATGGTGAGCAGTTTGCCTCCTCCACATGGGGACAGGATATCTAAGAAGTGGAGTTAGTCCACCCAGTCCATGAGCTGGGTTAGTCAACCACAAGCAGCCACCGTTACACAGAGCCTGACTATATTACAGATCTTCTACAACTTTAATTGTATCAGTTTTTCCCCCCGTTTCTTGCAGATGTACCTGCTGTTTCCCAGCATATCCTCAGGCTGCTGGGGAGCAGGGCTGTCTGTTCATTACACAAAATGCACATTGTCAGCATCAGTTGAGGAAATCCCTGACTGGTCTTGTGAGACATTGGAACAAAGCAAGCAAGCATAATCATACTTAGAATTAATAATAATATGACTTGCAGCAATCTGCATGAAAACAGTCTATCAGTCAGGAGAATAAAATAGTGATCGCATCCTTCCCTTTTAAGAGAAGATTTTTCTCAGACCAGCACTCGCCACATACTTACATACTCATGCAGTTTGGTAGGTGTTTTGCCCTACATTATTAAAGGATTAACTTGGCATTTAATAAATTGAAACTATCACAGTATCTTTTTTATATGCTGTCAAGAGACAAATTTTTTACCTGTTTTTTATTTTGTCATTTCTCTTCCTCCATGACCTGCAATCAGTTTTTGCTCTATATTAGACACCTGATCATTACTGTGGAAAGACAACAAACTAGTGTAGAGTACTCATCCAATAGAAATAGTTTTTACCGACTATTAACACATTTTGCCCTGATGAGTTGTGAATGCCCTTAAAGCTCTATGCTTCATTGCTATCAGTGTAAGGGTGACACAAGATCTGCTCAAAAGTCATGGTCGAATTTACCCAAGATTTAATGGTACATCTTGAGAACATAAAGGAACTCTGTTCCTCTGTTGGAGGAACCCCTGCATTGCCACCTTGTCACTTGTTTCTGCCAAGTCTTTTACAGCTTCTCTATAGAGAAGGGTGTTTAATGTAAAGTCAATAGCACATCTTAGAGCACATCTTAAATGTGCTAGGTACTGTTACTAACCAGCATAGGTGTGAACAGCCTGTGGGTTTCTTGTGTGTGAAAGGACCTAAACCCTTTCTAGGCTTAGGGTAGCACAAAAGTGAATTGTGGAGTTCTTTGAGCTTCAGCATGCTCTGGACCCAAGGGCCTGGGTCAGCATGCTGGTATATTTTCTCTTCAGTCACACTTAAATTGTGTTTTGAATTATTCTAATTGTCAAAAGTAGCCAAGGATATTTTCATAAACAACAGTGAACTTTGCCCTAAAGTTGTAGAAGAGTGATTTAACAGTGATCAGTAGGTGTTAAGTCCTAAAAGTAGACAGTAAAAAAAGCTCGTTTTCAGGACCAGAACTTGAACTCTTTAATTATACTACACTTAAGGACTCAGATTGTAGGCCATTGATTATGAAATATAATTCATAGCACTTTGCATGGAGCACTTGATTGTTATTCTTTTGGTATACATGACACACTTTGTACATCTGCTTTGATTTTAAATGTTACTCTTGCAACATTCAGTTATTTTAATCAAATGCCTGGTATTACAGTAATCGTTCTCAACCAGATTTGTAACTTTAAAGGTAAATAAAGTACAAGTTGCTAAATTGCTTTTTTGCATTGATACAAGTGAGCTAAATTTACAGAATGAAGTAGATCTACAGGAAACATGTTTTTGCCAAAACCAGGGAATACTCGCAGGAGAAAGCCAATAGAAATCTTATTTTCTTTACTATCAGAAACGTTACCATGAAAGAGTGAAGAAGAATAAATGAAAGAGAATTAGTAACATCACGTCTGCTAGCTGTTCTTTTGCTTTCATTACTGCACAACTCCCTTTCTTTAAATTTAAAGAGAAAAGGCAAGGGTGCCTTTTAATTGTGCAGGATATAATGATGTTGCTTGCACCGGTCTTTTCAACACTCCCTCTGGAGTAGGTTATGACCTAGTTAATCTATATATCTGAAGAAAAAAATAATTGACTTGCTATAAAGTTTCACCAGAGATACCAAAAGGAAAATCTGACCTGTGGGTGCTGGGGGATTATGCATATGAATAAAGCAACAAGGCTTCAGCCCCAAATGTCAAGCACTAACTGTATTGTTTATGTAGTGAGGTAGGAGCTTTGGGAGCTTCTATAGGCTTGAATGTTCCTGAAAACCACAGATATTCCAGGCAGGAGAAAATGCATGCCTCATCTTGTGATGCAGAACATAGCTGATTTTCAGTCTCTTCTCTAACCCTAGTTATTTTTAGAGGGTTATTTGGTTGAGTTTTGTTTATAGATATTTATAGTGCAGATAAGGTAATTGTGCCCTAAAGCACTCGAAGAGACAGAACCTGAAATAATATTTGGCTTTCCTGAAATTTATTTGGGATTACATTTGGCTGTTGAACAGAAGGATGGGAAGGGCCTTTTCATATTCTTTTTCCTCCTTGCTTGTTTGAATATTTTGGATGTGAAATGAAGCTTGTCATGCATGCTGGTTAAAAAGCCTCAATACCTCCCTCCATTTATTATGCATTCTTTTTTTGGTGAATACTTATTACTCATGCATAGCCAGGAGTATGAGGATCACAGATGCATTAAGAACTGTTTATTTAACTTTTAACTAACCAATCAGAGCTGAAGAAAATATTATACAGGTATTTCCAAGTAATATCTGTAGGTATAAATCAGTACATGGCAAAACAAGTTACTGAGCTTCTGACGAGGTCTCAGCCACAGTCAGAGCACTTACATTCTTTGTTACTTTTGCTGTTCTTAAGTGTTCTCAGCACAAAAGGCTGTGTCAGCTCCTGTCTCAAATATAACATATTCCATCTCAAGTGGGTGGAATTTATCTCACCTAACTTCAGAAGGCTATGACAAGCCTACATCACTTCTAGACTAATGACAGATCTGGTCTTCTGTTGGAGCAGCAGTTTGAAGGGAGTAGTTTTCTGCAATTACCTGTTTCCTCCTAGTGATTATAGAAGAACTTGAAGTCTAGGTTTTCATGTTGCAGATTTTCATACTGCAGACTTTTCCCTCTGCTTACCTGTACTGTTTACATGACTTCCTCTAGAGCATTTTTACTTTAATATCATGAGAGTTCAGCAAAGTACTATATATCAAGGTCTTGTTTGATATATTTCTATTCTGCATCTCATAATGCTTTCTACATCACAATATCTAGCTATTTACACCCTTCAACGACTTCATGCATCTCTTTTTATTTACTTATGGATTAGTTTAGTACTTACTTAGTTTAGTACTTAATTTAGTACTTACTAAACTTCAAGTAATGGCTCTAAATTCAAAGACTGGTGAATGAAAGCTTAAATCTTAACTGTCTTAACTTTAGATTTTGGTATTTACATGACTCTATGTATGCCTTTTCTCAGCAGGAAGGTAGACAATATCAACTCAGTTAACTGCATCTTGAAAAGAATCTGTTGCTTTGCTTAAAGAACTCATCTCTTGGGACTTCCTGGTGACAAGGTCTCCATCTGAGCATCATTACCTGTCTCCCAAAGACAGGCTGGTTCCCAAGGCTCCCATTACTGCACCTTTCCTAGAGGTACCCCATAACACAGAGGGTAATGCTGGTTTGCAGTAAGTATGAGTATTTGTTCTCTGTATATCAAGAAAACATGCTCTTCCTCAGTCTGGATATAGAGATAAAACCCTGGCTCCCTTTTTTGTCCCTCTGTGGTTGATGCTTCTCTGTCTCAAATATAACATAGTAGAGAGGCTGAGTTTTTGGTTTGAGTTTGTGATTGGGTTTTGGTGTTTTGCTTTGGGTTTTTTTTCCACTTTCACTTTTTAAAAAGTTTCTCGCTACTAATGGTAGGAAAAGTTCTTATTAAGCACATGAGACATGTCAAATGACATCAAGTAGAAAACTGATCCATTGAGTTCAGTATTGTCTTTCTCATAATAGCCTAAAGGGTAAAACTGTGTTGTATTGTTTTCCCTTCCCCTCCAAGTACTAAAATGGTAGAGTCAACAATCTGACAACAAGCGAACTAACGAATGTTTGAAATTGCCAAAAGGATATGCTCCTCTAAACCTGTTAAATAAAAAGACTTTTTAAAATCAACTATTGGTTAATTGTTTTTGATTTGGGTAGTTTATTACATCAACTGAATAACTGTCCCTCCCCCATCCTAAAAATGCTCATGGAGTTCATCTGGACGCAGATTTACCCTGTCTCGCACATCGGCCTGTGAGTGACTAAGGCAAAGCTGTTCAGGAATCGATACTATCATTTGAAGTCTAGGTGAAGTTACACCTAACAGCTCATAAACAGTTGGTTTTTCAATTGATTTAATTGAAATACAGAATAATGGAGCAAGGCTGGTTTGGATACACTTTCTGATGGATTCTGGAAATGGGAATGTGCTAGTTCATTAAACAGCTGTGTTGCAAGAAAATTAAGCTGATATGGGTTCTTTATCTATGGAAGTAAAGACAAATGTCTTTGTGTTATTTGAGAATAAAGGGATTCAAAAAGACTATTTGAGCAACGAAAACACATCAGAGAGTATTAAACTCTGTGGTGACAAGATACTGTGATGGATTTCTATTCTCCAGAGCTTTGTGCAGATATTTTATAGTTAGTGATAAAATAGTGGGATACTTAGCATTTATAGTAGGGTAGTCTGGGGAACCAGTGGAAGAGATAAAAAATTTCTTTTATCAACTTTTCATTAATTGATGTGAAAAAATCAGGGAATGGATTTTGTTCCTATTCATACCTGTGTAAACCTTCAGTACTACCTCAATAATGATGAAATTGATGTAACAGAAGGCGGCCTTTGCATTTCAGACAAGTGAATCTCAAAACCTGTATGCTGTTAGTTTACTTCTTGTAACATCTTTTGTAATCTATTTTACCTAGAGGATAGCTTAAAATGTTGTATGTGGATCTACACACAACTCTAAAGTCCTGCCTAGGATGAAACAAATTTAAATACGAAACAAAATGAACTGAGTTTATTTTAAGTGGACGTTGACATATTAATGAATAGTAGATGAAATGAACCTCTATGCGGGCTATAACCACCCAAAAATGTTGAACCTTTGAGGCCAAATTTCTAGAAGAGATTAGAAGACGAAATGTATGGTTCCTATCTAACCAAACCTGTGGATCGAATAAAGCCTTTCTACCCCTTGACACTGACAGGCAAGAAAGCCTGCAAGACAGGCAATTCATCTGCAAGAAAGCCCAGGGTGATCCATCCTGTTATGAGACCCATAGTGTCGCATGATCGTGATATATTACAGTCATCCTAAATCTTCTGCCGCTGTAGTTTGGCAGCAAAGTTTATTTTAACATTGGCTGTGCTGCTCTGTTGAAGTGTTGTCAGTGAAGCTGCAAAGAGTTCAGGACATGGGAAGTTACCAGTTTCTGCCTTGTTCTTCCAATGGCAATCTACTCATTCCAATGCATCAGCATGAAGATATAATGAGGGTATCATGGAACTGGCAATTTCTAATCCCACTCTCACATTTGTCTGAAGCTGTAGCTCTTAGCTCTCACTCATAGAAAAATGTCCAGCGTTTCATATGTATTTCATATGAAAAGAACTGCAGACATGAAGCAGAAGCCTGACTGGGCTTGCAACCTAATTTGCAGCAATTTTTCCATCTGTCAAACTACAAAAATCCTACTAATAAACAGATATATGAAGCCAATAGAAAGCTGCTGTGAAGATTTTCTATATCCCTTTGTAAGACATAACTGGGATTTGTCTTGTAAACCAACTAGGAAAAACTAGTTTAACATTTCAAGAGAAGTATCAAAGTGCTTTTTTAAAACACCACCTCAAAAAACATAGAGCATGGCCATATTTTTTCTAATACTTTTCTCAATAATAATACTTTTCTTTTTTAAATCTGAGATTTAGAAATGGATTAAAGTGATCAGTTTGGAAAGTGGCTAAAGCTTCTATTGGGTAAATGTTTACATATTCTAAAAGCATAATTTGTATCTCCAAAACACTTACCAGTTTAGCTAACCTCCTTTGAAGAAAATGTAACTGCTCCCTACATTGCTGATAAACATAAGAGAGTCAAGCTTCTTTTGAATACATGAACCAAAACACTTTTTTGCAGCCTCCAACTTAAATATAGGCACCTATAACCACTAAATCAAGGGGATTTATCTGGGTATTTATTGTTCAGTGGGTTTATCCATATTTGTTTATGTGGGACAAGCAGAAGAAATAGAATGTGCCACAGAGTAGCATAAAATGGACAATTAAATCCAAGGGACACAGCCTGAATAAACACTGAGAGTGTGACCCTGAAATAAATGCAGGCCTACAGCACAGCCTTAGGAATAATGTCAGCTGGAAAACAGTCTGGAAAGAAGGCCAAAATGCTTCTTTCAGATACTTGTTTCATGCTTTCCAGTATAATAGCTTGGGGTCAAAGAGGTGTCTGTTTGTTTATTGAAAGAGAGGACTTCTTGTTTTGAGGAAAGAAAAACTCAAGAAGTGATATGGAGCCTTTAAGCTAACATACTGTCCTGAAGGTGCTGTAATGATGTGAGATTTTATTACTGAATTCAGACCATTCACAATTCGAGCTTGATATTTACCTTATCTATCTTCTGTGGTTCTTTGTATCAGCAGAACTGGCAAAATTCATTCATCTTCAGAAGGTGACTGGAAGTTAATTACTGCCCCAGCTCTGAAATTATCCTTCCAACTTTTGCCTTGCTGTGGCTATTTGTCCTGAACATAACAGAGAATTTAATACATTATATTATTGCAAAAAATTTCTGGACCCACTTCTTAAAATCATGGGTGAGTCAAAATTACGTTGCCTGCAACGTAAATATCATTTAATTTTTGAAAAACCAGTCATGACATGAACATTCAAGCTCAGAGCTTGAATAAAAGGTTATCTCCCAAGGCAAGACTTTTTAAATCCGAACAACTCTTACTGACACCGGATTTTAATAAGACAGACTCTTACTCATGGAAACTAATAAACATGTGGCAACAGTGACCCTGATATCAATATATTAAATATGACACCAGCTGATGTACGTGGGGGACTGGGTGCAAGGACAGTACACCAGTCTCAAAATCTGTTTACCCTTCAATACATTTATATTATTCTGTTTGGCTGTTGTCTCAAGTGATGACAAAATGGAACTTTTCGCAGCTGAGCAAGTATTCTATGAGACTATTCCTTTATAACAAATTGTAACTCAAATTTTTTCCTTGGTTGAAAATGAGCAATTAATCATAGTGGTCATTTGTCCCAGGATCTGTAACTTTGGAGAAACAAATCTTCATATTCAGAGATGCCTGGAGTTTGCTCATACATATTAGCTGTTTCCACTTACATTTTTGACAATGTTGACATCATTTTTTCTCTTTTTTTGTATGGTAAAGAGCACTGGGAATCCAATGGCTGTGAGGTGAAGTGAGTCATGAAGTCTGTGCTTTCAGAACTTACTGTAATAATGAAAAAAAGACAAACCCAACCCTTTTTTTTTTCTCTACATGGTGTTGCAAAGTGCTTGAAAATGTGGTGAGAAAGAGCCATGGAAGTGGCCACTTGCAGGTAAAAGAAGCTTTTGATTTACTATAAATAATTGTTCCAACATTAAGCTCTCTTTGAAGATCTGAATCAAGCTATTCCCAATTTGGTAAATATTTTCTGGGAACTTGTTATTTTCAGCCAGAAAGAAATTGAAAACACGGGTGAAAAAAGGAGGTGTGCATCTTACAAGAAATCTGGACAATAGCTTTCTTTTGTCATCCTGCTCAAATGCTTTTGAAAAGCACATTGGGGTAAGCTCCAGTTTAGAGAATAAAGACTTAACCGGTATTCAGATGAAAAGAAAATGAAACAACTGTGTTTGATTCAGCTCTCATATACTTTAGTTGCACTCACAACTGCACTGTATCAAATATAAATTAACCTTGGTGTAAATGAGAGAAGGCTTAGACTCAAAGCTTGGATGTTTTGTAACCCAGCAGGAGATTAAGTTGCTATAAAAAACGGATGCTGAAACACTGGAAGCATAGAGCCCATTTTGTTTGAGCTGACCTCTTTGTCAAAAAGCAGAAAGGCTCAAAGGCTGGTCTACGCTTGTTCTCTTGACTTAGGCTCAGTTTTGTCACGCTGAATAATACCTGAATTTGTAAGCAATGCACTCGCTGATGTGGGGTCCTTGCCTGCACTTAGCCTGGGCCCTGCTGCAAGTGAGGCTGGACCAGGTGCCTGCCAGAGGTCCCTTACAACTTCAGTTACACTATAATCCTGTAAATTTTGGCTGTTGCTTTATAGGAGGAAAGGGTCAGAGTTTGATGCCAATTCTGATGTAATTCATAGGTTTATTTTTACTTCATGAGGTAAGGAAAAAGCTTGGGCTTGTCTTTTTCTTTTTTTTTTTTCTATTATTAGCATGCATTGAGATGTGGAAGATTTTATCCACCTTCACTTTTTGGCTGCTATATTTTAAAACTTTTGAATTTTCATTTGGTTAGAAGTAACATTTCTATTGTAAGCCGATATGTAACCATACCTAAATTAATATTTTTACTGCTTCAGTACTAAATTTGGCCTAACCCATTTAAGTAATTTTTAGAGACAGATTTGCATTTGAGCTGATTATGTGAATGCCAAGTTTCAGCCTACAATGACTGAAAACAGCTGAATAGTAAAATAGTGAGTGACACTGTTTATAAAGGAAACAGCTCCTGACCCTCAATGACAGCTCTGTGGATATGATGATACAATCATCTGAGGATGTTCAGTCTTGTTCACAGTTATTACTACGTAGGTTCCTAATTTGTCACCATCCTCCATCATCAGAACATGTTCTGCAACTCACATTTTTAGAGTGCTGAATTTTATTTCTGTCTGTTTCCTCTGAGTGATAGCTTGTGAAGGGCCACAATATTTATAATATCACTCGCATGTGTTTTCATATGGCTACATTCTGCCTTTGGGTACAGGCTTCAAACAGAGATGCTGCAATATGTTGTGCAAGGGTAGCCATAGGAGATTACGTGATTCAGACATTCCAACAAAGCACATTTTTCCTCCTTTTTCCCTTTATCTAGCTAGGAAATTGCTATTAGCCCATGTAGCAAGGAGTTTGGCCAGTCCTTAAATCAAATCATCTGTGGTGAGTCCATGTGTGTATATACACATTGAGAGCGTGTTTGGTACAAGCATCAGTGCCTTACCATAGAGGCATTACTGGGGTTCTGGATGTCTGTGTCACCCCTTCCTCCCCATTTTTAAAAAATTTTCTCTATTTCTTAATCACTCTCCTGTTCTACATGTTCTCATTCACTCACGTGGAAGTAAGTCTGAGTTCTGGAGAAGGCAGGTTCAAGTTCACATTCCCAGTCACCATGTTCCTCTCTGAATATCTCACACCATGCCTCCAGTTTACAGGGAGCAATGCACAATTTTGTCTCAGGAAGTCTGATGAAAAGCTCTAGGCCTGTCATGTTAGTCCAAAGGGCAAAGTGTGAATGTCACCATAGTGTTTCATGGATTACACAGTCTGTACTTTTTCCTGAAGCCCACCAATAACAAAATTTTTAGTATTTGGAACGTTTCAATCTTCCACTGAAAACAAACAAACAAACAAACAAACAAAAACCAACCAACCAACCAACCAACCAAACAACTCCACAAAAAACACCAAACTCCAACAAACCCAAAACCAAACCAAAAAAACCCCAACCAAACAAGGAAAAAAAAAACCCACAAAAAACCAAACCAAACCAACAAATCACCCAGCAAAAGAAAACAGAAAAACAGAAAAAGAAAAGACGAAAGAAGGATTTATATAATTTTAAAAGAATTCATATAAAAAATAGACCTCTTCATCCATAACTCTGGGTGTGTAACATTTAGTCATGTTTGTCTGTGGAAGGAAATAAAGAGCTTCTACAGTGTTAAGTGTAGATCTGGTATTCATCATATGAAATAAAAAGCGGGGGTGGGGGGGAGTTTTGGAGAAAATAACTAGCTTTACCCAGTAGTTTTACCTATCATTTTATGTCCTTTTGGTTTTGGGATTCCCAACACAACATGCATTTATTTTTGAGGGACACCTCTCCTTTCCCCCCTGCCCCAAAAAAATCCTCCAACCAACCAACCAAAACAAAAAAAGAGCAACAAACCCAAAACTTTAGAATGTCTTTGTATGTATGATCTTTATTAATGGCTACCTTTTTGTGTGTGTGTCTAAATTCAGAATATTTAATGCCACATTATGGTTTACTAGTAATTTTCTTGCAAAGAAATCTGTCAGTTATTGGCATCTGTACTCGAATGGGATGGAACAGTCTTAAGAGTACTTGAACAATTGGTTCTGCCGTAACTTTTACAAAGCCTTTGGTTTAGCCTTGTTAGACATTTTGTGCCTCAGATTTTATACACTGTTTGAAGTGTCTCTTTATGCATTATTCATGTTCCCATCAGCACAATATTGAATTCTGGCATCCTTCCAAGGACTGGTAACATTCAGTTCCAAAATGAGCCTGAAAAGGAAAGGAGGGGAGAAAAAGATCATATTTCTCATTTTTCTCTCAAATTTATCTGACCATTGACCTACTTTATTTTCTTGAATATCATGAGAGATAAAAGTGTATTGATGAAATAATTTCTACAGATATCTGAGTGCAAGTGAAATTAAATGGAGGGAGTACAATCTTAAAGAGACAGGGACAAACTCACCATTTGTATTATGCCAGCCAGGGGTAGTATAGAACTTATTGTAGTTTTCTTATAGCAGAAACTAAACAGGTAAATTTGTATTAGTAAAAAGCTGATATAATCTTTCAAACACCAAGGCTTGGGCAGTGCTGCAAGGAGCAGAAGGAATTTGAGAAGTTAATGATTTAGTAGTGGCACAGGCCTTGTAAGCACAGCTTTGTTACACTCCTTCAGGAACTTTAGCCTTAAGCCATGGATGCAGTAAATTCTGATGTTGATAGAAAGCTATCTCATCTTCAGGGATAAACCATGAAACAATGTTGATACCACTGCCTTTCCTCCATGAGGACAAAGTTTACACGGCTCAGACTTTAGCAGTAGAGAAAGTAGCTTTGGCAGATGTGATGCCACAGAGCATGGTATTCTCCTAGCTTTTGCTAATTCTAAAACAAATGCCTCTCCACTGATATTATAATATTCATCAGAAAGTCAGTGGAAGGTAACAGATCTTGTTAAAGTAGGTATAAAGTACCTTCATGCTATTGTCCTGATCTGTTTGCATTGCCTGGTATGGAAAAGAAACCTGTGAATTTTCAAGACATTTAGAAAAATAACAACATGAAATAATTGCTTGGACTTCAGTTGATTGAGAAGCCAACTAACTGTACACTGAAATCAAGAACTACATGGGCAAAAGCAAAAATTATCAGCCATGCTGATGACTGCTGTACCAGTCTCAGATAGTTATCTCAGAGATGGCTGCTCAATAAGGCATTTGGCTGACTCAGTACTGCTTTCCAATGTATAGATCTCCTGTTTATCCACCAGAAGCAAGCATTTGTGGAGAAAATTGATCATCTGGGATCATCAGAACTGGTCACTGTTACATTTATATTGATAAACTCGAATAAGTCCCATTTTGTTTAGTGGGAACTATCACTGAAATGCATTGCAGAAAGAATCAACACAATTATAAGTTGGGATTTTGTCTTAGCAATACTGACTTGAGATCAGAAGATAACTATGCTTGCTTCCAGATTAGGAACTGTTTGACAATTAAATTTTTAGGCACCTTCTGCTATATCAAAGAGACTGTATGGAACACACAGGATGAAAATCTATGTCTCATCCTCTAGGGATTATTTTCTCCATTGCACTGAGAATTGACAAAGAGAAGAGCAGCATACTGTAAATTAAAGTTCCTTACTATGATCAAACACACCTTCAGGAGCAACCCCTTAGGCACTTAAATGGATGAATAGCTCCGAATATTCCATATGATCATCCTCTCATTCACCGCTAAGCTGATGTGCAAGTGCCATGCTGAGCACTTTTGAATGCTTCACTCTATATGGTATTCATGACTTTGATGCTGTTACCACTATTTTCAGGACATTTTTGGTTCTGTCTTTTTAACCTTCAAAATTTGTCTTTTTCCCAGGTTCTTAAGGAAGACTGAATTGAGAGATGAACAACCTTCAGCTTATTTTTGCCTCATAACTGTTGCATATTTATGTGCTGAATTGTGATGAGCTGTCCTTCCTATATTACATATTACTGGCTATTTTAATTCATGAGATGAGATTCAGAGCAGAGAGGTGCTTCTGAAAGTTTTTATAGCTCTTAATAAATAAATGAGGCAGATAAGCTTTTGCCTTTTCATCTGGCTCTTCAGCAAGTGTGTTTCTTTCTCTACTCTTTATTTTGTGCTTCTTCTGCAGGATCAAGCTATCCCAGAGATAGACACCATGTGAATCAAAATAAATAAAATCATGGTCTTGGTATTCTCCCTTTAGAGTGAAAAATAGAACAGAATTGAGAAACTACTCACCTTTTTCATTTGTTTTCTTTATGAGTCTTGTACACAAATAGTTTCACCAGAATTATTTGAACAATATTTCTGAGCTGTCCTCACAATAACTGCTAAGAAGTTTTCCCTCTGGCTTCTGCACATTCTGCATTCTTCCCATCATATGAGTAAGAGAAAGCCTCTTAAAAATGTGTCACAAAAACAAGAGTTTTACCTTTTGATTTTTATCTTCCCCCATTCCCAAGCTGTTATGATTTTCACTAACCTAGAATATTTGCTTTTGCAAAAACAAGAAAAATTGTGGAGATGTTCAGAAAGTATGATCAGTTTAACCTTTCCAGTATAAGTGCAACATGCAATAAAGGCTTTAAATATCATCTTAATAATCATGAGGATTTCAGCTTGCTTTGACATCTATGGATCTGATTCTGCAAAGGCACCTAAACCTGGCACAGGATTAAAATCACGTACTATTGATAAGGCCCTTGAGTTGAACAAATTAGTTGATCAAACACTAGCCAAAAATTCTTATTAAATAAATAAAAAATTTAATGTAACATTATTAAATGCTTTAAAAGCTGTGGTAAAAACTGCATGACTTCTTTGTGTTTTCTCTTCTTTATGATTGTGTGCTGTAAATTCTCTTTCTCTTTTCCTTCCATTTCTCTCATATTTCCATTTTGTCTCTGAAAAGGGCAGGGGAAGAACATGAAAACTGACTATTTAATTTTGTATGCCTTAAAAAATTGGTATTTTTTCTTTATTAAAAAATCTTTTTAATAAAAGCATAAAGTCTGTACAACTACTGTTACACAGACTTGTCAGGATTAATCCTTAAAATACTTCAGAATAGCAGAAAAATTAGCTGTGACTAAGGCATAGGTTCATCTAAGCTCTTTGTGTAGTCTTGAGAATGTCATATTGTTTGCCTGATGCCTACGTGCTAAAGGGATACCTAGACTTCTGAGAACAGGGGTTGAGTGATATACAGCATATTCATGTTTGAAAAGATCTTCTGAGCTCCTGAGATGGAAAAATCTACAGCAGCAGGAAGTATTATTATTCCTGAAGGTTATGTGCAAGTAAACACAGAAAAAAACCCTAGCAGATAAGAAAACAACTAGAATTTAAGGTCCATTCCCTGAGTTGTTTAATCTTGGCTTTGCTTCTCTTTTTTTAAACAATCACAAAACAATGAAAATCTGATTCTATCACAGCAAAATTTGAGCTTTCATACCAAAGGATCTTTATTCATGTATTTTTGTAAGCAGAAAATTAAGGAATATCATGATCTGGGAACACAGACTCACTGTGCTTCACACTGGTGGAAGCCTACTGCAGAAGTTGGTTTTTTTAGGTCATGGGTAGGCTCATATTAGCAGGCCATTGTGTGAAGAAAAGCAGATTCTGGGAATTGCCATATACTCGTTCTTCTCAGAAATTGCAATTCCACCCTAAACACTGAAATCCAATGCATATCTTGTTATCCATCCAGTTTAATTCCTCTGAAAAAAAAAGTTGGGATTTTTTTCAATATTTTCTACATGTTAGTTGTCTTCAGAAAGAGGGACACAACCTAGTTTCAAAACTTGTCTGCTAGTTCGTTGGGAAACAGCCAATATTTCTTTCATCACTTTTTTTTTTTTTTTAATGAGCATGTGCAGTGGGATGCAACATGACCAATAAATAGTTTCACTTAAGTAGAGGTGGATCACTGGCTAGCATTGCTATAGCTGAAACATTATTGGACAGTGCACTGTTTCATCAAGAACAGTATCTAGAAGAGAATTAAGTATTATCTGATGTCAATGTGTTAGGAACTTAGAAGTGGAACTTATAGCTAGAAAAATTTGCTATGGGAAGTGAAAAACAGTACTATTTAAGTATTTAAAGACATCTTGTGGAAAACAGCATTACGATAATATTAGAGGGAAAAATCATTTTGGAATCTTAGGGAAGTGAATGAGTAAGTGTGGCTGGGGTGGCAGAGTACAGTAACATGAAATATCCAGCTATATGAGTGTTTCTTTCTTTAACAGTCCTTAGTTTTATTTAAGAGACCTAGAAGAACATGTTTAATTAGTTCCTATGTGTATAGTGAAACATTAAGGAGTACATTTCTTCAAGAAGAAACTGAGGAGCCGAAGGTGTAGTATATGTAGGATTAGCTTGCCCTGGTTTTGTGCCAATCTATGATTTTGTTGAGTTTAAAAGAATTTGGATTAGACATAGTTTGGAACCTCTACTTGTCATAAGCTTCTTGGGAGAAAGATTTTTAATGAGTTAAACACTGCCTGCAGCTAAGATACTTCAGACTTAGGTTTTTATATGGCTCTGTCACAGAGAAATATAAAATACTGCACAAATTAAGGGAAACGGAAAGGACATTTTCTCTGCCTCATCCCCTGGGAAGAGTCTCTATATGGCTCTTTCTTCCTGTTCCTCTCCTTTATCAGCATTTGCTTTCTCAGAGGATGTCCTGTATTTTACACTTACTCTCTAATGTTTGATAGTCAGTCTATATGAAATAAAAAAGCAATGGCTTTTGTAATAGCATCATTTGGCAGAAACTGGAAGCAAAACAGAAATGTGGAAAATACAGCTCCTTCAAGGCCAAAATGTTTGAAGAAAGTCAGCTGGAAATTACCATGAAAGTATTTGAGCAGAAAGATGCTTCTGATGTAGGGATCAATTCTGAACAGCATGTGGCCATCCTGAAGAGATGGAGGTTCAACAAACTTTAGAGAAGGAGATTCAAAGAAATATTTGTACCTAATTTATGTTGCTGCCAAGAATGAACTCAAGTGTAGGGGAACATCTATATTTTAGCAACAGAAACAAAGGATGCAGAAGGAATATCTAAGTCAGCCCACAGTTTGCACAACCTGGTGTGGAAAATATCCGAAGTCTGAATCATAATTATAGATATCACTGAGTCAGTAACGTAAAATAAATAAGCCTGAAAAGTATTAAGAACAAACATGATTGTGTTATATCCCTTAGGATCCTTTAATAAAGTTGCATAAGAAGGGTATCTGATATCCTCTTGCTTAATTATTGTTTGATGCCATTAAGTCATGCACATGTGTATGTGTGTATGTATAGAATTATGCATATATAAAAGAGATTGCATGGAATGTATTTGGCAACAGTTTATGCTGTCATTTAAATCCAGTTGTTCTTGCCTCTCGTCAAGTAATAATAAACCACTGTTGTTGCTTCATATGATCATTAGATTGTGTTAAAAATGGACACAAGGAAATGTAGTGTGTGCAGTGTCACTTCCCTACCTTTATGGCCTGTGTGTGCTCTGAGGAGAAACTCATAGCTTTAGATCTCAACACTTGGCACCTGAAGAACCTGTGGGTACTTCCTTTTGGCTTTTGACTTTGGATTTTGTGCGCACGCTGCATTTAATTATACTTTGTATTAAAATTTGTACTTTGTGGTTAGTAGTCTGCCCTTTTGACATATAGTATCTGTTAAGTGGGAAAAGAAATTTAAATATTGGTAAAAATCTGTCTTTTTCTAATCAGGAGATGTAAATAGATACAGGTTTGGGTTTGTTTTTTACATCAGGTCTTCAGAAATATTAGTCAGTTCCTCAATTATTCTTAGAGAAAAAATGGCATGGCTCTCTTTTGGGTCTGCTTGACCCAACTAGAATAGTAGTTGAGTAGTTGAGTGGTAGTACAGTAGATTATTGACAACTCCTTGAAAAGAAAAATCCTTACTGCACCCCTGAGAGAAGACACAGCATGACATGGCTCCTATTTGAATGTACTTGTCCTTTATGTTGTAAATGTGACAAATTGAGGCAGAGCAGCAAACAGCAGGGAAAGAAGCATGACCAGGAAGCACAAAGGCTGCAGCTGCTAAGTTGGTTGCCCCCATGCAATGTGTGCCAAGCATGCCATACCTCTGCCCTGGGGCTGGTACCCTTAGGAGCCCCTCGGCTTCTGTGCTGTGCCTTCACCCCTGCTCTTTGTCATGGGCCTGAACTGCTGCAGCCCATGTTTGGGCTGCAACTGTCTTGTCTGAGGGCTGCACTTTTCTTGGAGGTGCACAGGGGCACATATGTGGGTGTGCCATGTAATGTCATACTCAGAATCTTCCCTGGCTGGGGGCAGATTATGTCAGAACTCCTGGGCTCCCTGTGGGGGGCTCCCAGGCTGGCCTGGAGCCCACACACCATACCCCAAAGAGGGGCAATGAGGAGCCTAGGGCCCTGCAAACGTTGGCAGTTCCATGGCAGATCTTGTCAGAGTACTCGCCAATAGCTGAAATCTGCCCGGAGAAACATGATTAGGGAAGACTGACTCCAGAGACACCATCCTCAGCCCCCTCTACTGCAGGGGTAAAGAGAGAGATTACTGCAGGCAGGAGCCTTCCTTGGGCCGTACCATAGGACGTGTCTCGCACAGGCTGCAGCTCATTCACTGACCCAGAGGCAGGGCATCCAGGCATTGTGTGGGTTCCCCTGTTTAAACAAATATAGCATGTATTTGTGGCAGATACTGATCAGAGGGTGAATGCCTGAGAAATGCTGATTCTGAGGCTGTTCACACTGTGGGTTTCTGTGGGTATGGCTGCCTGAGATGTGGTCTCCCTGACTCGAACGCTCTGCTTTGCCTGAGCTCAGTAAAGAGAATGGAGGGGAGGCAGGGCTGGAGAGTGAATCAGATGCCTGAAATTAGATGCTGTGAAACCTATTCTCATTTAATACCTATCTCAAAGGATATCTCAAAGGCCAGACTGCAGCTGGAAGAAAGGCAATAATAGTCAGCCTTAAACTCTTGTGCAGGCTCTCTGGCTGTACATCTGCAAGAAAAATGCTCCACGCTACTGCAAGAAAAATGCTCCATGCTCCACCCTGTCTCCTATCTCCACAGAGCAGCAGGTGGGTAAAGCTCCTGGTACCAAGTGCGTGCAGCACTGGATACTTCGTCATCAGGAGCAACTAGGCTGTCAGCAGAGGTTGGTGCCTTCAGAGAGAAAACTGTTACCAGCTGATGCTTCAAACAGCAGCGTCAGCATCCTCAGATTCACCAGCTCCCACTCAAAGACCTTGCCTGAATCCATTCAACTTGCAGCAAGCAGGCCACAAGCATCCATGGAGAGAAACACCTGGCCGTGGATATGAAAAGGTCTTTATCTCACTGAGATCAACAAGGAAGGAGGTGAGAGCACTGAGGGGGTGGGGAGGGAACAGTGTCAATAATATCATAACCCCTTTAAGGGGAAAGGGGCAAAGCAGTAAGAAATGCTGCTTTTGAGAATGGGGGAAGTTGAAGCACAGGTCAGTAATAATGCAGTAGAAATCGAGGAAAAACAAAGCCTGTCACCTGGTCTTTCAAGAGATGAGGAATATAGGCTTGCACTGGAGAGAGGGATCTGCACTGGAACCAGGCAGACTGAACTGGGATCCCAGTTACTGGGTTTCTGCAACTTTGGCTTTACAGCATGTATCTGGAAGGGCACTACTGGCTTTTGTATCTACAGAACTTCAAAATGTCTTTCCAAAACATACTATAACAAAATACACTGTGTTCCTTACAAGATATTTGTGGTTTTAACTATATATATGTCTATTTTCCTGCATTTATACACTGTATGAGCATACACAGATTGGGAGAAAAATACCTGATATGTGGGTAAAATATGGGATTATGGTCAAGCACTTGTACTGAATAGTGAAGAGGTTCAGAATAGAAAAGGGCAATATTTTTTAGTGACTGAGATGCACTGTTATAATTTTGAAAGGATCTTTAATATTGTGCTGTTTGGCTATTGCTTTCCAGAAAGGTATACATGATATATGACTGAATACCACGAACAACTTCTTGGAGGAAAGTATTTTCTAGTTGTCAGTAGACAGGCAGTGTAGCTGAGAAGAGGATTTCATCACGAGTTCTCCAGATTGCCTAGCTGGCAGTCTCTGCTCACCTCTCAGTGGCCCTCTGCTATGCTGCTCTGGTAATGTTTAATGTTCAGCTGGAGAGACAAAGGAGGATTATCCTTTCAAAATGTACATACATCAGCCCTGCCTGAAAGAGAAATACAGCAGGAAATGCTGATTCCAACTCGCTATTTAAAGTGTCTGAAATGCAGACAAAACAGAAATAAAATACAAGCTGAAAGTGGTGATTTTTGTTCAAGCAGAGAAAGAACTCCCTTTGGGCACTTTTTCAAAGGCATTAACTATACTCAAAGAGCAGTTGAAATGGGGTGAAGAAGAAAATGGTACTTCTGATGTAAACAGCTAGGCACTGGTAGCAATAATTACTCCTTTAGATACTGGTTTCGACTGAATTGGAATTTAGGAGGTAAAAACTGTTTCTCTTCTTGGTGGTAAGTCTGCTGGGCTAAATTTGAAACTTAAAGCTCCAAAATCTCCAGGCAAAGATTGCCAAGTCTAAAGAATCCTACTAAACCTATGTCAGCCGCAAGCTGACATAGAGATGAGCTCCCGCTCATCTACTGCACAGAATTATGCCAGCCCCTTATGCAAGGCTCTAAACACAGGACACTGACTGAAAAGCGGGTCTGGATCTGCTCCACTTTCTGGTGTGGGGAGAACGACTATTGCAGACTAGATGGGCAGTATCTGGGTATTATGGGTGATGTGCTTGCTCATGTGTTTTTTTTTCCTCCTACCTAGCCTGTCAGTAACCAGAGACCAGAACCTGCATGAGACAGTTTCTGGATTAAGATTCCTTGATCCATTAGATAGATCTAAAAATTAATCACCTGCTGTGATTCTGTCCTTTTAATCAACTCCTAGAGTGATAATAGATTTAGATGATATCCCAATTTCCCAAACTTTCTTTGGTATTAATGCCAAGGTTTAATGCATTAAAAATTAGAAGAGATGTATCTTATCTTTTACCTTTACTAAGAAAACCCTTTCTGGGGATGCAACATGATGTCCAATTCTAGCAGAGATGTATCCAGGGCTGCCATCTGTCACACTGAGCCTATGCCTTTCTGACTCTGGCCCAATGCCAATTAAATCTAGCATACAGAAAGCAGAGGTAAAGAGTCCAAAATAGTCAAGAGAACATGAATATCACAGAAGGAAGTTCATGTCTCATTCATATGCCAGTAAGGATATCCACTAGCAAAGGCCTTGAAAGAAAGAACAGAAGAAGCAGAGCAGAAAAAAAAATATAGTGACTGCATGAAAAGAAAAGTATTACTGCAATGGCATTCCTGAAGGACTTCAGTCATCCCTTTTGCTTAGAGTAGGAAATGATGACCTTATCTCATGGCACTGGTATGAGCAGCAGTTGACTTTTTAATGGTGCTATCTTTAACTTATTAATGAACCATACTTATTTTTTCACTTATTAATGATCATACACTTGTATAGGCAGAAAATATAGACTTGAAAATTAAACTGTTTTCAGAGAGGGCCAAAATGTAGAGATGCAACTGCTCATGCTGCAGTGCTAAGCATCTGATCAGCTCAGGAACCACAGCACCGTGGATGGAGCTGGATGCAGCCTCTGTCATGTGGGCTGGGCATGCATCATTAGTATCACTTTCTTCTCTCCCACAGCGCAGGATAATTAAAAACAGACCACTCATTTCATCAGGGAAAGGCAGCCACAACTCTCTGTGAGAGCTAAAGGCAGAACATAAGAACAAAAGAGAGGCTGTATTGTTCACACCATGAACAAGATACTTCCTCTTCTAGCTGAGACTTCTCAGGTCACTGCAGGCTACTTTCTGAGATTCTGCAGTTTGTTGTGGTGGTGTGTAGGATTTGTCTGGCATTTGCCTATCTATGCAGTAATTGTCTGGCTTCTTTTTACACCTGTGTATGTTTTTTTCACAGCCACAATATTAAGGAGTTACACATGTGTACTACTCACTTGCATGAAGAACTAGCTTCTTTTGCTGGTTTTAAGCCCAGTCTTGCTTGTTTGCCCTTAGTTCTTGTATTGGAAGAGACAGTAAATGATTGGTTTCTGCTTACCATCTTCACGTTGCTAAGGATTTTGTAAGGATTTTGCGGGAAGCTGTTCTAACTCCACTAAAGAGCAGTCCGTGATACTTCTGGGTTTGGCCTCTGTCATTATCCAGGAAAGGCCATGAGTTTCTCTATTTGAAGTACACAGACACAAATCACCTGTGCCTCTGCCTGGCTCAAGGGGTATAGTCTCCTCTCTCTCACACCTTCCAAACATCTACCAAGTTTAATCCTGAGGTATCATTTTCACCATTAGAAGGCTGAAAAACAAGAATAACTATAAAATAAGCTGCCTTATTGTGGATGTTGAATGCTAATCATACACCATATATTTTCGTGTATGTGTACCAGAGTGAGGGCATAAGCACAAGCTGACCACAGAGAGCTGATATGCAGGCTGCTTCTTCCTCAGAGGGACCACCTAGATTCCCTCTAAATCTCTGTGGAAGAAACCAGCTGATATTTCCCTCTGTGTCACAGGCTGGGCATGTTCCTTAGAGAAACAAGGCATATAGGCAAAATTCAAACACCTATAAACAGAGTGCCCACTCAGCACCAGTAGATGCATGGAGGAGAATAAACCAAAGATGAGTGGTAGACTTGTTTTAGAAGGAGAAGAACTCCAGCTGCTGGTAACCTGAGAGGTGTGACATAGACTCCGTGTGGGAAAGAGTCCAGCTGCCGGATGGTGCCTTTTAACAAACCCCGATCGCTAGCCTTCTTTGAAATGCTGGTGAAATGCTTCCAAATGACTGTTTACCACTTCTCAAAGTTGCTGCTATGACTGGGGACAGTAGCAAGCCCTGATTTTCCCATAACTTATCTAAAGTGAAAGGAAGTCCTAGCTGGATCATTGTAATAAGTGTTTGATTACTCTTCTTTGCAGTGGATGTTTGTGGTGGTGTGGTGTGGCCCTTCCTGATAACTGACAGAAATCCTTCTGTGTGATTAAACAGATGGGCTATTTCAAAACCTTGGCAGAAGAGCAAGTAGGGCTCTGAAGAAAAAAAATTAAAAAAAAAAATATGCACAGGTGCTGGTATTCAAACACTTCTTCTAAACCTAAATAAGATCTATCATGTGAACGTGGGAGGCTTCCTTTGGGGTGGGTGGGTCTGTTGTGAAGGGGGAGCAGGGGATGCTTAAGCTGTTGAGATCTGCACGAGGTATGGAAGCTGGGATGTAAGGGTGTGATTCAAAACTCCTTCCAAAGGGGCCCCCCTAGGTAAGAGCCATTTGGACTAAGTGTGGAGATAGATAGTGTTCTCTGTTGTGTTAACTTAAACCTTTTGCTTTAGCTGTTTCAGTTGGATTGCTGTCAGGACAACTCCAGAGTAGCTTGAAGGAGTAAGTTGTGTGGAGGGACAGAGATGGGGTGTAAGAAATCTATCGAGGTAGGATAGTTGTAAGCTGAAAGACCCAACAGGCAGTCTTTGGCACTATCTTGTACTGGATGCATTTGGATAAGGGTTTTTTTGGGGGAGCAATGAGAGAGAAGGAAGTAATTTAAAATTATGTTTATACTTTTGGTTACAAGCCTATGACTCTTGAGAATCTACCTCTGATCTCCAAGATTCTACACTAAAATAATAAAAAAATTTAAAAGATATTATTCAAAGAAGATATGTTTCTCTATGGCTGTCAGTTTGTTCAATGCAATCTGAATATACCTATTGTGTGCAAATGCTCCTGGTTGAGTCTTAGTCTTCAGTGAAAAACATCTACATGGTTTTGCATTTGGAGGTGTCAGGCTTTCCATCTAACTTCCAGGTTGGACTGTTCTTGTGTGGCAAAAAGGTTAACTGGAAGAAAGAAAGAGGGGAATTAAGAAACCATGAGATTATGTGTTTTATTTATGACATAAAATAAAATAAAACCTTTACACTTTTCTGAGCACAGACAAATCTCACTTCAATTATTTTAAAGTGCTGAGTTATCCTCTTACAGTGTCTAAGTGAAACTCTTTACAGTCCAGATGGAAAAACATTTGAGCATTGCTCTGTTTTGCTGACAAAAACATTTAAAACATATTTATGAATACTTTTACTGTCAACAAGCTGAGGATTTTCTCACAAGTATTTGAAATAATTTTCTGGTAGATCTGCTGCTTTTCGTAACAGTGCTTCAAAACTTAGAAGTGTTCATTAAAGAACACAAGCATTTATGTTGGTGTGCCTAAATTGTTTTTAGCTCATGCTGATCAGAAACTTTTAAAAGTATAAAATTTTTGCTTAGTTAATATAGGTGACCCAACTTGCAAGATAAAATCTGACATTCCTGAAGTTCAGATGATTACCAAAATATATACACAAGCACACACATATATTCAGGTCTTGTATGCCTGATGCTCTTGTATATAGAACTAATTTTAGGGTTTTTTTAATGCCTGATCAGTTTGAACATGGCTTGTTTCACCATGCCATTGGACCTGTGTGCTGGGCCATAACTATTCCCAGCCCATATCTACCTTGTAGTATATTACAAAACTCTTTCTGAAAGATTTCATCTTTCACCTGAAATAATGTAGGTGATTTGACTAATAAATACACCTATGTGTCTGTTTTTCCAATACAAATCTTGTGACATAGACAATCTAATTTTGGAGTTCTCTCAATACAAACCTAGTAATATACACAATCTAATTACAGAGACCTTTTCATCAGCTGAGTCAGATTTAAAGTTGAATACAATTCACTGATTATGGGAGCTTAGATATAAGCTTAGATGACTATAGGCTCCAGATACAAATTCCTCCTAATATTTTCTGATGTTTTGTCTTCCACACCTAATTGTCAACTCAGACCCTCTTTATTTCTTTTTTTTTCCTCGATTTTCAGATTTGATGAGAAGTCTTCTTTAGGTTTGATTTTTTCTGAATATAATACTGTATGATTTCAAACGTCTTTCCTATAGGACTCTGAAGATCAAATCCATATCTATTTTTCTTTTTTTTTCCTTTTTTTTTAAACTCTTCTGTCAGTTTTATTATAATCTTTTAAAAACATTAGTAATAAATAATTATGAGCTGCTTTTCTTTTTCCTTTTTAATGTCTTGGTTTCTTCATCATCCAATATCGTTCTTCTGAAGGCTACTCTTCATATCTCTATTTCCTGATGATGACCAAATCTCTGGATAAAGTGATTTAGTAAATACTATGCTTGACTCCATTATCACAGGGTTTAAGCATGTGCTACTAGTGATGAGTTATATGTAGACTGTGAAGTTATTTAAAACACTTTCATCCACCAGTTTTTTTCGTTGCCCAGCCTGTGCCAATTCAAAAACTGCAAGGAGAAAGAAGGCACTCTTCCTCCTGCTGTGATTCTTGAATCAGCTTGTATATTTGTTAACACAACATTCTCAGTTTTTAATATGTGATAATGATATTAATATACTTCCTGGGGAGATTTCCATTCTACTGAGTGCATTTCTCTGCTTTTTCCTCACTGTCTGTGGGGTGAGTCAATACCTTTAATAAACATTAATAAATATTACCTTTAGCATATATTTAAGTCAACAGAGAGGATATTTTCCCATTAAGTTGCTAAGAAATTTTATTTAAAAAAGTGGATCTTAACAATTTACCATGAAGGACAATTCTCCATAAATTTCCATGTTAAGGTATACATGTAGCAATACACTTGGCAGAAAAATAGGAAAGAACCTTTTAGTAGATACATTATGTTGCAAAACTTATATTATAAAGAATAGGCATGCATCAATCACTTTTTAGAAACTGGTCTTGTAATTCAAAGCAGAGTGCAAGAGCTGGCTTTCGTGGCTAAACGAGCTTCAAATTACATAACGTTGGGCTTGTTTGTACTCAGTTATTAGGATGGACTGGATTATAAACTGAAGCCTTCATTACCTTGGGTTTCTTGAATAATATATATTTTAGTTAAGCTAGGTCTTGCTGTAGATGATTGTGACCAAAAAATATCTTTGCAATTCTCTTCTGCATAGTTCCAATCCATGCCTGTGTCCATATAAATAATACCTGGCAGCTCTATGTATTTAGGTATTTTAAAGGTATTTATTCTTACAAAGCAGAATATAAATAAAAACTGGTCAAAATTCAACTCCAACAAACATTTTCTCAAGCAGCATCTCAGGGCATGATACTGAAGGAAAACCCACATATTTTACTGCATGCCCTGTCTCACTGACTCCTCCCTAATTGCCTCTCTACCTCCTAAATCCTCTCATTGGATTAGCAAGACTTCTCCAAATGCACTCAGGAGTTACTGCATCTACGTGTTCTTTGATTCTTGCCGTGACTTTTAAGAAAATTATTCTGGCTTTGTAAAATGGAGTTTTCCTCCCTTCGTCTGAATTGTATTTTCCTATAATGTTCTAGTATCAAATTCCTCCTTGTTACATGTCAGGTTGGATGGGGCTCTGAGCCATAGTGGAAGGTGTCCCTGCCCATGGCAGGGACGTTGGAACTAGATGATCTTTCAAGTCCCTTCCAACCCAAACCCTATTATGGTTCTATGATTTCTATATGGTGTGACAACAGCATTCATTTAGATACAGAAGGAAATAATGCCTAGGATTTAATCTTTTAAAATATATATACATAGAAACACAGGCAGTACAGTAATGCATTTATAATTTCATTTGAAGAATTTTGGTGTTGGTACAGAAATGTCTTGTTTCTCATAAAAAGAGGGCATTTGCTACCTATGAATAAAACCAGATATTTTAAACCAGAGCAGGACAGCTAAAACATGTCATTTGTGTAAACTTCCTTCCTTGGCAATATTGTAAATATTTCTCCAAGTAACTACTTTAGAAATCAGTTCCATTGGAAAATAACAATGTGACATAATGAGTAGTCTAACCAGAAGTAGGGACAAAAAGGAATTCCCTGACTTAAATTATCTGTTTATTAATTTCTACTTCCATATTTAAGCACACCATTAAATTAAATTCGTTATATGCATTAAATATTTTCTATTCCAACTATAATATTTGTAAACAATGTAAAAATAGGAGTCACAATAGGTACTTAGAATACTGTCACTTTTCCAGGGCTAACTAAAAGAAGAAAAATCGGTTTTGCCTTTTATTTCTTTACTCCTACCTGCTAAGGTCATAGAGTGCAATTCAATCCACTAAAGGTAATGGAAAAGCTCCTGTTTGTATACGTGCCCTTTAATAAATTGTATTTTGTAAAATCTACACTACATTTATCTTTGCAATTAGAACTGAAAGTAAAATACTGTAAATTTAAGACTTGCATTTCTAAAAATGAGAAAATGAATTATTGTTCCTTAATGAAAATGCCAAATTATAAACACTCTCAATCATAGTATATGTAAACACACAGGCAGAATTGATGTTTCAAGTGTCTTTCTCCTGGTGTGAAACCCCTTTATTCACTTCAAAAATTACATTAATTTTAATATATTTTTAATTAGTTCAGTAAACTTGTAAGTATGATGAAGAGATGGAAATCAAGCTTCTTAATTTTAACTGTTAATATCCACAATGACATAGAGATCATAGGATTGTAATCAGTTGAAATTCACTTTTGGGGGAATTTATTGACTGGTTATAACACAGAAAAATTGATGACTGAGAAAATACTATTTGAATCTCAGAAACAAATTACCCTTTTCAACAGCACACTGGAATTGCATCTCAAGTATTCGACTTCAGTTGATGAAGAAAAGAGCCATCAGGGAAGGCACTGCCTCATAAGAAATTATCATATTCTGCGGTGATAAATCAATAATCTTGAAAGAGGAGGGAAAAACAGAAGTTGAGAGTTGACATATAAAGTGAATACGTCCCATAACGTATCATTTGGATACTCTAAATGAAGGACTAAAAGTATAGCTGTTTTTAATGAGTTAATTATTAAATTGAATTTTAATGAGTTTAATGAGTTGCTCTTAGCTGCTCCTAATGCTTTCATGAAAGAAAGATCTTGCTGCCCGTAAACGGATGTGAGGGAAAATAAAAAATCAACAACTCCGCTCCTTAACGACATTATGTAGCTAAAGACTACTGTAATGCTACTGCATCACAGGTTATTAGGAATGCAGTGTTGCTTTTTAGAGGTTTAAAGACCCACCTCTTTGTATATGTTGACCTTTGTGAAACATCACACAAGTCTTTTAAGAATATACCTCTAGGTAAGAATATGTTTCCCTTTATAGTCTTCAGTGCTGATATCTGTGGACTACAACATTAGTTACTCTGGAATGATTTTTCTTACAAATATTGACATGAGAGTATATAAACCATTAATTATGTAACAAAGGACACCAGCCAAACCAAACTAAACCTAATTTTTACTTTCCTAGTGGATATTCAATCTAAAGAGTGCTAAAGCACTGTAAACATATTTTTATCCTGGACTGGTATATATGCTAGGGCACGTTCCTCCCTGATTTCATCAGACAAATGCAGTGGTATAGGATTGCTCTTATTCAAACCTAAAAGCTTCCTTTGTTAGTGGATATCTGCAGATGAAATCCCTTGGCGTCTGAATGTGCTGTATTCCTCCTTCTGCTTGCAATTACAGGATGCTTCACAAGGGATGCCAGGCTTTGTGCAGTGTTCTTTATTTGCGGCAAATTAAGGAGACATTCTGCAGCACCGAGGTTGCTGAATCTGTTTACCAACTGCCAGATGACTGCACTTATCATTTTATAGGTGAAAAACTAGAACTATCTAGTTGTGCTTTGAATGTATACATCCACAGCAGTCCAAATTACACCAGCAGTAGTGCTGCTATTTATACAGGTGATAATAGCACTAAAGAAAATACCACCCACCTAGGAATAAGAGACTGTAGTAAAAGTCCTTATTTATCTGCCTATCAAAATACTCTAAGGCTGAACATACAAAAAGATAGTGTTTATATTAATGGTGGAAAAACTCTACCTGTGTTCTTTTCATGCATGAAAAACGGTCTGTGAATTTTATTTCAGCTGTGCAAAAGAAAATCATCCCAAAAATACAATGTACTGGGTTGTAAGTAGAGTTCCTGAACGGGTATAGATCGAAGGCTTGAGGAGCAGATTTTAGAAGATTGAGGGTAAAACTCACTTGTGTTTATAGGGATATCTGTTCTTACTCTTTCATGAACACACACTCTGGCCTGTAATAGAATAGTAGCATGTTCTAGCATATAGTTACAAGTGAATTACATGTGTAGATGACACATGACCTTGCTGAGAGTAATGGTAATCCTGCTCAGTGGAGTCCTACTGAGATGCCACACCAGTTAGTGCATGATACCAAACATCTCTATGTGCAGTGTTTCCCGAGGGGCTGAGAAGACTAAACAAATTAGGGTTGTGCAGGGTGTAGTGGCTTGTGTGTGCTGCCATACAGTCTCAGACCTATGCTGTTGAGACCCAGAGGAAGCAGAGGTTTCTGTATAGTGCTCCTGGGACCTCCCAGAGCAAGGGTGAGTGTAGGTAAAAGCCCTCAGGGACCTCACCACTCTCTACAGAGTAAAAATACCCTAAACTAATAGAGTGTTCCCATTTTTTAGAATACTTAAACACTGTTTAGTTGGCTAAAAATGAGAAGGGCTGTACCTGTAATGATCTGATGATGTCACTCCACATTGACTTCTAGAGGAGAGAGAGAGAGACAAGGCCACCTGTTGTATCTGGAAAAGTTAGTCAAGCTTCAGGCAAATAAGTCATATACATTCAGGTATATAGGTACATTTTGGTGAAAGTAGAAATTTTAAAACAAACTCTACAGGCTTGGCTAGTAGAACTGATCTTTTAAGAAATTCTCAATTCCTTAAAAAATTATGGTATTAGCTATTTCTTGGTATAGTTGTATGACTAATAGGACTTTCCAAACAGTTCACTTCAGCTCACCTCACTTCACCACTGAATGAACTATTATATACTAGTGTTTGCTACAAGTTTGTGTTGTCCTCACCATTTCAACTCACACAACTCTCTTGTGTAGTTCCTCAACAGTTTTCAAGAGTAAATTTCACAGTAACATCTTCATAATTTGAAAAGCTGAGGAGAATCAATGGAGCTAATCACCAAAGTATATAGTGAATATTTCTTCTAATAACTATTATATTTTCTAAGTGGGCTATTGTGGATTTTATACCTTCACTGATAAAATTTATTTTCTCATAAGTGGTTTTGAATTAAGATGGGAATAGAACTTAAAATGGTAAATGTATTACTTTCACACTAAATACACGTGATTGTTTTGGCCTTGAGCCCAAGAAAAATGAAGAATTTTTCTCTACTGCAAGCTTTAGCTTTAGTATTTTTCAAACTCTTTAAACATTTGCCAAAGAGCTGAAGATGCCTGTTCTCTCACTTCTTATGTGTTTTGAGTTCTATAGCTTTGTGAGGCACCTTCCTATGGCTTCTAGTGTCTCTAAATAGTTTAATTCTGGAAGAGAGATTAAGTGAAATATGCACAGATGGCTAAAGCAGAGGCTTGGTCAGGCGATTTGTCATTAAAAATAACTGTGTTTTGTCTTGGCTATTACAGTCACTGGATCTAAACCTCGTCCAGGGAAAATTAAGGGTACTAAAAGGCCCGGCTGACCAGATTGTTATAGGCATGTATGTAGTTCATTCATGAATACAAATACAATTCTGGACACTTAACTTTCATTCCAGTTATTGTCAGCCAACTGAGGACCTTCAGCTCTCCTTAATTTATCACATATTTCATACCTGGGTGACATAGACTGGTGCTTATAGAAAACTTACTTAGGAGGGGGAGTGTCCAATTGGAGTAAAAGGTGTATTCCTCAGGGTAAGTGTTATGAGACAGACGTTTGGAAGAGAACCAGTCGCTAACACTCTAAACTGGATTAAATTAGAACATTTTAAGTTAATTTGTTTAGGGCCAAGTTTTGATTTAATGTTTAGGATTTAGAAATGGCTAGTTCATGATAGGGTTGATAAAGCATTTTAGCAGAGGTAGGATGAGCCACTGATAGTTGTGAGAGGAATCAAACATGGAAAAGCGACTTGTGTGGAAGAATCTTGCAGACAGAACCAAGAGTAGTATGTGATGCTGTTGTTTCTGGTGTCTTTGCAGGAGCTGGGTCTGGAGGAGAAGGTGCTAAGAAATGGTTTGCATGCCAATCCTGTATCTACTGAATTTTTGTTGTGTTCATTGGTGTCCCTGCACCTCAGCAGTATCAGTAGACCTAACTTACCTGTGGCAGATGTTGGCAACCTGAAAAAGTGTCACTGTAAGCACACTCAAGGCTCTTTTCAAGACAAACTCATGAACATCACCTCACTTGCTGAAGGTAATAGTAGAGTTTGTGCTGTCCTGCATAACATCCCAGCCTTGGCTTAGGCCATGATGTTCCAGTTATAACTGACATGATCAAATACCTGTCATTGTAAAGGTCTATATGTATCAAAGGGAAACCTTACTGTATGTCCTCCATCACAGAACCTGTCTTCTGAATACAGCAGTGATTCGCAATGGGTTTCCTTGAGTCACCACAGTTTGTGTTAAATACCCTGGTTCCTGTGACAAGGTAAATCTCTGAGTTGGATCAGCCATAGAATTTAGTTATTGAGTTTCTTGCAAAAGGACCTTGCTAAATGCCTTTTTTCATACTTACTTAAGTTTTTATTAGATTACATGCTTGGGCCAAAATTGGTACTTGCTTCCCTAATTGGCATGGTTTTATGTGTTTTGTATTTCTCCTCTCAATTTGCTTTTATAGGAAATGACACTTACTTCAGTCAGATTTATCCCAAATGCTTAAGCCTAATGTACATTGAAAGGATATCATCACAAGGTGCATGAATGCACATGAGTTGCATTGGGAACAGTGGTGGTATTTGCATCATTTCGAATGTACCTTCTGTACATAGATTTACAGAAAATAAGTGTATTAATTGCATCACATTACATATTGCATGGTAAAGACTGAGTTCAAATTATGTCTTTGCCATCGAGGACAAGATCTCATCAGATGATTTCATTGATTCTTCACTGAACAAATGAAGAATTCAAGCATAACTTAGGAAGATTAGATTTTACAGTTTATGTTGATTGGTACAAATTGTGATAGACCAAGAAAGTAGCACTGTGATGGAAGTGTCAAGAAGGAGAAGTTCAAGAAAAAGCAGGGGAAGAGTTCAGCCTCCTTTTCCCCAGTTCTCAGAGTGTGATGATTTTTCCTATCTAAAATCTGCAGCAGTTTTTTAGGCACTAAGTGTTCATACAGGTACAGACTCTTCTATGAGCTGGTAACACTGGAACACATGGCACTGGCCTAATAGCATTTAGGCACCAAGACCCTTCAGAGCAGTGAAAGTGAGTCATTTGAAATCCCCATGATCCATGGTGAAACTAATGGTGGGAATGTCTGTCAGGTCAAGCAGCCCTGGCTGTGCTCCAATTAGCTGTACTTGTAATTGATGTTACAGGTTTGAAGTCTGTTCATGGTCACTAAAGTTCACAACAGTGTTATGGGGAGGTGACTGAAAACCGAATAATTTAATAGAGTGGTAGAGGTGGGGAATTAAAAAAGTCAGGGGCCATAGCATCCAGAAACTCTAAATTACTTAGTGTACACAGACACCCCATACTGACTACGATGGGGACACTGTGCTGAATTCCCCTCAGGACATTTCCAGCCAATTGCTAGGAAGATTTTTGGCAGGCTGTGTTTCATTTTGGCCTGTGAGAATATCCCTTGCAGTTTTAACCAGCTTGCACAGAGTCCTCTGGATTCCTTGTTTAGTGAGAAATAATTTAGTCAGAGACTAAAACACTGATGCTTTATTTTAGCTGCTGGAGTACACAGGGTCTTAATGATCTCTTTGGCTCTCAAGCTTTCAACCCCATTGGATGCATCTGGCATTTCCTAAGGTTCACTCACACCGGCACAGTCACTACAGAACTCAGCCAAAAATCTGCACTGTGCTCTCCACGAGGGGCATCTACAGCACTGAAGTACAGCCCAGACAGCGTAAGAGGGCCATGGCCCTTTTACCATTCCTTAGAAGTCTGAGGAAGCCTTCTGAAGCAGCCCTGCAAATTCTGAATTGCTAGTACATGCTGAGAGAAGATGTGTGTGTGTGTGTGTGTGTGTGTGGAGTGAGGTGGCTGTTATTCAGGGTTTTGTGATTATCCCAGAAACATGAGTCCTTGTACCCAATTTTTCACCCTCTTGTCAGCAGCAGGAGAGGCAATCTCACTACTGGGCACGGAACACTTCCCCTTTACTCTTTTTTCCTTGTTATGTCTGAAGAGCCCTGCACGAAGGGCTCTTCTTGGGATGACAAAATCAATGCTGCTAATACTTTTAAGAAGCTTTAAGGTGATCTGACCACCCCAATGAGCTACTTTAAAGGCAACTTGGTTATGTCTGCACAGTTTCAAGTAACTGCAGTGTAGACATATCTTTTAGGTATGCCCATTCTCCTTGGCTAAAGCCATATTGGAACATATTGCTTGCTATACTATAATACAATTACAATGTGCAGACTTAGACTGGCACTAAAACATCATAAAATAAGATTAAAATGCTTTCAGTTTTATGTCTGAATTACAGCATCAATCTGAAATCCTGCTGTGGAGTTTATGTTACAGGCACAGGTACATAAGGACCTGTGAATATTCTTCTTTATGCCCTATGAATTCTCTCCTTCTGGCAGATCTCACTAAATGGCTCTTAAATTGTGTGGTGATATTTGCTTTTGTGTATGTAGCAGCAGTCTGTTCAATCATTTCCTGGAGAAATCAGCGTACAAAAGACAGCCTTTCCTAACCCCTGTCTGCTTCCTTCACTCCCAGGCCTCTGCTTCCCCAGTTTCTCTCCCAGATGGAAAGAGATTCTTATATTTCTTGCTAACCATTACTAACTTTGCAGTTAAAAACTGTTGGCTTCCTGCAAAGCCCAGAGGATCCTAGTGTAAAGAAGAGTGGTAGCTTCAGGGTGATGAAATCCATTTCCATCATTTGGTATTGCCTACTGCCTCCTACTCATTCAATTTTGGTCTTCCTTGAAATGAGTCGAAAGAATAAAGTAGACCTCTCTGGATTGACAAAATTTCCCTGGCAAAGTAGCTACTCAGTAAGAAGTAGATCAAAAGACAGCTTTGGTACTGAAGTGCAGACTAGAAAAAAGAAAAGGTCTTGAGGCTCTATGACTGCTGGTGTTGCAAAGCCTAAAGGCAGGTGCCCAGCTCCAGGAGAAGAATTCACAACACCACTCATCATACCCTCCTGTACTGAAATCTGGGACCTACAGCAGGCACCAAACCAAACCAAGAGGTCCTGCGGCTAGGAAACTGCCTTGAGAGGCTTTACCCTCGTGGTTTGGGTGCCTTTGAGAGACTCAGAGTCAGAATTGGGTGTTTTTAGATAACTGCTCTCTTTTCAAGTGTGTGTGTCCAGCCACCACAGAGTCTGGCTGGGCAGGGCCTGTCCCACTAGTAAAGCCAGGAGCAGGGCATCTGTGAGGCATTGGGACAGCCCCAGGTTGCCGTCACTTCCCTGGAAACAGGGATGGGCTCAGGTTGGGTCAGGATATAGGCCCACAGGCAGTCCCAGTTTGGTGGGGCCCATGGCTAGGCATGGAGACAGACCCTGCCACAGCACTGCTGGGGCAGGGACTGACAGCCCTGGGGTGGTGAAGTGTGGTCCTGGGCTGTGGGCATGGGGGGTGGGTAACTCAGGGAGGGGTGGGCAGGGAAAAGCAGGACTTGATGAAACAAAATGTTGTGATCTTTAGCCTGTGCTTGAATTCACCTGATTCTGCAAGCAGATCTGATTTGAATGTTATAAAAGTGACAGGAACTTGGAAACAGTGCAGGAAAAGAAAACATATCAACAAATTGCCTAGTGGCAATCTTTCCTGGTTCATCTGAAATGCTCCTGCCCCTTTCCTTCAGATTAAGCCTTGAAGTTATTAGTATTGCTTACTGGCAGGAAGGGCTGATGCCTGTGTTATTGTTATTAACATATTTGATAACCATCTGTGGTAGTTTGGTCTAGGCCTTCCTTGGTGACCAGTTTGTAACCAAGGAAGGGCCCAGATTTTCCCAGTATTCCCTATGATTTTTACGTAAACAAGACTATAAGAAGAAAGGAGGAGAGGCCTTCGTTTTTTCCTTCCGGCGGCTTGGAGGTGCAGGTTCCCTGCTGTTGAGTCTGTTGTGTTGGGGAGCGAGGCCTGGTAAGGCCTTGCCGACCTTGGGAGGCAGAGGTTGCCGGCGATCGTTCCAGAGCGACTTTCGGTTGTCCCAAGGAGAGTAGTGAGGTATTTCTTTGCTAACTCTTTTAGTTGCTAGATCTTGGGCTACTGATTGGGATATATATATATATATTCTATTTTGGTTTTGTTCCTTTTTTTTCCCTTCTCCCTTCCCTTTCCCTTTTCCTTGTAAAATTGTATATATATTTCAATTGTATATAACTGTAACATAAGTGTAAATATATATATATATATTGCTTTAGCTGTCTCTCTCGTTTCAGTTTTCTTGGTTGTTTTTTTTTCCCTCTTCTCCCTGAGGTTTGGGGATGGGGGGGCTTCTTCTGGTAAGGTTTGGAGACTTGGCAGGGAGCCAGCTTCAAACCATATCAGCATCCAACAGAGAAGTGGCACAGGGGTGTGATTTTTTTCAACAGCAGAACAAAAATCCTATCAAAGAAAGAAAACTTTAAAACCATTATAGCAAAGAGGGGTTTTGTAGTGTATTTTGTGTAGCCTCAGGAAATGCTAACATGTCCAATACAATTTTGTTGTTCTTTTTATTGTTTATTTTTGTATTTATGTGGGTTTTCCCCCTGCTACTAGCGAAGGTAGACAATAACACAAGTCCCTTGACTGAGTTCTAAGCAAACATGAGAATGGTTTACCACACTCTTTGAAGGTGAATGGTAGGTCTGAGGAAGAGTGGGGCTCTGTCAGGGAGGCAGATGTCTTTGTTCCCTCAGGAAGGAAATTCTTGAAAAGAAAATGAGTGGAGAGAGTATTTCATGTTCACAGATAGTTCCTCTTCCTGGAAATGTCCAACTCTTTCCAAACCCTGCCATGTGGTCTCTCTCAGAAAAAGATTGCTAGCTATTTGGTATTTCCTCCAAAACCACCAAAGATTACAAGTGTGCTGTATAGGGCTCCTTAAAATTAACTGATGAATATTATAATCTCTGACGAAACAGAATTTTTAAATAAAGGAAATTATCATAGAAACAAGCAAACTACTTGATGCAATAAGAAGTAATTACATTGGATTTCATGAAAGTAGAAATAATTATCAGGGGGAAGAGAGACCATGTGAGAATGAGTTAAGGAAACCAGAGACAAAATAACAAAACCCCAGCAATTACCTCTTAAAGAATTTTAAGTGAAGTCCATATGTTTTAGGAGATGTGGCATATACAGAAACTGCAGGATAGAGACAACAAAAAGGACTGGATAATTTTTATGAAACTAGCAGTAAAAGTCTGGATTTCATTTTGAATCACAACCTTTGTGTTTTTTACTACAGCAGATCGATGAGACCATATACCCATACCATACACCAGAAGAAATATATTGAAGGCACATCAGTTTTGCAGATTTTATGACTTCAGCTGGCAAAAACGTCTGCATTTATACTTTAATTAGCAGGGTGAAATCACATCAAGTCCAGGGAGATGTGCCAATTTACACTAGCAGAGGAGTGAGTCCTTAATATTTTGGGATAATTGAATTTGAATGCAAATTTATAAATATTTTTAGCAGCCTGTATTCTAGTTACATTATTACATACTGTAAACTAAATAAACTAATAATGTAATTCAGAGCCTATTATGATGGCTTGTATCCTGTTAACTGGGTCTGAAAATAAAAGGCAGCTATTATGCAAATATCACAGCCCTTTGAATGAATTACGTATTTTGGATGATGAATCTGACCCATATTTTACGTAAGTCGTGGCACTCTTTTTGTTCCTATTAACAATCAGAAAGGTTTATATTATGAACATGCTTGCCAACCACGACTTATGCTAAAATATCGCATTATGTCTCCGTGCAGATGTCTCCAGCTTTTGTACATGAAGGTAAAAAGGCAAAAAAAATTTCTAGATTCATACAGTTTTGTGCTTCACTTGAATGCAATGATGGTGCACCCTTAATACTGATTTGTTCAACATTGACCTTTTCAGTATGTAAATATATCATCTCCCCACACAGTGCAATCAACAAGGTATAGGGTGATTGATTCAGGAGAAATTGCCTTGGAAACCTCAGGTAAATGGCTTTATGAAGAAGTTTGCAGGTATAGCATGGTCAAATGTAATGTGTGTGATGTATTCATAAAGGATGCAGTCTCAGTGCTGTGGTCTCTGACTACAGATCATGTCTATAGTCAAATGGTAATTCTTTGGTTTTGTGGTTATTCAGAGCATTTTTATTTTAAAAGAAAATCAGTAAAGGCAGATGACTAGTAGTCCAAAACAGAGGATAAATAAATGCCTCTATATTGTACAGATTTATGGACTGACTGTGTCAGAACTGACAAGGTGCAATCTTTCCAAAATCAAAACATTTCCATAATGAAAGACAGAAATAACACAAACATAGTAATCCTTTGTCATAATTTATTACCAAAAAAATGTCTGCTAGCTTGCAGATCCCTAGATTCCTGCAGCCATGAAGCCTTTATTTCTTCTGGTGAAGGCAGACATAAAACTTTTACAAATGTGGTTTGCCCTTCAAGGAGACAGATTGAGCTTCAGCTGGATTATTATTGTGGATAGGACAGAAAAATGTCACTTTAGTTTTGTAAGAGTCCAAATTTTCTTTCCTCTATGAATTCCTGCCTCTTTGACCATTTTGACCACAGCTGAGGTCAGTGGGCTCTACTGCTGGAGAACATCTCTGATATCCTCTGATACTCGTGAAGGTAATGTGTGCTGAAAACAGGTCCTGCCTGTATTTTAGGGGAATAAAGAGAAACCATAACTGAAACCTACAAGTTCCTGATATTTGCTGATCACAAATATCAGTCCTGAAAAGAAAAAAAATATTGAATATCAAAAGGAGATCCCATTTATCAATAGCTAGATCTCCAAACCTTGTTGATAGCTGCTCCAGATGGCAGCTGTTAATGCTGCTGATGTCAATCAGTTCTCTTGTTGGAGCCCTTGTTTCTATCAGAAACATCACCTGAAGCTAACACAAAGATCAGTCCTCTGCTGACAAAGTGGTGCAGTTGCTAGACATATGGGATAAAATAATTGTATTCATTCTTCCTGGTGAAGTAAGGGAAAATCCCGGTGACACTGAGGAAATGCTAAATTCCCTGTCTGCTGAGATATTATAGTGTTGGTCTCTGACCTTGCATGGAAAGGGTCTTGCATTTCTGGCAGCCACGATACATTTGCTGCTAACACCTTATGCCTCTTGCCTTGTCAGGAATAAAAATAGAAAGTTTGAATTTCATCATGCAGTAGTAAAGAAAACAAAGAACTATTCATAAAAGTGCAGCCACAAATGGATTTCACTGCAAAACCTTTTAAAATATTTTATTTTATTTTGCTAATAATTTTATGGTGAACCCTTCTCTGAAATTAGAAGGATGACATATAATATGCTGCCTTACATTTAATTATAACATTTTATAATACCACTTGTATGAATGAATAGCTTTGGACGAAATGTGGTTGAGTTGTTCTTAATTTGGTCACTGGAGGACTGCCATATTTTTTCACTTACAACAATAGAAAGAGTGAAAAAAAAAAATTACAAAAGTGGCTGGCCCAGAATCTCAGCTATTGCTAAACAGCTTGGGAATGACAGTGTGCATTCATCCCTGTGGATGTCTGTGTCAGGATGGTCTACGTATTTTCCGAACTCCATTTTTCTTATAGCAGTTACTAAATTTTCAAGTTCATCAAAATACTGTAAAAAAATGAAGTCAAGAAAACTGAGTTCAATTAAAACCAAAAAAGCAATAGCTTTTTTTTTAAAGGATTAGCAGATGGGCTGTAAAATATCTATGCCTATCTAGGACAATGGGTACTTGTAATGAGCTCGCCTGAGTATTTTGTATAATTTACAAAGGAACACTGTACTAGGCTGAAAGTAGCAAACCCAAAAATATCCAGAAAAACAGCACTCTGTGATATATAAGACAAATCCTTCTTTCTATAACAAGACTCATGGTGAAGTCAGAAAGAAATTATCCCACATTTATTGTACTCCTAAGAGGTATAGTACAGCAATATAATACAAGTTTCTAAATTATAGTTTTCTAAATTAGCTGTGTTGAAATGCAGTAAATTAGATGAATCCTTCATGATAAATCTTATCTCCTATAGCAGAATGTTTCCATGCAGAATGAACAATCCTGACCCTGGAGGGACCAGTTCTGTTTTTCAGTATTAAAAGACATCATGCACATCTGAGGACAGACTTTGGCAACTTTTGTAGCCACAAAGGACTGCATAACTTGGGGAGATAGTATGTTACAGTATGCTAATCTTGGCAATATAACTAATAAAGTGCTTATTTTCAGCATTTTCCAGCATTATTGTGCTCTGTGAGATCTGCAGATGTGTTCCTTTAATTTTTTCAGAAATTCAGTTAATCCTGTGTCTAATCTCACGTACACAGAAGCAAGAAAGTGGCTGAAAAAGAAACTGCATAATGCTGCAGTCTTTGCAGGAATAAGCACCCTAATTCTCTCTGTTATACTGACTTGATGCTAGTGTTACTTCACTAATTGAATATAGTTTCCTCTACCCCCATGTATAACTGGTTTGACAGAATACAGAAGCAGGTCCAAAGTGAGATGTTTGCAGGAACTTTGTGCATTTGCTGCACCACTCTTACAACTTAAGTGTGTGGTCTGCCTCAAACATGCCCCCACAAGAACTGGAAATGCCTCAACTGAGCAGCAAAGAACACTTTTACTGTTGCACGCAGGTAATACTGTCATCTCAAGTAACTACAAGAAAATTAGTATAACTGACTAAACCACTGTTTCTTTTACCGGGAATTCT
Source organism: Lepidothrix coronata (assembly GCF_001604755.1). Classification (NCBI taxonomy): domain Eukaryota; kingdom Metazoa; phylum Chordata; class Aves; order Passeriformes; family Pipridae; genus Lepidothrix; species Lepidothrix coronata. The sequence continues at coordinate 11,782,462 of NW_016690186.1, forward strand.
ATTTCAAATTACTTATTCATGAGAACACTTTTCTTAATGAACAGAATTGACATTACACTGAGACATTACCTGGAAGAATGTGTTGAGCTCACTAGGCAAAAGAGAGTTTAAGTGCAACAGTAATCCCAGGATAGAGAATGATACAGGCTGACGTTCTGGTTAGCAGTCTTCTCTGCAAAATTTCACTTCATTGGATCTTCTCATTGTTAGATTCTGGGCACTGCAATGAAAACTGAAAACAGCCTGTAGCCCTTTTCCCTCCTGTTTTGGAAAAATATTTGGTGATTCATTAAACAAAATATTTCATTCCTTTACCTTAGAGAAGCTGTATGTTTTTAAGAAGCCAAGGCTGGGATATATTGCATGTCTAAGCATCTTTATGCTACCTTGTTGGTTTTATGGGTTTAATTATAGGTTTAATGTCATTTCAATATTGCCAGAAAGAAAATAAGCACTCATATGGGAGAGTAATCTTAAAAAAAAAAAACCAACACAACAACAACTACAAAAAACTAAAACCAACCAACATAAAAAACAAAACCAAACCAAAACAAACAAAAACCCCCCAAACCAAAACAAAAAAATAGATCTCTTCAGATATACATTAGATGTCCTACAGCTGTCCAACGTCATTGAGGGAAAAATTTTTCTTGGAATAAGTCACAGTAAGTTCTGCCCTTACTTAACCTTCCTACTGACACACTGCTAGGCTGCCAGCAATATGATCTTTATCCCTTTGTCTTGTACTCAGCAGGCAACATTTATTTTACCTCATTAAGCTGGCAAGTGCAAGGTGCTGACTGCTTTATCTTGTGCTGTTTTTCACTACAATCAACTCTTAAATTCCTTTCACCTTTTGAAATTCAACAATTAGGAAGAAATAAATATCTCTAATGAAATTTTTTTAATGACTGAAAACTTTTCCCAAATTTTGAAGCAAAAGGAAAAAATTGAATGTGATCTCACTGTTACTTTAGTATGCATAAGACACAATAAGAAAATTATTGTATCATAGCTTCTGATCATTGAATACACAGAATGTTGTCTGTGGCAAGAGAAGTAAATGCAAATGTTAATACTCACTACTGAATAAAGCTAAGAAGTAGAAGACTGTTAATGGCTTTTGAGAAAACATGTGAACAGTCAGCATTTAAAGATAAAGGAAACACAGTCTCAGGTCCTGGGAAAAACAACCCATTAATCAGTAATGTGGGAGGTATAAATGAAGAAGCATTGGACTGACTCAGATGTTAATATGTGCACCCTGTTTAATAGACCAGAACAAATAAAAATGTATCAAAATTGCTGTATTCAGGTGTGCCTGTCAGCACTGCAATATCTTTTTAACTGATGAATTGCTATGCCAGATCACAACAAATGTTCATCCAAATCCATCCTTGACTTCTGGTGGTGAATATCCCCTCTCTGGCTGGCCAAAATCCTCCTCCTAACCCTTCCAGATTTTGGCCTAAAAGGTATGTTCATAACTGTCTGAATAAAAAAAAAATCTAGATTTTTAATTTAAAGCACCAGTTTTGGTGGAACCAGAATTTTCTTGAATATGAGCAGTACTGAGAGGAAAGATCAGGCATGCATAGAAAAAGGGGAATCCCTTTAAAGAACAAATTTGAGGTAGTTATTAATTTAAAAAAAGATTGAAAATGTGATTAAATGCACAGTTTTAGGTCAATATGGTGACATATATGTCATGTGACATCTGTGAATGAATCAAACATGACATGCACTGAAATGTGGAGCTAACAAACCATTTTGCACACACAGCTTTTGATTGTATCACAAACTACCCCAAACAGGCCTCTTGTTGAACACCAAATAAAGTATTTCCTTGGAAGCTGTGTTCTCTTTTGTCTTTTCTCCTTTGGACTTGTGTAAGCTTGGTCCACTTTTAAGATCACCCTGAGCCTTGTTTTATGCCATAATAAAAAACAGTGTTCTGGGTTTCTGAAGTCAGATGACACAGATTTTGCAAACTTTCCTTCCAGTGCAAGAGGTGTCTTTGTTTTCAAAATATGGGTTATTTTCACAGCTATGTGAACAGAGATCTTAAGAGAAACTTATATCCCATTTCTGACTTTGCTATACCTGCTGCTATCTGTTTTGAGCTGTTGTGTTGGCATACAGGCTAATATTAAAAAAAAATTAAAAAAAATTGAGTGTTTTCTGTTCAGGGGAAAGAGTTAACTTCATTTGAATTTTACATCACCAGAGAAGCTAGCAAAGTTGATGGTGCTACAGTGCCTCACAGCTTAAAAACATTAACAAAAATAGCTGCATTTGTGTTAACACCTCATGATGAATAAACTCATATTTTCACCAGTTTTGCAGTAGGCCTAATGACTAGTGGTCTTGCCTGGAAGTCAAGAGCTCTGGATTTCATTATGTCTTATTCTGCATCTTTGAGATTCTCTTGGGTAAGTCACTTTTTCTGTGTGCTTCAGTTTCCCATCCATTAAATGACCTTTTTGAAATGCTGTAAAGTCAGTGGTTTCCCAGTGCAATGCAGTGCTGTGTGTTATTAGTGCAGCAAATTAGTGCTCTTGAACATCAATTGCTGGATTCCTGTAAATGGATAAGAGGGATGAAAACACTGACAGCTGGTGAATACCCATACACAACTCTTCACATACAGCTGGGGTATTCTATTAAAGCCAGTCATTAGAAGTCTATACCAAGTCTTTATTTCTGGTGTTTGCTCTGATCAACACGTACAAATAAAGACTTGCAGCCCCAACAGTTTAGTCTGAAAAAAAAAAAAAAGGAATCATTTGCTCACAGAGTTTCACTTGAAGTAAATATCAGACAAGTCAACATGTCAGACATGTCTCTCATGTCTGACACTGTCAGTTGCACTGGGGCAGACCAGCTCATTTATATTTGAGAAATGAAAATTTGACTGTGGAGGACTTGCAGTATTTGCTGCAGCTGGCAGACAACAGGAAGTGAAAATAAGCTACTGAAATAAGCTTTGTTGTGTTGATGAATTTTTAAACCATAATATTTGTGCTGGGTAATGTTAGGAGAAAGGGTAGTTAGAGGTATGGTATCAGGTTAGAGTGTTGGAGAGCTTGGAGCAGTTTTGAATTTTTCAGTACTTTGCCCATGATTTTGGTTGTACCATCTCATGCCTTATCCCTCAATTTATTAAATAGGACCTGTAATCCTGATTTGCTTGTAACGTGAGATCTAGAGTGCAAAAGCAAAAGAAGACAAGATCTACATATTGTTGTTATTTTATAAACACTGAGATAATAATAATAATAGTACATTCCTTCTCTTGTACTATTAAAAAGAAAGACTTAGATTTGAAATAAGACAAAAAAAACCCCAAAAAAACCAACCAACCAAACAAAAACAAACAAAATAACCCTGTTCATTTTGGAAACAGAGACCTCTCTTTCCTTTGATTTGTGAAAACAGAAATCTGAGCTACCCTCGAGTCTGCGTGCACAGCCTTAAAACATGGCTGGTCCACACTTAAAAAGTTAAAACCTCACAAATATTGGAAAGAAATTGGTAGAATAGTCTGGTAGACATATCTCCAATGAAGGTCAAATACCTTTTTCTTCTGCAACAGTAAATGAACCTGCCTCCAGATACAGGCTGATGGGTAAGTTGCTGTACTCATTTCAATAAGGGATACATTTCTACCTGCAATCAGGACAACATTTTGGTTTCCTTGAAGAAATTAACTCTGAGGAGATTACAAACATGGCAAGGGAGGATGTAGATTGATCTTGTTCCCAAATGAAGAAGCACTAAGGAAGTAAGAGTAATTTTTGGAGGATATAGTGAAAGTTTATTATATAGAGTATTATCTAATAAGCAAGTTTTGGATCATTGTCAATACTGCCTATGGAATCTTTGGAATCTCCCTAGAATTACGACAGAGAGTTGGTAACTTACATCTGATTGCTTAGTTTTCTCATTTAAATCTGCTTATTTTGATAGAAATTAAAGCTGTAGGAGAAACAAAATTGTCATTCAGCTTGACAGTAAGTAAAGGTATCTGCAACCCATAAAGGTAGCAGTTCCATATTGGCATCTGTCCTGTTTTTGGTCTTACAACTCTGCTGTTGAGAGCAGCATGTAGTACATGCTGATCTCTGACACAAAAATTGCTCCATTCCCTGGAAGAAAAGTTTGTGCTGTTATGGTGCCAATTTTTAAGATAATGCAGGCTACTGGTGTCAGAAGGGGCATAAAATGAACAACTAACATGGGTTCCTCAGGAAACCCCTAGGAAATGTATGCGGCTTTAGGGTCTTGTTATCGCTGCTGCTGCAAAGTTACTATCTGTGACATTTTCAGCTATAACTGTGCACCTCTGCAGATGCATCACAGTGTTCACTCCTAACAGCTCTTGTTATCAGGCTGCAGCAAGGTGAAAGGTGTCAACTTTTCTGTTTCCTAATTATGTAGATCTTCTAAAAAAATGAAACATCCCATGGAGTTGAGTAAAATTGAAGTGGTAGTCAAAATTTTGAAGAGTATGATTTTTCTGCTTGATACTCCACTTCCAATCATCATCCCTTTTCAGTCCATAATGGCCTTGCCCTCTGAGATTGGGCACAATATGTATGATTGTAAAAGCTCTGGATTGCTATTGATGCATTTTATTTTAACATTTATAAACCTCCTGGCATCATCATCACAGTGCTTAGTATGAAGGTTGGAATAAAGTCCATGTGCTTATTTCTTTCCGAAAGAACCTTATGTATTCAATGCATCTGGAAAACAAAGCATGTCCCATTTATCAGTGGGGCTTGTATATTCCATGTGTCTGAATGAGAAGGCACTGCACAAAGAATTTTGTGTTAATAGCAAGTATTTCAAATAAAATTGGTTGAATAGTCTATTCTGGAACTTGTAGTCTTAGACTATCAAAACTGCCAGACGTTGCAATCTTTGAGCAGCTGTCTCCATTACAAGATTTGTCCCTAATGCTCATATTTCCCTCTGAAATGCCTGCAGCAGTGATGACCAAGTGACTGAATAGTGCCCAATTTAGTCGCATCATCTGTCTTGTCAACTGTCTTCAGTATTTCTTCCTACACCAGCTATTGTCTTCTCCATGACAGCTTGTCTCCGTACAGGTTTTCCTCTTTCATTAAATATCCTTCTGCTTTTTCCTCTCATTTTTTTCTAATCCACTGAATTTGAGAACAAACTTACAAGTTAGTGTGAAGATGTTGTGTCAGCTTAAGCTTAAGAATAGGAGCAGCTGGAAGAAACTAGAGAGTCTTACAATGCTGAGAATACTTGCAAGAGACAGGTTGCCTTCCTGGGCACAAGCTGTTTGGTGTCAGTGGATGCATGCGCTCTACAGAGGCATGAGTCTGGAGAATACACAAGCACTCTCTTGTGAATTAAGGTTTTCCATCAGCTCTGTGACAGCTTGAGCTCCTTCAGAGACTAAACTGGCTACAAATCTTGCTTGTCCTTGCAGCAAAGATCAGAGCCTAAATCATTTGTGTGCACTCATATATGATCAGACCATATCACCATGAGGGTAGTAGTAAAATGTGGAAGTGGCTGCCAGATAAATATTTCATAATCACAGCTTAATGCTTTTTTTATTTTATTTTTCCTCCAATCAATAACACAGCAGGAAGCACTCCATCAAGTTAGAAATGTGAATGATCAGTTGGTTCAACATCTTCCTAGCTTTGCATCTTAGCTTGAAGTACAGCAAAGTCCTGCTACCTTGCTTCAAGCATGTAGAGATACAAAGATTGTTGAACGAAAGATTAAAGTGAAAAGAAGGGAATTTTTTGAGAAGGGTGATCTTTCATATCTTAGATTTATCTTTGGGTGAAGCCTTCTGCAGAAGTAAACTGATATTTTCAAAGATTTCTGTTTGAATTAAGTAAATATGTCAAAAATAACTAGTGAACAATTTTTTCTCTATATTCAAGTGTTTTAAGTGTGGTACACTGTAAAACAGCTGTTGGATTCAGTAATCTATTTCCTTAGCTAAAAAAAAAAATGCATTTTCAATTTCTTCAGAGAAAAAACACAAATATATCTATTTAATACACATCTGCTTTAGAAATCGATATACTCCTGATTTATTTTATAATGCAATAACAAAACTGCATGTTGTACTAATGCTGTTCAGAGAATTATTTTTATTGAAGGATCTGTAATACAATCTACAGATATTGGGTATCTGAAGTAAAAGGTTGTCCAGGGAAATAAGGGAAGGTAATATTGCAAAATCAGGTCTGTAATTTTTTAAGAACTTTGGGTACCGTAGATATTTGCATTAGGTCTTGAAGGATCTCAGCAATCAAAGAAAAAAAAACCAAACCCCCAAAACTGTCTCTTCTGTTAAAATCTAGTGAAATTACTTCTTTTTTCTGCTGTATGTAATGAATATGTCTCCTGACAAGCTCTTTGATGCCAAACTTTGAGCTGCGCAACCTTCTTACTAATCTTTGACTGTTACTGGTTACTGATCTGATCATAATTCAGTTTTCATTAGCAGTAGCAGTACGGACTAAAAGAAATATACTCTGAAAGTGCAATTTCTCAGAAACTTGGCACTGAAAGAGGTAAAAGTATCCTGAAATGTTATTTTATATGAGAAATCCCACCGTGCTCTGACAGGGTAGTAAATGCTTCTTCCAGATTATCTGCCTGTATTCTGCTGTGCACTCTGGTCTTCATTTCAAACCCTCTAAAGGCATTCTTCTGTGCAGAGTGCCCTGGTTCAAGTAGTGCCATACAAATGCTGACGTAGACTAAAAATAAATTGGAAACCAACGTAAAATAATTTCTAAAGTCTGAGAGAAAAAAACCCAAACACACCAGACACTGGATAAATGGTCGCTGAATAGAGGGCTTAAACATGCAAACTTGGGCAGTTCAGGATCTTTGCTTCAGGACATTTCACTCTCATGATGGTCCAAATCAGATGTAGTTTGATCTTGGTAGAGATCTTTTGCTTTTTGAAATTCCTTTGGTAGTCTACACAAAAATCCTAATTCATTCTAGATATCATAGAAGAGGTGATATTTGCTGACTGTATCAGAAGTAAAGACTGGACAAAGCCAAGCTCAGCTGACACCTGAACATGACTGCTGGAGACAGCTCGTCTTCCAGTCTGGGTAGCAGAAAGATGAGCTCACCAGGCAGTAGATCTTAACTCAAATAAATAGCAATTCAGACTCATAATACTTCTTTCACTGGGGCAGGCCACAAGGCACATTGGTGAGGCAGTACAAAGCATCCTAAGTGCATCTAGCTGTGCTGTAGCTGTTCTGTTAAGAATTAGGAAACTGCTGTGGGCAGGAGCTGACAGTACTGAAACACTCAGGACTCACAAACAAACTCTTAACATATAGAAGTCCAACAATTGTAAGAGAGTGATAAACCCCATTCATTTAGAAAGCTGAGGTCACCTTTGAACACTCTTTCCTCAAAAGAGAAAAAGATAGCATTATCTTCTATATGTTTTAAATTTTTTTTAATAACTTTAAAATTCTTTCTTTATCCATTATCTTTCAGTTTTCTCTATATCTACTGAAAGTGTGAAACCCTGCTGATGGAGACATACTACAATAATTCACCTTCAATGTTATTGAATACCTCCTTGTTCTTGGATAACGAGGAGGATAGGAAGAGGAGAGGGGAAATTTCAGATCTAAGTTTTCCATAACTTTCAATTTTATTAAATACATCTGCTCTGGTACATTCCAGTATATCAGTTAACAAATTAAATTCCAGTATATCAGTTAACAAATGAAATCCCTAGGAAAACACTGAGGGGTTTTAGACCATATTTGGATTTAATTTGTGATAATTCGAAATTTAATTTTTTGACGCTACCAGATTGGTTTTTTGGGGGTTAGGTAAGACCAGATATTATTGTAGCTTTCATAAAGAGTCTTTATTTTAAAGTCAATTTTCTTTAACTGTTATTTCACCTTGCAAAGATGTTACGTGGAGGTCCAAGTGGAGACCAGTGGAATTCCACAGGCTGTTGTGTGTTCCCTGAGCTGTAGAGTTGTCGACATCCTATGAAATGCACATCTGAGAGCTCTCTGCTAACAGCCTTCTGTACCCATTCCTGGATGCATGCCTTGATTTTTTTGCATTGGCCAGCAATTATCATGGTATGACTGCTCTGCAACCAGACAGGAAGGTTCTTTTCCTTCATTTTGATGTCATATGTCATCATAGCAGTAAATGTCAATGTGCAGTTGTGACAACGCACTGTTAAGGGGAAAGAAGATGTTTTATCGCATCAGTTACAGTCCTTGCTGCTGCCTCTTGGGACTTAGTACCGTCCAGCCTTGTCTCTGTCCCTTGCTATCAGTGAAGTCACAAGGAAATGAGCTGCTGCTCATGGAGCTGTACAACTGAAAAGTTAAATCTGTTTGTCTCTCCTACAACAGCAAGGATCAGCTTGGGTGGACAATGAGAGTCAATGGAAGAAAACACTTTTTTTTTTATATATACCACTGAATTTCAGCAATGATGGTGTGAAATTTTCCTCAAACATATCAAACATTTATACAATTGAAAGCAAAGAAAACACTAGCAGTTTATGCAAATTCTAGGAGTAATTTTAAAGAAGGATTCATAACACTGTGCACATCAGCACGCTGCAATGAACTTTTCCTTCACCATAGCCGAATGAAAAATTTTCAGATAGTTTCAGTTCATTTTCTATGTCACTTTTTCAATGGGACAGTTGGCATGGTAAGTTACTACTCAACGTCAGTAAATGTGAAAGACTGACTTCTTATATCTCAAATATTTATCTACATTTCTTTACTAAGTTATGTGCTCTAGGACCATTTTTAGTTGAGGTGAACTTTGCAGTACCAGTTTTTTTCAAAACATTAGATGTTATTGCAGTTTTTGAGTACTGTGATTTAAAGCTCTTTTTCTGAGTCTACAACCTCAGTTCTTCAGCCAGAGGGTGGCTGGCTGCTGGAACAGGCTTCTCAGGGAACTGATCATAGCACCAAGCCTGACAGAGTTCAAGAAGCATTTGGAACACACTGTCAGTAACATGGTGTGACTCTTGGGGATGGTCCTGTGCAGGGCCAGGAGCTGGGCTCAGTGATCCTCATGAGTCCCTTACAACTTGGCATATTCTTTGACTCTGTGATTCTGTGAACCCCAGTAAGCTCAGAGCACTGGGAGAATAGCACAAGATGTTTTGAGCTTTGACATGCCATGCTGTTCATACTTGTACCTCCTTTAGTTGTTTTGCGGTAACAGTCTGTGAAACCTGCTGTCCAGAACTATTTTGAAGATGGTTGAGTTATTATTTCACATTTTGAATGGAAGGATGGAAATTGCTTTTGGGTCTTGAAGTTCATTATCACATTTCAACAGCCCTGCTGGTGGTTATTAATATAACTAGATTATTTAAAAGTTTTGCATATTTAGGAAAGCTTTTTCTAATAAATTCAGATGCAGTATTAGAAGTCTGTTGAGAATTAATTCCATCCAGAAAAAAAGGAAGTGGGTGAAAGACACACAGTAGGCAGCTGCACAAGGAAAAGAACAAAATTAGATTCACAGTAATCTAAAGCATTCAGGTCTAGCTTTTCAGGTGATTGATTTACAGCCCCACATAGAAGTTTTCTTATTCTTTTTTTTTCTCAAGAACAATAGATGTCCTAAACAAGAGATATAAAATATCTTGGTAGGTCATCCAGAAGGAGGCTTGCCTATGTACAAGATTGCTTAACTGTTCCTTTACAAAAATGAACCACTTGAGCATTAGCCTGTCAAGAAAGAACACATTTTTTTTTGTTTTACTGGAATCAGATCATCTAGGAAAACAATGTCCCAAAAGTTCTAGAAAGACAAACAACTGTCAAATACAAAGAAATTGACCAAATATAGAAAGAAGGAGCAATAATTTAAGAGAAAAATAGTGCTTTTTAGACAATGAGACCCCTGTTTTTGTGAAGTACATTTAAAGGAAATTTGAGGGTTTTTTTTTTAATGGAATTTGAGTAGAAAAGAAATA
>NW_016690186.1:11792527-11802005 GCF_001604755.1 Lepidothrix coronata
GAGCTCCATCTGCCCGGGGGGCTGGGAATCGAACCCGGGTCGCAGCGGTGAGAGTCCTGCACCCTATACATGGTGCAACAAAAACCTAATTTATGTGAAGTGCAACAACCCCCCCTACACACACTGTACCCCCCTTACCCCTCAAAATTAGAGAGCTCTTCAGTTTTAATAAGCCATAAAGACCCATTTAACAGCAAAAAAAAGTCAGCCAAAATCTTCCTGGGGTATAGCACAACTGTTCAGTTGCTGTTTTAGTTGGGCCAGATAAGGGACGCCAAGCAAGCAGAATCAAGCTGTTGTTCTCATCACAATGTCTTTTTTCTCATGAGAGAATATCTTTTGAGATAAGTACCTGACAGGTAAAATTACTTAGTATAGCACCATAAATCTTCCCTGTGTTTTTTCTTCTATAACCCTCAATTATGAAGTGATGAATGCTTGCATAAGACACAGTACAGTCACTTCATTTTTCAGGACTAAATTTAAGTCTCTTGTCTTGTAATATTTCACAAAGTCTGACACTTTCTTTTCAACAAGTAGTTTAATAATCATACAATAAAGTAATTATATATATATTAATACATTACTTTTCTGTGGAAATTATAAGTGGCTATAGCATCTCTTTATTGACAGTTATAAAATAACACTGGGCTCATGCCGATTGATTCATTTCAGACTAAATCTGATTTATCTCATTTAGATTAGATCAAAAAGGAACTGATGTTGGTTCAGTTCATTCCAGAAAATCAAATTCATTACATGTAAAATATGTATCTACTTTAAAAAGTGTTTTTATTGTTATTTATAGAGATATATAATATCAGAGTGATTAAATTAATAGTTTCAAGGCAGTGATGAGAAAATTGCTGGTTTCATTATACTACTTAAGTACTAATACATTTATGAGACTACTGCAGCTCTTCTCAAAAATCTTGCCCAAATGCATGAAATGTTAGCATCCCATGAATCTGATGATTTCTTACCAGAAAAGCCATATATAAACTAAAGAACTTCTACTCCCCTGAGTGTTCTGGCCCTTTGTAGAGACAAGAAGTTCCTCAGAGAACCACCACTGGGAGGAAAAAAATAATTTCAGAAAGTTCACCCTGGTTACAGAAGAAGAAATCTACAGTCTTGCTTAAAATTACATGGTGCCTTGTGCACACAGAGTTTACCCTAAAGTTCATATCCCTTTCCCTAGTGACAATTGACCTAAACAATGCGGCAAGGATATTGATATCTTTAATCTTGCCATCCAAACATGATAGATATTTTTCTGATAACTTTCAGCCTGGGAAATCTTAACTTCTTGGACTCTCCAAACTACTAAAATGGTCTGATATAAGCAAGAGGCCACAAAAAAACCCGTTATTTGCATGAAAATTGCTCATGAGGTTGCAACATTTTTAACTATTTTCACTCACTGAGAGTTTTTTACGGCTCTTGAGATGACCATTTGCTGTATCTGTATGTACACACAGCCCTGTTTTGCTTAATTGTCACTTGCTCTGCCCTCAGATTATGGAAATTAAATGGCAGTACTTCATCTGTTGTCAACTGTTATTTGTGGATCTTTAGGTGCACCAGTATAATAAGAGCGTACAACCATGTCACATGGTGCAGATTAAAATATTGTAACATTATATCAATGTCTCTAAAAATTATAACGTGGAAATTTTTTTGTGTTTTAGTCTTGAGTATTTTGCCTGTGTAATACAGTAGTGCCTTTCACTATTTGTACAGTCATAGGCATGGGTGTTGTCCTTTTATAATTAGCATAAATTAGATTGTGGATGTTCCAAAAAGCAGGACATTGTCTAAAGAGTTTCTCAATAGCTACAGATGAGAAACTATAGCTGCAGATGATTTCACTACCCCAGTTTCTCAGTGAAGCCTTGTTGCAAAAATCTCACTGTAGATATTACATCTGAATGAGTTCTACCTTGTGATCACTTCATCTGTTTCTACTGAGAGAACAGACTTTGGGAAAACCATGCCCTGTGATGGGATCTCATCCAGGGAACAGTCATACAGAACCCAGCAATAAGTTTTTACTCAGTGTTGACAGGTTCTTGAAAACCCATAGGAAAGGAAAGGGATATGATGTAGCCCCTGGATAGAAATTACCACAGAAAAGTGAAAAACTGCCTGAAAATCTGTCACATAGAAATTACTTGTTATTATGCACTGTAAGTAGGTGCTATGTGTAACAGTTATGTAAATGTGTCTAAGAGCAATAGGACAGTCATGCAATGTTTCCAAAGGTTTATAGGGGAATTCCAAGCAGGAAAAAGAAAAATCAAATGTCTGTCATCTGCAGATCTGAAATTCATGTAAACCAAAACACCAGGCTTCAAAAAAATTAAATAATTACCTGTTCCTCAGCTAAGAGGTGAAAAGACTTATAAAGTTACCATTTTAAACCTAGGACCACCTTACTGATAGCTTAGAAGTTCTGCCTTCAAAAGATATGTTTGAGAAGTGTTCTCCACATTCTTTTCCTTAAGTACCAACCATAGCCTGTGTATAAAAGTGCACAAGTCTGATTGTCTGCATTTATATCTGTATTAAGTACAATTATTATCTCCATTACGTCAATTTGCAATGAATAGAAGAGTAATCATTTCTATATGTTGATAATTCTGCTTTCAAACAGAGATTTATGTGTCTAGTTTGTCTTATGTCTAGAAACCAAGCCAGTGTAGCTAAACAGTTTTAATAGACCGTATGCTATTAATAGTTTCTCTGATTATTTTGCTCTTGCAAAATATTTCTTTGCATATAATTTTGTTTGAGTCAAGTTGTTCTGTAGAGAATGCTAGGAAGATCTTTATCTGATATAAATCACTGTAACTCTACTCATTTCTTTCATATGCATGTTTTCTTGAGCTGAAGTGTTGGACAAATTTTTCTCCTGCACCTGTTTTACAGAGCTGCAGAGCTATGCTGTTATCTTTGTCTGGAATGCCTGTGCTGAAGCTTGCTAGTTTATCTCAAGGTAAATCAAGTATCTTCTAGCAGTGAAGGACAGTCACCCTTTTATTATTTCCATAGGAACTGAAGCCGCCAGGTTTTCTTCAGCCAGAATAATAACACGAATGAGAAAATGTAACTAAAAACCTGTGCGACTTGGCACATTTAATTTACATTTCAAGGAAAATGTAGTGTTGCTTTTGATAGTGCAATCATTTAAGCATGTGCTTAACTTAGAAATTAATCAGACTTGAGAATGTAGCAGAGTTTACGTGCATGTTTAAGTGCCTTGATAAATCAGAAACCTCATCCTCACCTCACCCTTTGTCAAATGCTGTGATAAATTTAGCTTTATTATTTTTCAGAAATCACATAAAACCAAGGTTTGGATTTATATTACTGTATTTATTACTCATGTATTGATTGAATTCTTTATATAGCATTATGCTTTCTAGGTCTGAATTGCCTACTTTGGATATATATTTCTTGCAACACTTTTGACAGCTCTTTGATTACTGGAAAAAATTTACAGTAGAATAATGAAGAGCTGAAGACTAAATATTTTACATTTGAGTGTTCTGGATTTGATATATATATATACACCTTTGCCTCCCTTTCTATCTCCTCAGCTGTTGTGGTGCTCATGCTAATCATTGATACACCAAGGTAAAGACTGAGTTTAGACTCAAGCAAGATGATGTAAATTCAATCTGTAATCAAATCCATGCTACCCACTGCTGTTTCATTATTAAGTGTTATTTCCACCTTTATTTTCATGCATAATGTAGCTAGAAGACATAAAAATTTTATTCATTTTAGTACAAGATTAGAGTTCAGTCAGAGTTTAAAATTCTCTGCACAAAAGACTACTTGGAATTACTGAGCTTCAGCAGAAATTGGGGGACTTGATAAGCTTTCACCAAATAAATACTATCTTCCTTCTTGTGGAAATACTGAAGGATCCATTTAGCTATACTAGCAAGTGTGCTTCTTCCTTAGTAGGGAATACATTCTGCTACTCCTTTTCACACTTATGAATAATTTTTTCCAAGACAAAAATTGACAAACCAGGTCTTGTGAGATCAAATGGCTAATGACAGGTTGATAGGAGACCCGAAGCAGACCTAGGGCCTTTCAGATGTTGATACACTCTTTTTCAAAACATATTTGTATACTTGCCAGTACCCTTTAGCTAGTCCTGAAGATTTCAGACTATAATGAAGAAAGATGCCTCAATGACTGAGAATGAATTTGGTACTGAGGACACGAGAGGCTCATCACTTTCCTGCCATGGGCTTTGAGGTAGTGATTCAGGTGCCTAAGCACAGGCATCTGTTGCCAGTTCTGATGTCCTGGTCTCCTGGCGTTGCAGAAGATCGCAGTTTTCCTGAGGTTTCTGTGACATCACTGGTTACCTTTTGGCCATAGTAGTGTCACTACGTACATCCATGAGACATCTGAAATCTCTCACTCACTCACTCACTCACTCACTCAAGTGACTTGAGCAAGTCACTTAGGCTTCTATTAATAAAAGTTCTAAAGGCATGTCATTATTGAATGGACTTGCAAAAGCCTCTAGGTGTCTAATTCCATGGTACTGCTAAGAAATGCTTTAACAATACTAAATACATCTTTGGACGCCCCAAATAAAAAAATTATCCCTTTAAAAACAGAACTTGTTCTGCATGTGGGCATTTATAAGATGCAAGGAAGCAGGGTCAGCAGCAGGGGACCAAGTTAGTATCTCTGTAAGGTTTAAGGTGGTCTTGCACACCAGCTTAGACTGGTGTGTCCCCAGAGTGTATCACTATGCAGTGGGTACATGTTTTTGAGGCAGATTATGGGTCGTCAGAGAGTCCTTCTCTTACATGGAGTTGTTGTGAGAGTTAGACATTTTAGGAAAACAGAAAAACCATTTTAAAAATAGCCTTTCAAAATGCTTGGTTTTCACTATATCCTGATTAAACCAGTTCCAGTTAGGGCCTCAGTTACTTTTGAAATTGTGATTATGAAGAATATTTTTTTCCAATGTGCAGACAAGAGAGCGACTCCCAGTCTCTGCACATTAATCTCTATCATTGCAAGAATCAGCTGAGGAATTATTTTCAAATGTTTTGTAATATTTAAAGTAACTTGCTTTGAAAAATGTGGTGCTTTTCTTCCTTCATATAAAGAGCAATGTGTTTTGCCTTTGCAACTTCTATCATGATTGCCCTAGATTTCTGATATAGAAGTGAAAGGAATGATTCATGTTCTCTCCCTTTAATTTAAGTAACATGATATTTGGCCTTAATTATTCTCTTAAATATGTTTAAAAAGAATATGTTTAGAGTTTGATAAAATTTCATATTATGATAGGCTGAAGCAGTAAAACAAAGCCAGAATTACGTAGAGCATGACCTTTCCTTGTATGATGTCTCCTTGTATAAAAATAAGTCTCATCAGACTGTGATTTAGATGCCAAGGCAAAGGATGGTAACTGTAATTAGGGGCTTAAAATGGCAAGATGAAATATCCTTATGTTAAGTTTAAAATGAAGCACTAAAAAATCATGCAAATGTTTGATATTTTTTCCTCTTTATTTATACAGTATCCACTAACTTATTTCTTCTTATTTGTCAGTTCTGTGGCATCTTATGTTATGGAAATATCCTCATTAGTAATGTTCTCAGTGGAATAATTGGGGCATTATAATTTTATATTATCTTCTCTAGAACCAGGCAAATGGCTGCTGTGCATTTCAAATATACAGGGGAAAACACACACAAAAAAGCACAGTGCGACTTATTTATATGATAGATTTGAAAATCTGGGAGAAATACATCATCTTATTTGCTGCAAGAGGAATTTGGGGGAAAGTAGAGCAGAGAAAAATTTTTCATTAATCCTATCTTGGTACAGACTGTTTTAATTTCATACCATTTTCATGTCATCATACACTTTATACTGCATTGGTATCTTGGGTATTTTTTTGGTAGCTGCTCAATTATTGCGTGGTTTGTAATGAAAATGCTGACACAGCTTTAACAATTCAAACTCAATTAAATTCAAAAGTATGAATTATTCTAACAGTATGGTTAGTCATTTCAGGAACAAGTTTAGACATTTGCCTTGGAGTAAAGCATGACTAATACCCCTAAGCTAACAGGAGAAACAAAATAGAGGCAAAAATCTTTGACTGTGACTGAGGAGAGCAAAAATCCTGTAATCTCAGTAACAGCCCTCTGAAAAGATAGTGCAAATACGGTTTAAGATATAAAAAGTTCTGTAACAAGTACAGGGTTTTGGGGATAAATGGTGAAATACAAAGCAGAAAGAGAAAAGTCTACTACAGAACTAAAAACTTTTCAAAGAAGGGATAAAAAATTGCTTTACACCTCCTGAAAAGAAGGTGGGTGCATTTTCAAAGCAATGCACTGAGACTTAACCGAGCAATTCTTACTGAGTTTAAAGAGACATTACACAGCTACATTTCAGAGCACAACTTTGAAAATCTGCCCATAATGTGATGTAGTAATTATTGAAAACTTGTAACAAAGAATATGATTTTTTTATTTTTCCCTCACATAAGCCAGTGAGAGAGTTTAGATACCTAATCATCATATATTTTTCACACGGAAGTATTTAAAGTAATTATATTCTGTAACCAGGCCCACCCAGAAAAAGACACACTCAGTTTTCAATCTTTCTCTGCCTGTTTCAGTTGGTCTGGAATCTCAATCTCTTCCTTCTTAACTTCCAGTTTGCCTTCTGAGAAATACAGCACATCTACAGAGAGGTGGGAAGAAGAGCATTCTTCTCAGTGTAGTGTATCCATAGATCCATAGATACTTCATCTGATTTCCCCACTTGTCTCCTGCCTAACCACATAACTGACATATAGAGATCAGGGCAAAATGATAGACATCCTGACTTCTCCCTTCCTTGCCTCTTCCTTCTCTTTCCAATCCCCTGTCTTTCAACATTGTTTTAAAATCACATATTTTCCCCATTGCTTGCTATCTGGAGTGAGTATCAGGAAAGTAAAATGGAATTTTACATTATATACAAAATTGTCTCACCTATGCACTGGCTGTTAATGGAAGAAGAAAAGCCTTTTAAAGAGAAATCTCCATCAGGAGGTTGAGACCAAAAAGAACTCATTAATACATCTCTGCTTCCTTTTGAAAAATATACAATAAGCTTAGAAGCAATCAAGTACTGCCAATGGAAAGTCTCCCATTATTTTAAGTCTCCTGTTGAAAAATAATTTTCTTATGCAAAATTATTCTGCTTCTTTTTTCGAGACTGTCACTCTCATGATTATAATTCCCCAAGTCAATGTCTGTTATTTATATCCACACTTTACTCCTGCTGAAAAGGCAGAAGCTTAGACATCTATTCAGTGTTTTCTGGAGACAGAAAATGAACTGGAAGAACATCAGGCATTTTAGTTGAGGATTTATTTAAAGAAAATTAATTTTTGGTAGGTGCTGCATATCATTTTCCTGGTAAGAAGGTAAGTTTTCTGATCAAGAGTAAAGGCAACAGAATTTTGTGATTGTAATTTCTATTTCAGTTTTAATGAGTACATACACACACACACACACACACACATATTAATTTTGAGGATATTTTTCTTGAGACTTTGCTGGGATAGACTTTTCCTTTCACTGTTGGACAGCCAGGTTATGACAGACAGGCATGAGTAATTCAACCCATCTAGCCTTGTTGAGCAAGTGGAGCTTCAGTCTAACTAATCATCCTGCTATAAGGAAACCAAAAATCGAGCCCAAGTGGGTTCAAGTCAAGCATGTTGTACCTCATATCTATTCTTATTCTTTCACCTTCTTGCTTTCCTCTTTCTTTCGGCACCGGAGGTGGAAAGACAGATAATCACAGAGTGAAGTTGCACAATGTCTGTCTGTATTTCATGGCATGAAACTTTCCCTGTTGTCCATCTGCCCCCAGAATATGTTCTTGTTCACATGGCTGAGGGCTTCTGTAAAATGTTAGCTAGTGAATCCAAACTATATTTAGTACCTGATCTTGCATTCTGCCCTGCTGCTAGTTGCTATGACTTCAATAAATTGTAGTTTTAGAAAAAAAAAAAAATCAAAGCCAAATAGAAAAATTTGAAGATAAAAGAAAAAGGACAAATAATAATTCAGTCATTAAAAGTTTTCATAGACGAATATATTCCTCTTAAGCTTTTATGTAACTTTAATAATGCAAAGGTCAAGAACAAATTCATTTTAGGCAAATGTGACAGTAATTTAGAGTAACCTTTATTATTGTGCAGCAAAGTAGAAAAATTATCTGCTGTCTTTATTGACCCTAATTCTAGTTTAGATCAGACAGGTGTGTAGTGCTAAATTTCCTAATGCAGCTAAAGTCTAAATACTTAGGTCCCCTTTTTTTTTTTGCTACAATAAGGACCTTGAAACTAACACAGTGTGGCTGGAAACTTTTCCTTTTTACTTTCTGCTCCAGACATATTTTGTTGTACCTGTGCAACAAGGCATGCATGACAAGGTTTGCATGGCAAGGTTTTGGTAGCGGGGGAATTACAGGGCTGGCTTCTGTGAAAAGATGCCAGAAGCTCTTCCTATGTCCAACAGAGCCAACATGAGCTGGCTCCAAGATCATCAGTGATGGTGATAGTGCCCTGGGATAACAGGTATAAGAAGAGCAGGGGAAAAAGTTGTGCAGAGGAAGAGAGAGGAGTGAGGATATGTGAGAGAAACAACTCTGCAGACACCAAGGTCAGCAAAGAAGGAGGGGGAAGAGGTGCTCAAGGCACTGGAGAAGATGTTCCCCTGCAGCCCATGATGAAGACCATGGTAAGGCTGCTCTGCCCCTGCAGCCCATGGAAGCCCACTGTGAAGCACAGATCCACCAGCAGGCCGTGGAGGACCCCATGCTGGAGCAAGTGGACGCCTGAAAAAAGGCTGTGACTCTATGGGAAGTCAATGCTGAACCAGGTTCCCAGCAGTATCTGTGGCCCTGTGGAGAGAGAAACCCACACTGGAGCAGGTTTGCTGACAGGACTTGTGACCTCATGGAGAACCCACACTGAAGTCATATGTTCCTGAAGGACTGCATCCTGTGGGAACAACCCAGGCTGGAGCAGTTCACAAAGAGCTGTAGCCCATGGGAAGGAGTAACACTGGAGAAGTTCATGGTGGACAGTCCCCTGTGGGAGGAACCCCATGATGAGCAGGGCAAGAGGGTGAGGAATCCTCCCCCTGAGGTGGAAGGAGCAGCAGAGACAATGGTGATGAACTGACCACAGCTCCCATTCCCCAATCCTCTGCACTGCTGGGATAGGGGTGGGGAGTTAGAGTATTTGTGAATGAAATTAAGTCCAGGAAGAAGGGATACAGTAAAGTAGATTCAATACAGTAAAGATCAATGTGCAGTATATGCTTAAGGAAATTAAACAAAAAATATAAAAATATGGCATATTATAGCCATGGCTGTGGAAAGGCTCTAATGCTGAGCTGTTACAGTTAAGGCTGGATTA